>NW_027509881.1:0-300000 GCF_051311805.1 Agelaius phoeniceus | reverse complement strand
TGGATTGCTCCAAATCTAAAGCTGCCACTTGTTGTTGTTCTATTTCTCTAGAGTCCCATCATGCTGTTCTCAGCTTGCTAAAGTCCATACCTCCTCGGTGTGTTCTTATGGCTGCAGATCTTCACAGCACAGACGCTTTCTTCTGCATGCTGTTCTTTCCCAGTTCAGGGCTCCTTCAAGGCTCTCCCTGAATGGCTACGCCGCCCCCTTTTATCCCAGTTCTCTTCAATGCTCACAGCTGCAGCCCATCAAGGACAACCAGGACCTGTGGGGCAAAGCCTCTAGACAGATATTCCAATAGAATCCATTTCCTCTACTCTAGCCAGTAAGTACTACCCTACAAGTCCTCAGAACCCCAAAGGCCACCTTTCATCTGACACCCAGACCCTGGGGAAAGGACTTCTTTTTCCCATGGCAAATGGCCTCCCTTGGCAGCCACTCACCCTGGCAGAAAGTGGGAGCCTAGCTAGAATGATGCAATCGTTGCTGGATTTTTCCAAAAGAAAAGCTGGCAGCAACTAGGGCCCTGGAAGTACTTAGAGCCTCAAACGCCACCTTGAACATATTCCTGAGACCCTGGGGAAAGGACATCTTTTTCCCATGGAAAATGGCCTTCATTTGTGGCCACTTGGCCTGGCAGGCAGGGCAGTGCCAAGCCAGGAATCTACAAACTCTGCTGGATCCTTCCAGAACGAAAGCTGCCAGCAACTAGGACCCTGCAAGTCCTTAGAGCCCCAGATGCCACCTGTCATCTGACACCCAGAGCCTGGGCCAATGACTTCGTTTTCCCCATGGAAAATGGCCTCCATTTCTGGCCACTCGCCCTGACCAAGAGGGTGGTGCCCAGCAAGAAATTTGCAAGCTTTGCTGGATTGCTCCAAATCTAAAGCTGCCACTTGTTGTTGTTCTATTTCTCTAGAGTCCCATCATGCTGTTCTCAGATTGCTAAAGTCCATACCTCCTCGGTGTGTTCTTATGGCTGCAGATCTTCACAGCACAGACGCTTTCTTCTGCATGCTGTTCTTTCCCAGTTCAGGGCTCCTTCAAGGCTCTCCCTGAATGGCTACGCCGCCCCCTTTTATCCCAGTTCTCTTCAATGCTCACAGCTGCAGCCCATCAAGGACAACCAGGACCTGTGGGGCAAAGCCTCTAGACAGATATTCAAATAGAATCCATTTCCTCTACTCTAGCCAGTAAGTACTACCCTACAAGTCCTCAGAACCCCAAAGGCCACCTTTCATCTGACACCCAGACCCTGGGGAAAGGACTTCTTTTTCCCATGGCAAATGGCCTCCCTTGGCAGCCACTCACCCTGGCAGAAAGTGGGAGCCTAGCTAGAATGATGCAATCGTTGCTGGATTTTTCCAAAAGAAAAGCTGGCAGCAACTAGGGCCTTGGAAGTACTTAGAGCCTCAAAGGCCACCTTGAACATATTCCTGAAACCCTGGGGAAAGGACTTCTTTTTCCCATGGAAAATGGCCTTCATTTGTGGCCACTTGGCCTGGCAGGCAGGGCAGTGCCAAGCCAGGAATCTACAAACTCTGCTGGATCCTTCCAGAACGAAAGCTGCCAGCAACTAGGACCCTGCAAGTCCTTAGAGCCCCAGATGCCACCTGTCATCTGACACCCAGAGCCTGGGCCAATGACTTCGTTTTCCCCATGGAAAATGGCCTCCATTTCTGGCCACTCGCCCTGACCAAGAGGGTGGTGCCCAGCAAGAAATTTGCAAGCTTTGCTGGATTGCTCCAAATCTAAAGCTGCCACTTGTTGTTGTTCTATTTCTCTAGAGTCCCATCATGCTGTTCTCAGCTTGCTAAAGTCCATACCTCCTCGGTGTGTTCTTATGGCTGCAGATCTTCACAGCACAGACGCTTTCTTCTGCATGCTGTTCTTTCCCAGTTCAGGGCTCCTTCAAGGCTCTCCCTGAATGGCTACGCCGCCCCCTTTTATCCCAGTTCTCTTCAATGCTCACAGCTGCAGCCCATCAAGGACAACCAGGACCTGTGGGGCAAAGCCTCTAGACAGATATTCAAATAGAATCCATTTCCTCTACTCTAGCCAGTAAGTACTACCCTACAAGTCCTCAGAACCCCAAAGGCCACCTTTCATCTGACACCCAGACCCTGGGGAAAGGACTTCTTTTTCCCATGGCAAATGGCCTCCCTTGGCAGCCACTCACCCTGGCAGAAAGTGGGAGCCTAGCTAGAATGATGCAATCGTTGCTGGATTTTTCCAAAAGAAAAGCTGGCAGCAACTAGGGCCCTGGAAGTACTTAGAGCCTCAAACGCCACCTTGAACATATTCCTGAGACCCTGGGGAAAGGACTTCTTTTTCCCATGGAAAATGGCCTTCATTTGTGGCCACTTGGCCTGGCAGGCAGGGCAGTGCCAAGCCAGGAATCTACAAACTCTGCTGGATCCTTCCAGAACGAAAGCTGCCAGCAACTAGGACCCTGCAAGTCCTTAGAGCCCCAGATGCCACCTGTCATCTGACACCCAGAGCCTGGGCCAATGACTTCGTTTTCCCCATGGAAAATGGCCTCCATTTCTGGCCACTCGCCCTGACCAACAGGGTGGTGCCCAGCAAGAAATTTGCAAGCTTTGCTGGATTGCTCCAAATCTAAAGCTGCCACTTGTTGTTGTTCTATTTCTCTAGAGTCCCATCATGCTGTTCTCAGATTGCTAAAGTCCATACCTCCTCGGTGTGTTCTTATGGCTGCAGATCTTCACAGCACAGACGCTTTCTTCTGCATACTGTTCTTTCCCAGTTCAGGGCTCCTTCAAGGCTCTCCCTGAATGGCTACGCCGCCCCCTTTTATCCCAGTTCTCTTCAATGCTCACAGCTGCAGCCCATCAAGGACAACCAGGACCTGTGGGGCAAAGCCTCTAGACAGATATTCAAATAGAATCCATTTCCTCTACTCTAGCCAGTAAGTACTACCCTACAAGTCCTCAGAACCCCAAAGGCCACCTTTCATCTGACACCCAGACCCTGGGGAAAGGACTTCTTTTTCCCATGGCAAATGGCCTCCCTTGGCAGCCACTCACCCAGGCAGAAAGTGGGAGCCTAGCTAGAATGATGCAATCGTTGCTGGATTTTTCCAAAAGAAAAGCTGGCAGCAACTAGGGTCCTGGAAGTACTTAGAGCCTCAAACGCCACCTTGAACATATTCCTGAGACCCTGGGGAAAGGACTTCTTTTTCCCATGGAAAATGGCCTTCATTTGTGGCCACTTGGCCGGGCAGGCAGGGCAGTGCCAATCCAGGAATATACAAACTATGCTGGATCCTTCCAGAACGAAAGCTGCCAGCAACTAGGACCCTGCAAGTCCTTAGAGCCCCAGATGCCACCTGTCATCTGACACCCAGAGCCTGGGCCAATGACTTCGTTTTCCCCATGGAAAATGGCCTCCATTTCTGGCCACTCGCCCTGACCAAGAGGGTGGTGCCCAGCAAGAAATTTGCAAGCTTTGCTGGATTGCTCCAAATCTAAAGCTGCCACTTGTTGTTGTTCTATTTCTCTAGAGTCCCATCATGCTGTTCTCAGATTGCTAAAGTCCATACCTCCTCGGTGTGTTCTTATGGCTGCAGATCTTCACAGCACAGACGCTTTCTTCTGCATGCTGTTCTTTCCCAGTTCAGGGCTCCTTCAAGGCTCTCCCTGAATGGCTACGCCGCCCCCTTTTATCCCAGTTCTCTTCAATGCTCACAGCTGCAGCCCATCAAGGACAACCAGGACCTGTGGGGCAAAGCCTCTAGACAGATATTCAAATAGAATCCATTTCCTCTACTCTAGCCAGTAAGTACTACCCTACAAGTCCTCAGAACCCCAAAGGCCACCTTTCATCTGACACCCAGACCCTGGGGAAAGGACTTCTTTTTCCCATGGCAAATGGCCTCCCTTGGCAGCCACTCACCCTGGCAGAAAGTGGGAGCCTAGCTAGAATGATGCAATCGTTGCTGGATTTTTCCAAAAGAAAAGCTGGCAGCAACTAGGGCCCTGGAAGTACTTAGAGCCTCAAACGCCACCTTGAACATATTCCTGAGACCCTGGGGAAAGGACATCTTTTTCCCATGGAAAATGGCCTTCATTTGTGGCCACTTGGCCTGGCAGGCAGGGCAGTGCCAAGCCAGGAATCTACAAACTCTGCTGGATCCTTCCAGAACGAAAGCTGCCAGCAACTAGGACCCTGCAAGTCCTTAGAGCCCCAGATGCCACCTGTCATCTGACACCCAGAGCCTGGGCCAATGACTTCGTTTTCCCCATGGAAAATGGCCTCCATTTCTGGCCACTCGCCCTGACCAAGAGGGTGGTGCCCAGCAAGAAATTTGCAAGCTTTGCTGGATTGCTCCAAATCTAAAGCTGCCACTTGTTGTTGTTCTATTTCTCTAGAGTCCCATCATGCTGTTCTCAGATTGCTAAAGTCCATACCTCCTCGGTGTGTTCTTATGGCTGCAGATCTTCACAGCACAGACGCTTTCTTCTGCATGCTGTTCTTTCCCAGTTCAGGGCTCCTTCAAGGCTCTCCCTGAATGGCTAAGCCGCCCCCTTTTATCCCAGTTCTCTTCAATGCTCACAGCTGCAGCCCATCAAGGACAACCAGGACCTGTGGGGCAAAGCCTCTAGACAGATATTCAAATAGAATCCATTTCCTCTACTCTAGCCAGTAAGTACTACCCTACAAGTCCTCAGAACCCCAAAGGCCACCTTTCATCTGACACCCAGACCCTGGGGAAAGGACTTCTTTTTCCCATGGCAAATGGCCTCCCTTGGCAGCCACTCACCCTGGCAGAAAGTGGGAGCCTAGCTAGAATGATGCAATCGTTGCTGGATTTTTCCAAAAGAAAAGCTGGCAGCAACTAGGGCCTTGGAAGTACTTAGAGCCTCAAAGGCCACCTTGAACATATTCCTGAGACCCTGGGGAAAGGACTTCTTTTTCCCATGGAAAATGGCCTTCATTTGTGGCCACTTGGCCTGGCAGGCAGGGCAGTGCCAAGCCAGGAATCTACAAACTCTGCTGGATCCTTCCAGAACGAAAGCTGCCAGCAACTAGGACCCTGCAAGTCCTTAGAGCCCCAGATGCCACCTGTCATCTGACACCCAGAGCCTGGGCCAATGACTTCGTTTTCCCCATGGAAAATGGCCTCCATTTCTGGCCACTCGCCCTGACCAAGAGGGTGGTGCCCAGCAAGAAATTTGCAAGCTTTGCTGGATTGCTCCAAATCTAAAGCTGCCACTTGTTGTTGTTCTATTTCTCTAGAGTCCCATCATGCTGTTCTCAGCTTGCTAAAGTCCATACCTCCTCGGTGTGTTCTTATGGCTGCAGATCTTCACAGCACAGACGCTTTCTTCTGCATGCTGTTCTTTCCCAGTTCAGGGCTCCTTCAAGGCTCTCCCTGAATGGCTACGCCGCCCCCTTTTATCCCAGTTCTCTTCAATGCTCACAGCTGCAGCCCATCAAGGACAACCAGGACCTGTGGGGCAAAGCCTCTAGACAGATATTCAAATAGAATCCATTTCCTCTACTCTAGCCAGTAAGTACTACCCTACAAGTCCTCAGAACCCCAAAGGCCACCTTTCATCTGACACCCAGACCCTGGGGAAAGGACTTCTTTTTCCCATGGCAAATGGCCTCCCTTGGCAGCCACTCACCCTGGCAGAAAGTGGGAGCCTAGCTAGAATGATGCAATCGTTGCTGGATTTTTCCAAAAGAAAAGCTGGCAGCAACTAGGGCCTTGGAAGTACTTAGAGCCTCAAAGGCCACCTTGAACATATTCCTGAGACCCTGGGGAAAGGACTTCTTTTTCCCATGGAAAATGGCCTTCATTTGTGGCCACTTGGCCTGGCAGGCAGGGCAGTGCCAAGCCAGGAATCTACAAACTCTGCTGGATCCTTCCAGAACGAAAGCTGCCAGCAACTAGGACCCTGCAAGTCCTTAGAGCCCCAGATGCCACCTGTCATCTGACACCCAGAGCCTGGGCCAATGACTTCGTTTTCCCCATGGAAAATGGCCTCCATTTCTGGCCACTCGCCCTGACCAAGAGGGTGGTGCCCAGCAAGAAATTTGCAAGCTTTGCTGGATTGCTCCAAATCTAAAGCTGCCACTTGTTGTTGTTCTATTTCTCTAGAGTCCCATCATGCTGTTCTCAGATTGCTAAAGTCCATACCTCCTCGGTGTGTTCTTATGGCTGCAGATCTTCACAGCACAGACGCTTTCTTCTGCATGCTGTTCTTTCCCAGTTCAGGGCTCCTTCAAGGCTCTCCCTGAATGGCTACGCCGCCCCCTTTTATCCCAGTTCTCTTCAATGCTCACAGCTGCAGCCCATCAAGGACAACCAGGACCTGTGGGGCAAAGCCTCTAGACAGATATTCCAATAGAATCCATTTCCTCTACTCTAGCCAGTAAGTAGTACCCTACAAGTCCTCAGAACCCCAAAGGCCACCTTTCATCTGACACCCAGACCCTGGGGAAAGGACTTCTTTTTCCCATGGCAAATGGCCTCCCTTGGCAGCCACTCACCCAGGCAGAAAGTGGGAGCCTAGCTAGAATGATGCAATCGTTGCTGGATTTTTCCAAAAGAAAAGCTGGCAGCAACTAGGGCCCTGGAAGTACTTAGAGCCTCAAACGCCACCTTGAACATATTCCTGAGACCCTGGGGAAAGGACATCTTTTTCCCATGGAAAATGGCCTTCATTTGTGGCCACTTGGCCTGGCAGGCAGGGCAGTGCCAAGCCAGGAATCTACAAACTCTGCTGGATCCTTCCAGAACGAAAGCTGCCAGCAACTAGGACCCTGCAAGTCCTTAGAGCCCCAGATGCCACCTGTCATCTGACACCCAGAGCCTGGGCCAATGACTTCGTTTTCCCCATGGAAAATGGCCTCCATTTCTGGCCACTCGCCCTGACCAAGAGGGTGGTGCCCAGCAAGAAATTTGCAAGCTTTGCTGGATTGCTCCAAATCTAAAGCTGCCACTTGTTGTTGTTCTATTTCTCTAGAGTCCCATCATGCTGTTCTCAGATTGCTAAAGTCCATACCTCCTCGGTGTGTTCTTATGGCTGCAGATCTTCACAGCACAGACGCTTTCTTCTGCATGCTGTTCTTTCCCAGTTCAGGGCTCCTTCAAGGCTCTCCCTGAATGGCTAAGCCGCCCCCTTTTATCCCAGTTCTCTTCAATGCTCACAGCTGCAGCCCATCAAGGACAACCAGGACCTGTGGGGCAAAGCCTCTAGACAGATATTCAAATAGAATCCATTTCCTCTACTCTAGCCAGTAAGTACTACCCTACAAGTCCTCAGAACCCCAAAGGCCACCTTTCATCTGACACCCAGACCCTGGGGAAAGGACTTCTTTTTCCCATGGCAAATGGCCTCCCTTGGCAGCCACTCACCCAGGCAGAAAGTGGGAGCCTAGCTAGAATGATGCAATCGTTGCTGGATTTTTCCAAAAGAAAAGCTGCCAGCAACTAGGGCCCTGGAAGTACTTAGAGCCTCAAACGCCACCTTGAACATATTCCTGAGACCCTGGGGAAAGGACTTCTTTTTCCCATGGAAAATGGCCTTCATTTGTGGCCACTTGGCCTGGCAGGCAGGGCAGTGCCAAGCCAGGAATCTACAAACTCTGCTGGATCCTTCCAAAACTAAAGCTGCCAGAAACTAGGACCCTGCAAGTCCTTAGAGCCCCAGATGCCACCTGTCATCTGACACCCAGAGCCTGGGCCAATGACTTCGTTTTCCCCATGGAAAATGGCCTCCATTTCTGGCCACTCGCCCTGACCAAGAGGGTGGTGCCCAGCAAGAAATTTGCAAGCTTTGCTGGATTGCTCCAAATCTAAAGCTGCCACTTGTTGTTGTTCTATTTCTCTAGAGTCCCATCATGCTGTTCTCAGATTGCTAAAGTCCATACCTCCTCGGTGTGTTCTTATGGCTGCAGATCTTCACAGCACAGACGCTTTCTTCTGCATGCTGTTCTTTCCCAGTTCAGGGCTCCTTCAAGGCTCTCCCTGAATGGCTACGCCGCCCCCTTTTATCCCAGTTCTCTTCAATGCTCACAGCTGCAGCCCATCAAGGACAACCAGGACCTGTGGGGCAAAGCCTCTAGACAGATATTCAAATAGAATCCATTTCCTCTACTCTAGCCAGTAAGTAGTACCCTACAAGTCCTCAGAACCCCAAAGGCCACCTTTCATCTGACACCCAGACCCTGGGGAAAGGACTTCTTTTTCCCATGGCAAATGGCCTCCCTTGGCAGCCACTCACCCAGGCAGAAAGTGGGAGCCTAGCTAGAATGATGCAATCGTTGCTGGATTTTTCCAAAAGAAAAGCTGGCAGCAACTAGGGCCCTGGAAGTACTTAGAGCCTCAAACGCCACCTTGAACATATTCCTGAGACCCTGGGGAAAGGACTTCGTTTTTCCCATGGAAAATGGCCTTCATTTGTGGCCACTTGGCCTGGCAGGCAGGGCAGTGCCAAGCCAGGAATCTACAAACTCTGCTGGATCCTTCCAGAACGAAAGCTGCCAGCAACTAGGACCCTGCAAGTCCTTAGAGCCCCAGATGCCACCTGTCATCTGACACCCAGAGCCTGGGCCAATGACTTCGTTTTCCCCATGGAAAATGGCCTCCATTTCTGGCCACTCGCCCTGACCAAGAGGGTGGTGCCCAGCAAGAAATTTGCAAGCTTTGCTGGATTGCTCCAAATCTAAAGCTGCCACTTGTTGTTGTTCTATTTCTCTAGAGTCCCATCATGCTGTTCTCAGATTGCTAAAGTCCATACCTCCTCGGTGTGTTCTTATGGCTGCAGATCTTCACAGCACAGACGCTTTCTTCTGCATGCTGTTCTTTCCCAGTTCAGGGCTCCTTCAAGGCTCTCCCTGAATGGCTACGCCGCCCCCTTTTATCCCAGTTCTCTTCAATGCTCACAGCTGCAGCCCATCAAGGACAACCAGGACCTGTGGGGCAAAGCCTCTAGACAGATATTCAAATAGAATCCATTTCCTCTACTCTAGCCAGTAAGTACTACCCTACAAGTCCTCAGAACCCCAAAGGCCACCTTTCATCTGACACCCAGACCCTGGGGAAAGGACTTCTTTTTCCCATGGCAAATGGCCTCCCTTGGCAGCCACTCACCCTGGCAGAAAGTGGGAGCCTAGCTAGAATGATGCAATCGTTGCTGGATTTTTCCAAAAGAAAAGCTGGCAGCAACTAGGGCCTTGGAAGTACTTAGAGCCTCAAACGCCACCTTGAACATATTCCTGAGACCCTGGGGAAAGGACTTCTTTTTCCCATGGAAAATGGCCTTCATTTGTGGCCACTTGGCCTGGCAGGCAGGGCAGTGCCAAGCCAGGAATCTACAAACTCTGCTGGATCCTTCCAGAACGAAAGCTGCCAGCAACTAGGACCCTGCAAGTCCTTAGAGCCCCAGATGCCACCTGTCATCTGACACCCAGAGCCTGGGCCAATGACTTCGTTTTCCCCATGGAAAATGGCCTCCATTTCTGGCCACTCGCCCTGACCAAGAGGGTGGTGCCCAGCAAGAAATTTGCAAGCTTTGCTGGATTGCTCCAAATCTAAAGCTGCCACTTGTTGTTGTTCTATTTCTCTAGAGTCCCATCATGCTGTTCTCAGCTTGCTAAAGTCCATACCTCCTCGGTGTGTTCTTATGGCTGCAGATCTTCACAGCACAGACGCTTTCTTCTGCATGCTGTTCTTTCCCAGTTCAGGGCTCCTTCAAGGCTCTCCCTGAATGGCTACGCCGCCCCCTTTTATCCCAGTTCTCTTCAATGCTCACAGCTGCAGCCCATCAAGGACAACCAGGACCTGTGGGGCAAAGCCTCTAGACAGATATTCAAATAGAATCCATTTCCTCTACTCTAGCCAGTAAGTAGTACCCTACAAGTCCTCAGAACCCCAAAGGCCACCTTTCATCTGACACCCAGACCCTGGGGAAAGGACTTCTTTTTCCCATGGCAAATGGCCTCCCTTGGCAGCCACTCACCCTGGCAGAAAGTGGGAGCCTAGCTAGAATGATGCAATCGTTGCTGGATTTTTCCAAAAGAAAAGCTGGCAGCAACTAGGGCCCTGCAAGTACTTAGAGCCTCAAACGCCACCTTGAACATATTCCTGAGACCCTGGGGAAAGGACATCTTTTTCCCATGGAAAATGGCCTTCATTTGTGGCCACTTGGCCTGGCAGGCAGGGCAGTGCCAAGCCAGGAATCTACAAACTCTGCTGGATCCTTCCAGAACGAAAGCTGCCAGCAACTAGGACCCTGCAAGTCCTTAGAGCCCCAGATGCCACCTGTCATCTGACACCCAGAGCCTGGGCCAATGACTTCGTTTTCCCCATGGAAAATGGCCTCCATTTCTGGCCACTCGCCCTGACCAAGAGGGTGGTGCCCAGCAAGAAATTTGCAAGCTTTGCTGGATTGCTCCAAATCTAAAGCTGCCACTTGTTGTTGTTCTATTTCTCTAGAGTCCCATCATGCTGTTCTCAGATTGCTAAAGTCCATACCTCCTCGGTGTGTTCTTATGGCTGCAGATCTTCACAGCACAGACGCTTTCTTCTGCATGCTGTTCTTTCCCAGTTCAGGGCTCCTTCAAGGCTCTCCCTGAATGGCTACGCCGCCCCCTTTTATCCCAGTTCTCTTCAATGCTCACAGCTGCAGCCCATCAAGGACAACCAGGACCTGTGGGGCAAAGCCTCTAGACAGATATTCCAATAGAATCCATTTCCTCTACTCTAGCCAGTAAGTACTACCCTACAAGTCCTCAGAACCCCAAAGGCCACCTTTCATCTGACACCCAGACCCTGGGGAAAGGACTTCTTTTTCCCATGGCAAATGGCCTCCCTTGGCAGCCACTCACCCTGGCAGAAAGTGGGAGCCTAGCTAGAATGATGCAATCGTTGCTGGATTTTTCCAAAAGAAAAGCTGCCAGCAACTAGGGCCCTGGAAGTACTTAGAGCCTCAAACGCCACCTTGAACATATTCCTGAGACCCTGGGGAAAGGACTTCGTTTTTCCCATGGAAAATGGCCTTCATTTGTGGCCACTTGGCCTGGCAGGCAGGGCAGTGCCAAGCCAGGAATCTACAAACTCTGCTGGATCCTTCCAGAACGAAAGCTGCCAGCAACTAGGACCCTGCAAGTCCTTAGAGCCCCAGATGCCACCTGTCATCTGACACCCAGAGCCTGGGCCAATGACTTCGTTTTCCCCATGGAAAATGGCCTCCATTTCTGGCCACTCGCCCTGACCAAGAGGGTGGTGCCCAGCAAGAAATTTGCAAGCTTTGCTGGATTGCTCCAAATCTAAAGCTGCCACTTGTTGTTGTTCTATTTCTCTAGAGTCCCATCATGCTGTTCTCAGCTTGCTAAAGTCCATACCTCCTCGGTGTGTTCTTATGGCTGCAGATCTTCACAGCACAGACGCTTTCTTCTGCATGCTGTTCTTTCCCAGTTCAGGGCTCCTTCAAGGCTCTCCCTGAATGGCTACGCCGCCCCCTTTTATCCCAGTTCTCTTCAATGCTCACAGCTGCAGCCCATCAAGGACAACCAGGACCTGTGGGGCAAAGCCTCTAGACAGATATTCAAATAGAATCCATTTCCTCTACTCTAGCCAGTAAGTACTACCCTACAAGTCCTCAGAACCCCAAAGGCCACCTTTCATCTGACACCCAGACCCTGGGGAAAGGACTTCTTTTTCCCATGGCAAATGGCCTCCCTTGGCAGCCACTCACCCTGGCAGAAAGTGGGAGCCTAGCTAGAATGATGCAATCGTTGCTGGATTTTTCCAAAAGAAAAGCTGGCAGCAACTAGGGCCTTGGAAGTACTTAGAGCCTCAAACGCCACCTTGAACATATTACTGAGACCCTGGGGAAAGGACTTCTTTTTCCCATGGAAAATGGCCTTCATTTGTGGCCACTTGGCCTGGCAGGCAGGGCAGTGCCAATCCAGGAATATACAAACTCTGCTGGATCCTTCCAGAACGAAAGCTGCCAGCAACTAGGACCCTGCAAGTCCTTAGAGCCCCAGATGCCACCTGTCATCTGACACCCAGAGCCTGGGCCAATGACTTCGTTTTCCCCATGGAAAATGGCCTCCATTTCTGGCCACTCGCCCTGACCAAGAGGGTGGTGCCCAGCAAGAAATTTGCAAGCTTTGCTGGATTGCTCCAAATCTAAAGCTGCCACTTGTTGTTGTTCTATTTCTCTAGAGTCCCATCATGCTGTTCTCAGATTGCTAAAGTCCATACCTCCTCGGTGTGTTCTTATGGCTGCAGATCTTCACAGCACAGACGCTTTCTTCTGCATGCTGTTCTTTCCCAGTTCAGGGCTCCTTCAAGGCTCTCCCTGAATGGCTACGCCGCCCCCTTTTATCCCAGTTCTCTTCAATGCTCACAGCTGCAGCCCATCAAGGACAACCAGGACCTGTGGGGCAAAGCCTCTAGACAGATATTCAAATAGAATCCATTTCCTCTACTCTAGCCAGTAAGTACTACCCTACAAGTCCTCAGAACCCCAAAGGCCACCTTTCATCTGACACCCAGACCCTGGGGAAAGGACTTCTTTTTCCCATGGCAAATGGCCTCCCTTGGCAGCCACTCACCCTGGCAGAAAGTGGGAGCCTAGCTAGAATGATGCAATCGTTGCTGGATTTTTCCAAAAGAAAAGCTGGCAGCAACTAGGGCCCTGCAAGTACTTAGAGCCTCAAACGCCACCTTGAACATATTCCTGAGACCCTGGGGAAAGGACATCTTTTTCCCATGGAAAATGGCCTTCATTTGTGGCCACTTGGCCTGGCAGGCAGGGCAGTGCCAAGCCAGGAATCTACAAACTCTGCTGGATCCTTCCAGAACGAAAGCTGCCAGCAACTAGGACCCTGCAAGTCCTTAGAGCCCCAGATGCCACCTGTCATCTGACACCCAGAGCCTGGGCCAATGACTTCGTTTTCCCCATGGAAAATGGCCTCCATTTCTGGCCACTCGCCCTGACCAAGAGGGTGGTGCCCAGCAAGAAATTTGCAAGCTTTGCTGGATTGCTCCAAATCTAAAGCTGCCACTTGTTGTTGTTCTATTTCTCTAGAGTCCCATCATGCTGTTCTCAGATTGCTAAAGTCCATACCTCCTCGGTGTGTTCTTATGGCTGCAGATCTTCACAGCACAGACGCTTTCTTCTGCATGCTGTTCTTTCCCAGTTCAGGGCTCCTTCAAGGCTCTCCCTGAATGGCTACGCCGCCCCCTTTTATCCCAGTTCTCTTCAATGCTCACAGCTGCAGCCCATCAAGGACAACCAGGACCTGTGGGGCAAAGCCTCTAGACAGATATTCAAATAGAATCCATTTCCTCTACTCTAGCCAGTAAGTACTACCCTACAAGTCCTCAGAACCCCAAAGGCCACCTTTCATCTGACACCCAGACCCTGGGGAAAGGACTTCTTTTTCCCATGGCAAATGGCCTCCCTTGGCAGCCACTCACCCTGGCAGAAAGTGGGAGCCTAGCTAGAATGATGCAATCGTTGCTGGATTTTTCCAAAAGAAAAGCTGGCAGCAACTAGGGCCCTGGAAGTACTTAGAGCCTCAAACGCCACCTTGAACATATTCCTGAGACCCTGGGGAAAGGACTTCGTTTTTCCCATGGAAAATGGCCTTCATTTGTGGCCACTTGGCCTGGCAGGCAGGGCAGTGCCAAGCCAGGAATCTACAAACTCTGCTGGATCCTTCCAGAACGAAAGCTGCCAGCAACTAGGACCCTGCAAGTCCTTAGAGCCCCAGATGCCACCTGTCATCTGACACCCAGAGCCTGGGCCAATGACTTCGTTTTCCCCATGGAAAATGGCCTCCATTTCTGGCCACTCGCCCTGACCAAGAGGGTGGTGCCCAGCAAGAAATTTGCAAGCTTTGCTGGATTGCTCCAAATCTAAAGCTGCCACTTGTTGTTGTTCTATTTCTCTAGAGTCCCATCATGCTGTTCTCAGCTTGCTAAAGTCCATACCTCCTCGGTGTGTTCTTATGGCTGCAGATCTTCACAGCACAGACGCTTTCTTCTGCATGCTGTTCTTTCCCAGTTCAGGGCTCCTTCAAGGCTCTCCCTGAATGGCTACGCCGCCCCCTTTTATCCCAGTTCTCTTCAATGCTCACAGCTGCAGCCCATCAAGGACAACCAGGACCTGTGGGGCAAAGCCTCTAGACAGATATTCAAATAGAATCCATTTCCTCTACTCTAGCCAGTAAGTACTACCCTACAAGTCCTCAGAACCCCAAAGGCCACCTTTCATCTGACACCCAGACCCTGGGGAAAGGACTTCTTTTTCCCATGGCAAATGGCCTCCCTTGGCAGCCACTCACCCTGGCAGAAAGTGGGAGCCTAGCTAGAATGATGCAATCGTTGCTGGATTTTTCCAAAAGAAAAGCTGGCAGCAACTAGGGCCTTGGAAGTACTTAGAGCCTCAAACGCCACCTTGAACATATTACTGAGACCCTGGGGAAAGGACTTCTTTTTCCCATGGAAAATGGCCTTCATTTGTGGCCACTTGGCCTGGCAGGCAGGGCAGTGCCAATCCAGGAATATACAAACTATGCTGGATCCTTCCAGAACGAAAGCTGCCAGCAACTAGGACCCTGCAAGTCCTTAGAG
The DNA here is from genome assembly GCF_051311805.1 of Agelaius phoeniceus. Lineage (NCBI taxonomy): Eukaryota > Metazoa > Chordata > Aves > Passeriformes > Icteridae > Agelaius > Agelaius phoeniceus. The sequence goes on along the minus strand of NW_027509881.1, from coordinate 285,377 downwards.
CCCCAGATGCCACCTGTCATCTGACACCCAGAGCCTGGGCCAATGACTTCGTTTTCCCCATGGAAAATGGCCTCCATTTCTGGCCACTCGCCCTGACCAAGAGGGTGGTGCCCAGCAAGAAATTTGCAAGCTTTGCTGGATTGCTCCAAATCTAAAGCTGCCACTTGTTGTTGTTCTATTTCTCTAGAGTCCCATCATGCTGTTCTCAGCTTGCTAAAGTCCATACCTCCTCGGTGTGTTCTTATGGCTGCAGATCTTCACAGCACAGACGCTTTCTTCTGCATGCTGTTCTTTCCCAGTTCAGGGCTCCTTCAAGGCTCTCCCTGAATGGCTACGCCGCCCCCTTTTATCCCAGTTCTCTTCAATGCTCACAGCTGCAGCCCATCAAGGACAACCAGGACCTGTGGGGCAAAGCCTCTAGACAGATATTCAAATAGAATCCATTTCCTCTACTCTAGCCAGTAAGTACTACCCTACAAGTCCTCAGAACCCCAAAGGCCACCTTTCATCTGACACCCAGACCCTGGGGAAAGGACTTCTTTTTCCCATGGCAAATGGCCTCCCTTGGCAGCCACTCACCCTGGCAGAAAGTGGGAGCCTAGCTAGAATGATGCAATCGTTGCTGGATTTTTCCAAAAGAAAAGCTGGCAGCAACTAGGGCCCTGCAAGTACTTAGAGCCTCAAACGCCACCTTGAACATATTCCTGAGACCCTGGGGAAAGGACATCTTTTTCCCATGGAAAATGGCCTTCATTTGTGGCCACTTGGCCTGGCAGGCAGGGCAGTGCCAAGCCAGGAATCTACAAACTCTGCTGGATCCTTCCAGAACGAAAGCTGCCAGCAACTAGGACCCTGCAAGTCCTTAGAGCCCCAGATGCCACCTGTCATCTGACACCCAGAGCCTGGGCCAATGACTTCGTTTTCCCCATGGAAAATGGCCTCCATTTCTGGCCACTCGCCCTGACCAAGAGGGTGGTGCCCAGCAAGAAATTTGCAAGCTTTGCTGGATTGCTCCAAATCTAAAGCTGCCACTTGTTGTTGTTCTATTTCTCTAGAGTCCCATCATGCTGTTCTCAGATTGCTAAAGTCCATACCTCCTCGGTGTGTTCTTATGGCTGCAGATCTTCACAGCACAGACGCTTTCTTCTGCATGCTGTTCTTTCCCAGTTCAGGGCTCCTTCAAGGCTCTCCCTGAATGGCTACGCCGCCCCCTTTTATCCCAGTTCTCTTCAATGCTCACAGCTGCAGCCCATCAAGGACAACCAGGACCTGTGGGGCAAAGCCTCTAGACAGATATTCAAATAGAATCCATTTCCTCTACTCTAGCCAGTAAGTACTACCCTACAAGTCCTCAGAACCCCAAAGGCCACCTTTCATCTGACACCCAGACCCTGGGGAAAGGACTTCTTTTTCCCATGGCAAATGGCCTCCCTTGGCAGCCACTCACCCTGGCAGAAAGTGGGAGCCTAGCTAGAATGATGCAATCGTTGCTGGATTTTTCCAAAAGAAAAGCTGGCAGCAACTAGGGCCTTGGAAGTACTTAGAGCCTCAAAGGCCACCTTGAACATATTCCTGAAACCCTGGGGAAAGGACTTCTTTTTCCCATGGAAAATGGCCTTCATTTGTGGCCACTTGGCCTGGCAGGCAGGGCAGTGCCAAGCCAGGAATCTACAAACTCTGCTGGATCCTTCCAGAACGAAAGCTGCCAGCAACTAGGACCCTGCAAGTCCTTAGAGCCCCAGATGCCACCTGTCATCTGACACCCAGAGCCTGGGCCAATGACTTCGTTTTCCCCATGGAAAATGGCCTCCATTTCTGGCCACTCGCCCTGACCAAGAGGGTGGTGCCCAGCAAGAAATTTGCAAGCTTTGCTGGATTGCTCCAAATCTAAAGCTGCCACTTGTTGTTGTTCTATTTCTCTAGAGTCCCATCATGCTGTTCTCAGCTTGCTAAAGTCCATACCTCCTCGGTGTGTTCTTATGGCTGCAGATCTTCACAGCACAGACGCTTTCTTCTGCATGCTGTTCTTTCCCAGTTCAGGGCTCCTTCAAGGCTCTCCCTGAATGGCTACGCCGCCCCCTTTTATCCCAGTTCTCTTCAATGCTCACAGCTGCAGCCCATCAAGGACAACCAGGACCTGTGGGGCAAAGCCTCTAGACAGATATTCAAATAGAATCCATTTCCTCTACTCTAGCCAGTAAGTACTACCCTACAAGTCCTCAGAACCCCAAAGGCCACCTTTCATCTGACACCCAGACCCTGGGGAAAGGACTTCTTTTTCCCATGGCAAATGGCCTCCCTTGGCAGCCACTCACCCTGGCAGAAAGTGGGAGCCTAGCTAGAATGATGCAATCGTTGCTGGATTTTTCCAAAAGAAAAGCTGGCAGCAACTAGGGCCTTGGAAGTACTTAGAGCCTCAAACGCCACCTTGAACATATTCCTGAGACCCTGGGGAAAGGACTTCTTTTTCCCATGGAAAATGGCCTTCATTTGTGGCCACTTGGCCTGGCAGGCAGGGCAGTGCCAAGCCAGGAATCTACAAACTCTGCTGGATCCTTCCAGAACGAAAGCTGCCAGCAACTAGGACCCTGCAAGTCCTTAGAGCCCCAGATGCCACCTGTCATCTGACACCCAGAGCCTGGGCCAATGACTTCGTTTTCCCCATGGAAAATGGCCTCCATTTCTGGCCACTCGCCCTGACCAAGAGGGTGGTGCCCAGCAAGAAATTTGCAAGCTTTGCTGGATTGCTCCAAATCTAAAGCTGCCACTTGTTGTTGTTCTATTTCTCTAGAGTCCCATCATGCTGTTCTCAGCTTGCTAAAGTCCATACCTCCTCGGTGTGTTCTTATGGCTGCAGATCTTCACAGCACAGACGCTTTCTTCTGCATGCTGTTCTTTCCCAGTTCAGGGCTCCTTCAAGGCTCTCCCTGAATGGCTACGCCGCCCCCTTTTATCCCAGTTCTCTTCAATGCTCACAGCTGCAGCCCATCAAGGACAACCAGGACCTGTGGGGCAAAGCCTCTAGACAGATATTCAAATAGAATCCATTTCCTCTACTCTAGCCAGTAAGTACTACCCTACAAGTCCTCAGAACCCCAAAGGCCACCTTTCATCTGACACCCAGACCCTGGGGAAAGGACTTCTTTTTCCCATGGCAAATGGCCTCCCTTGGCAGCCACTCACCCTGGCAGAAAGTGGGAGCCTAGCTAGAATGATGCAATCGTTGCTGGATTTTTCCAAAAGAAAAGCTGGCAGCAACTAGGGCCCTGCAAGTACTTAGAGCCTCAAACGCCACCTTGAACATATTCCTGAGACCCTGGGGAAAGGACATCTTTTTCCCATGGAAAATGGCCTTCATTTGTGGCCACTTGGCCTGGCAGGCAGGGCAGTGCCAAGCCAGGAATCTACAAACTCTGCTGGATCCTTCCAGAACGAAAGCTGCCAGCAACTAGGACCCTGCAAGTCCTTAGAGCCCCAGATGCCACCTGTCATCTGACACCCAGAGCCTGGGCCAATGACTTCGTTTTCCCCATGGAAAATGGCCTCCATTTCTGGCCACTCGCCCTGACCAAGAGGGTGGTGCCCAGCAAGAAATTTGCAAGCTTTGCTGGATTGCTCCAAATCTAAAGCTGCCACTTGTTGTTGTTCTATTTCTCTAGAGTCCCATCATGCTGTTCTCAGCTTGCTAAAGTCCATACCTCCTCGGTGTGTTCTTATGGCTGCAGATCTTCACAGCACAGACGCTTTCTTCTGCATGCTGTTCTTTCCCAGTTCAGGGCTCCTTCAAGGCTCTCCCTGAATGGCTACGCCGCCCCCTTTTATCCCAGTTCTCTTCAATGCTCACAGCTGCAGCCCATCAAGGACAACCAGGACCTGTGGGGCAAAGCCTCTAGACAGATATTCAAATAGAATCCATTTCCTCTACTCTAGCCAGTAAGTACTACCCTACAAGTCCTCAGAACCCCAAAGGCCACCTTTCATCTGACACCCAGACCCTGGGGAAAGGACTTCTTTTTCCCATGGCAAATGGCCTCCCTTGGCAGCCACTCACCCTGGCAGAAAGTGGGAGCCTAGCTAGAATGATGCAATCGTTGCTGGATTTTTCCAAAAGAAAAGCTGGCAGCAACTAGGGCCTTGGAAGTACTTAGAGCCTCAAACGCCACCTTGAACATATTCCTGAGACCCTGGGGAAAGGACTTCTTTTTCCCATGGAAAATGGCCTTCATTTGTGGCCACTTGGCCTGGCAGGCAGGGCAGTGCCAAGCCAGGAATCTACAAACTCTGCTGGATCCTTCCAGAACGAAAGCTGCCAGCAACTAGGACCCTGCAAGTCCTTAGAGCCCCAGATGCCACCTGTCATCTGACACCCAGAGCCTGGGCCAATGACTTCGTTTTCCCCATGGAAAATGGCCTCCATTTCTGGCCACTCGCCCTGACCAAGAGGGTGGTGCCCAGCAAGAAATTTGCAAGCTTTGCTGGATTGCTCCAAATCTAAAGCTGCCACTTGTTGTTGTTCTATTTCTCTAGAGTCCCATCATGCTGTTCTCAGCTTGCTAAAGTCCATACCTCCTCGGTGTGTTCTTATGGCTGCAGATCTTCACAGCACAGACGCTTTCTTCTGCATGCTGTTCTTTCCCAGTTCAGGGCTCCTTCAAGGCTCTCCCTGAATGGCTACGCCGCCCCCTTTTATCCCAGTTCTCTTCAATGCTCACAGCTGCAGCCCATCAAGGACAACCAGGACCTGTGGGGCAAAGCCTCTAGACAGATATTCAAATAGAATCCATTTCCTCTACTCTAGCCAGTAAGTACTACCCTACAAGTCCTCAGAACCCCAAAGGCCACCTTTCATCTGACACCCAGACCCTGGGGAAAGGACTTCTTTTTCCCATGGCAAATGGCCTCCCTTGGCAGCCACTCACCCTGGCAGAAAGTGGGAGCCTAGCTAGAATGATGCAATCGTTGCTGGATTTTTCCAAAAGAAAAGCTGGCAGCAACTAGGGCCCTGCAAGTACTTAGAGCCTCAAACGCCACCTTGAACATATTCCTGAGACCCTGGGGAAAGGACATCTTTTTCCCATGGAAAATGGCCTTCATTTGTGGCCACTTGGCCTGGCAGGCAGGGCAGTGCCAAGCCAGGAATCTACAAACTCTGCTGGATCCTTCCAGAACGAAAGCTGCCAGCAACTAGGACCCTGCAAGTCCTTAGAGCCCCAGATGCCACCTGTCATCTGACACCCAGAGCCTGGGCCAATGACTTCGTTTTCCCCATGGAAAATGGCCTCCATTTCTGGCCACTCGCCCTGACCAAGAGGGTGGTGCCCAGCAAGAAATTTGCAAGCTTTGCTGGATTGCTCCAAATCTAAAGCTGCCACTTGTTGTTGTTCTATTTCTCTAGAGTCCCATCATGCTGTTCTCAGCTTGCTAAAGTCCATACCTCCTCGGTGTGTTCTTATGGCTGCAGATCTTCACAGCACAGACGCTTTCTTCTGCATGCTGTTCTTTCCCAGTTCAGGGCTCCTTCAAGGCTCTCCCTGAATGGCTACGCCGCCCCCTTTTATCCCAGTTCTCTTCAATGCTCACAGCTGCAGCCCATCAAGGACAACCAGGACCTGTGGGGCAAAGCCTCTAGACAGATATTCAAATAGAATCCATTTCCTCTACTCTAGCCAGTAAGTACTACCCTACAAGTCCTCAGAACCCCAAAGGCCACCTTTCATCTGACACCCAGACCCTGGGGAAAGGACTTCTTTTTCCCATGGCAAATGGCCTCCCTTGGCAGCCACTCACCCAGGCAGAAAGTGGGAGCCTAGCTAGAATGATGCAATCGTTGCTGGATTTTTCCAAAAGAAAAGCTGGCAGCAACTAGGGCCCTGCAAGTACTTAGAGCCTCAAACGCCACCTTGAACATATTCCTGAGACCCTGGGGAAAGGACTTCTTTTTCCCATGGAAAATGGCCTTCATTTGTGGCCACTTGGCCTGGCAGGCAGGGCAGTGCCAAGCCAGGAATCTACAAACTCTGCTGGATCCTTCCAGAACGAAAGCTGCCAGCAACTAGGACCCTGCAAGTCCTTAGAGCCCCAGATGCCACCTGTCATCTGACACCCAGAGCCTGGGCCAATGACTTCATTTTCCCCATGGAAAATGGCCTCCATTTCTGGCCACTCGCCCTGACCAAGAGGGTGGTGCCCAGCAAGAAATTTGCAAGCTTTGCTGGATTGCTCCAAATCTAAAGCTGCCACTTGTTGTTGTTCTATTTCTCTAGAGTCCCATCATGCTGTTCTCAGATTGCTAAAGTCCATACCTCCTCGGTGTGTTCTTATGGCTGCAGATCTTCACAGCACAGACGCTTTCTTCTGCATGCTGTTCTTTCCCAGTTCAGGGCTCCTTCAAGGCTCTCCCTGAATGGCTACGCCGCCCCCTTTTATCCCAGTTCTCTTCAATGCTCACAGCTGCAGCCCATCAAGGACAACCAGGACCTGTGGGGCAAAGCCTCTAGACAGATATTCCAATAGAATCCATTTCCTCTACTCTAGCCAGTAAGTAGTACCCTACAAGTCCTCAGAACCCCAAAGGCCACCTTTCATCTGACACCCAGACCCTGGGGAAAGGACTTCTTTTTCCCATGGCAAATGGCCTCCCTTGGCAGCCACTCACCCAGGCAGAAAGTGGGAGCCTAGCTAGAATGATGCAATCGTTGCTGGATTTTTCCAAAAGAAAAGCTGGCAGCAACTAGGGCCTTGGAAGTACTTAGAGCCTCAAAGGCCACCTTGAACATATTCCTGAGACCCTGGGGAAAGGACTTCTTTTTCCCATGGAAAATGGCCTTCATTTGTGGCCACTTGGCCTGGCAGGCAGGGCAGTGCCAAGCCAGGAATCTACAAACTCTGCTGGATCCTTCCAGAACGAAAGCTGCCAGCAACTAGGACCCTGCAAGTCCTTAGAGCCCCAGATGCCACCTGTCATCTGACACCCAGAGCCTGGGCCAATGACTTCGTTTTCCCCATGGAAAATGGCCTCCATTTCTGGCCACTCGCCCTGACCAAGAGGGTGGTGCCCAGCAAGAAATTTGCAAGCTTTGCTGGATTGCTCCAAATCTAAAGCTGCCACTTGTTGTTGTTCTATTTCTCTAGAGTCCCATCATGCTGTTCTCAGCTTGCTAAAGTCCATACCTCCTCGGTGTGTTCTTATGGCTGCAGATCTTCACAGCACAGACGCTTTCTTCTGCATGCTGTTCTTTCCCAGTTCAGGGCTCCTTCAAGGCTCTCCCTGAATGGCTACGCCGCCCCCTTTTATCCCAGTTCTCTTCAATGCTCACAGCTGCAGCCCATCAAGGACAACCAGGACCTGTGGGGCAAAGCCTCTAGACAGATATTCCAATAGAATCCATTTCCTCTACTCTAGCCAGTAAGTAGTACCCTACAAGTCCTCAGAACCCCAAAGGCCACCTTTCATCTGACACCCAGACCCTGGGGAAAGGACTTCTTTTTCCCATGGCAAATGGCCTCCCTTGGCAGCCACTCACCCAGGCAGAAAGTGGGAGCCTAGCTAGAATGATGCAATCGTTGCTGGATTTTTCCAAAAGAAAAGCTGGCAGCAACTAGGGCCCTGGAAGTACTTAGAGCCTCAAACGCCACCTTGAACATATTCCTGAGACCCTGGGGAAAGGACATCTTTTTCCCATGGAAAATGGCCTTCATTTGTGGCCACTTGGCCTGGCAGGCAGGGCAGTGCCAAGCCAGGAATCTACAAACTCTGCTGGATCCTTCCAGAACGAAAGCTGCCAGCAACTAGGACCCTGCAAGTCCTTAGAGCCCCAGATGCCACCTGTCATCTGACACCCAGAGCCTGGGCCAATGACTTCGTTTTCCCCATGGAAAATGGCCTCCATTTCTGGCCACTCGCCCTGACCAAGAGGGTGGTGCCCAGCAAGAAATTTGCAAGCTTTGCTGGATTGCTCCAAATCTAAAGCTGCCACTTGTTGTTGTTCTATTTCTCTAGAGTCCCATCATGCTGTTCTCAGATTGCTAAAGTCCATACCTCCTCGGTGTGTTCTTATGGCTGCAGATCTTCACAGCACAGACGCTTTCTTCTGCATGCTGTTCTTTCCCAGTTCAGGGCTCCTTCAAGGCTCTCCCTGAATGGCTACGCCGCCCCCTTTTATCCCAGTTCTCTTCAATGCTCACAGCTGCAGCCCATCAAGGACAACCAGGACCTGTGGGGCAAAGCCTCTAGACAGATATTCAAATAGAATCCATTTCCTCTACTCTAGCCAGTAAGTACTACCCTACAAGTCCTCAGAACCCCAAAGGCCACCTTTCATCTGACACCCAGACCCTGGGGAAAGGACTTCTTTTTCCCATGGCAAATGGCCTCCCTTGGCAGCCACTCACCCTGGCAGAAAGTGGGAGCCTAGCTAGAATGATGCAATCGTTGCTGGATTTTTCCAAAAGAAAAGCTGGCAGCAACTAGGGCCCTGCAAGTACTTAGAGCCTCAAACGCCACCTTGAACATATTCCTGAGACCCTGGGGAAAGGACATCTTTTTCCCATGGAAAATGGCCTTCATTTGTGGCCACTTGGCCTGGCAGGCAGGGCAGTGCCAAGCCAGGAATCTACAAACTCTGCTGGATCCTTCCAGAACGAAAGCTGCCAGCAACTAGGACCCTGCAAGTCCTTAGAGCCCCAGATGCCACCTGTCATCTGACACCCAGAGCCTGGGCCAATGACTTCGTTTTCCCCATGGAAAATGGCCTCCATTTCTGGCCACTCGCCCTGACCAAGAGGGTGGTGCCCAGCAAGAAATTTGCAAGCTTTGCTGGATTGCTCCAAATCTAAAGCTGCCACTTGTTGTTGTTCTATTTCTCTAGAGTCCCATCATGCTGTTCTCAGATTGCTAAAGTCCATACCTCCTCGGTGTGTTCTTATGGCTGCAGATCTTCACAGCACAGACGCTTTCTTCTGCATGCTGTTCTTTCCCAGTTCAGGGCTCCTTCAAGGCTCTCCCTGAATGGCTACGCCGCCCCCTTTTATCCCAGTTCTCTTCAATGCTCACAGCTGCAGCCCATCAAGGACAACCAGGACCTGTGGGGCAAAGCCTCTAGACAGATATTCAAATAGAATCCATTTCCTCTACTCTAGCCAGTAAGTAGTACCCTACAAGTCCTCAGAACCCCAAAGGCCACCTTTCATCTGACACCCAGACCCTGGGGAAAGGACTTCTTTTTCCCATGGCAAATGGCCTCCCTTGGCAGCCACTCACCCTGGCAGAAAGTGGGAGCCTAGCTAGAATGATGCAATCGTTGCTGGATTTTTCCAAAAGAAAAGCTGGCAGCAACTAGGGCCTTGGAAGTACTTAGAGCCTCAAACGCCACCTTGAACATATTACTGAGACCCTGGGGAAAGGACTTCTTTTTCCCATGGAAAATGGCCTTCATTTGTGGCCACTTGGCCTGGCAGGCAGGGCAGTGCCAAGCCAGGAATCTACAAACTCTGCTGGATCCTTCCAGAACGAAAGCTGCCAGCAACTAGGACCCTGCAAGTCCTTAGAGCCCCAGATGCCACCTGTCATCTGACACCCAGAGCCTGGGCCAATGACTTCGTTTTCCCCATGGAAAATGGCCTCCATTTCTGGCCACTCGCCCTGACCAAGAGGGTGGTGCCCAGCAAGAAATTTGCAAGCTTTGCTGGATTGCTCCAAATCTAAAGCTGCCACTTGTTGTTGTTCTATTTCTCTAGAGTCCCATCATGCTGTTCTCAGATTGCTAAAGTCCATACCTCCTCGGTGTGTTCTTATGGCTGCAGATCTTCACAGCACAGACGCTTTCTTCTGCATGCTGTTCTTTCCCAGTTCAGGGCTCCTTCAAGGCTCTCCCTGAATGGCTACGCCGCCCCCTTTTATCCCAGTTCTCTTCAATGCTCACAGCTGCAGCCCATCAAGGACAACCAGGACCTGTGGGGCAAAGCCTCTAGACAGATATTCAAATAGAATCCATTTCCTCTACTCTAGCCAGTAAGTACTACCCTACAAGTCCTCAGAACCCCAAAGGCCACCTTTCATCTGACACCCAGACCCTGGGGAAAGGACTTCTTTTTCCCATGGCAAATGGCCTCCCTTGGCAGCCACTCACCCTGGCAGAAAGTGGGAGCCTAGCTAGAATGATGCAATCGTTGCTGGATTTTTCCAAAAGAAAAGCTGGCAGCAACTAGGGCCCTGGAAGTACTTAGAGCCTCAAACGCCACCTTGAACATATTCCTGAGACCCTGGGGAAAGGACATCTTTTTCCCATGGAAAATGGCCTTCATTTGTGGCCACTTGGCCTGGCAGGCAGGGCAGTGCCAAGCCAGGAATCTACAAACTCTGCTGGATCCTTCCAGAACGAAAGCTGCCAGCAACTAGGACCCTGCAAGTCCTTAGAGCCCCAGATGCCACCTGTCATCTGACACCCAGAGCCTGGGCCAATGACTTCGTTTTCCCCATGGAAAATGGCCTCCATTTCTGGCCACTCGCCCTGACCAAGAGGGTGGTGCCCAGCAAGAAATTTGCAAGCTTTGCTGGATTGCTCCAAATCTAAAGCTGCCACTTGTTGTTGTTCTATTTCTCTAGAGTCCCATCATGCTGTTCTCAGATTGCTAAAGTCCATACCTCCTCGGTGTGTTCTTATGGCTGCAGATCTTCACAGCACAGACGCTTTCTTCTGCATGCTGTTCTTTCCCAGTTCAGGGCTCCTTCAAGGCTCTCCCTGAATGGCTACGCCGCCCCCTTTTATCCCAGTTCTCTTCAATGCTCACAGCTGCAGCCCATCAAGGACAACCAGGACCTGTGGGGCAAAGCCTCTAGACAGATATTCAAATAGAATCCATTTCCTCTACTCTAGCCAGTAAGTACTACCCTACAAGTCCTCAGAACCCCAAAGGCCACCTTTCATCTGACACCCAGACCCTGGGGAAAGGACTTCTTTTTCCCATGGCAAATGGCCTCCCTTGGCAGCCACTCACCCTGGCAGAAAGTGGGAGCCTAGCTAGAATGATGCAATCGTTGCTGGATTTTTCCAAAAGAAAAGCTGGCAGCAACTAGGGCCTTGGAAGTACTTAGAGCCTCAAAGGCCACCTTGAACATATTCCTGAAACCCTGGGGAAAGGACTTCTTTTTCCCATGGAAAATGGCCTTCATTTGTGGCCACTTGGCCTGGCAGGCAGGGCAGTGCCAAGCCAGGAATCTACAAACTCTGCTGGATCCTTCCAGAACGAAAGCTGCCAGCAACTAGGACCCTGCAAGTCCTTAGAGCCCCAGATGCCACCTGTCATCTGACACCCAGAGCCTGGGCCAATGACTTCGTTTTCCCCATGGAAAATGGCCTCCATTTCTGGCCACTCGCCCTGACCAAGAGGGTGGTGCCCAGCAAGAAATTTGCAAGCTTTGCTGGATTGCTCCAAATCTAAAGCTGCCACTTGTTGTTGTTCTATTTCTCTAGAGTCCCATCATGCTGTTCTCAGCTTGCTAAAGTCCATACCTCCTCGGTGTGTTCTTATGGCTGCAGATCTTCACAGCACAGACGCTTTCTTCTGCATGCTGTTCTTTCCCAGTTCAGGGCTCCTTCAAGGCTCTCCCTGAATGGCTACGCCGCCCCCTTTTATCCCAGTTCTCTTCAATGCTCACAGCTGCAGCCCATCAAGGACAACCAGGACCTGTGGGGCAAAGCCTCTAGACAGATATTCAAATAGAATCCATTTCCTCTACTCTAGCCAGTAAGTACTACCCTACAAGTCCTCAGAACCCCAAAGGCCACCTTTCATCTGACACCCAGACCCTGGGGAAAGGACTTCTTTTTCCCATGGCAAATGGCCTCCCTTGGCAGCCACTCACCCTGGCAGAAAGTGGGAGCCTAGCTAGAATGATGCAATCGTTGCTGGATTTTTCCAAAAGAAAAGCTGGCAGCAACTAGGGCCCTGGAAGTACTTAGAGCCTCAAACGCCACCTTGAACATATTCCTGAGACCCTGGGGAAAGGACTTCGTTTTTCCCATGGAAAATGGCCTTCATTTGTGGCCACTTGGCCTGGCAGGCAGGGCAGTGCCAAGCCAGGAATCTACAAACTCTGCTGGATCCTTCCAGAACGAAAGCTGCCAGCAACTAGGACCCTGCAAGTCCTTAGAGCCCCAGATGCCACCTGTCATCTGACACCCAGAGCCTGGGCCAATGACTTCGTTTTCCCCATGGAAAATGGCCTCCATTTCTGGCCACTCGCCCTGACCAAGAGGGTGGTGCCCAGCAAGAAATTTGCAAGCTTTGCTGGATTGCTCCAAATCTAAAGCTGCCACTTGTTGTTGTTCTATTTCTCTAGAGTCCCATCATGCTGTTCTCAGATTGCTAAAGTCCATACCTCCTCGGTGTGTTCTTATGGCTGCAGATCTTCACAGCACAGACGCTTTCTTCTGCATGCTGTTCTTTCCCAGTTCAGGGCTCCTTCAAGGCTCTCCCTGAATGGCTACGCCGCCCCCTTTTATCCCAGTTCTCTTCAATGCTCACAGCTGCAGCCCATCAAGGACAACCAGGACCTGTGGGGCAAAGCCTCTAGACAGATATTCAAATAGAATCCATTTCCTCTACTCTAGCCAGTAAGTACTACCCTACAAGTCCTCAGAACCCCAAAGGCCACCTTTCATCTGACACCCAGACCCTGGGGAAAGGACTTCTTTTTCCCATGGCAAATGGCCTCCCTTGGCAGCCACTCACCCTGGCAGAAAGTGGGAGCCTAGCTAGAATGATGCAATCGTTGCTGGATTTTTCCAAAAGAAAAGCTGGCAGCAACTAGGGCCTTGGAAGTACTTAGAGCCTCAAACGCCACCTTGAACATATTACTGAGACCCTGGGGAAAGGACTTCTTTTTCCCATGGAAAATGGCCTTCATTTGTGGCCACTTGGCCTGGCAGGCAGGGCAGTGCCAATCCAGGAATATACAAACTATGCTGGATCCTTCCAGAACGAAAGCTGCCAGCAACTAGGACCCTGCAAGTCCTTAGAGCCCCAGATGCCACCTGTCATCTGACACCCAGAGCCTGGGCCAATGACTTCGTTTTCCCCATGGAAAATGGCCTCCATTTCTGGCCACTCGCCCTGACCAAGAGGGTGGTGCCCAGCAAGAAATTTGCAAGCTTTGCTGGATTGCTCCAAATCTAAAGCTGCCACTTGTTGTTGTTCTATTTCTCTAGAGTCCCATCATGCTGTTCTCAGATTGCTAAAGTCCATACCTCCTCGGTGTGTTCTTATGGCTGCAGATCTTCACAGCACAGACGCTTTCTTCTGCATGCTGTTCTTTCCCAGTTCAGGGCTCCTTCAAGGCTCTCCCTGAATGGCTACGCCGCCCCCTTTTATCCCAGTTCTCTTCAATGCTCACAGCTGCAGCCCATCAAGGACAACCAGGACCTGTGGGGCAAAGCCTCTAGACAGATATTCAAATAGAATCCATTTCCTCTACTCTAGCCAGTAAGTACTACCCTACAAGTCCTCAGAACCCCAAAGGCCACCTTTCATCTGACACCCAGACCCTGGGGAAAGGACTTCTTTTTCCCATGGCAAATGGCCTCCCTTGGCAGCCACTCACCCTGGCAGAAAGTGGGAGCCTAGCTAGAATGATGCAATCGTTGCTGGATTTTTCCAAAAGAAAAGCTGGCAGCAACTAGGGCCCTGGAAGTACTTAGAGCCTCAAAGGCCACCTTGAACATATTCCTGAGACCCTGGGGAAAGGACTTCTTTTTCCCATGGAAAATGGCCTTCATTTGTGGCCACTTGGCCTGGCAGGCAGGGCAGTGCCAAGCCAGGAATCTACAAACTCTGCTGGATCCTTCCAGAACGAAAGCTGCCAGCAACTAGGACCCTGCAAGTCCTTAGAGCCCCAGATGCCACCTGTCATCTGACACCCAGAGCCTGGGCCAATGACTTCGTTTTCCCCATGGAAAATGGCCTCCATTTCTGGCCACTCGCCCTGACCAAGAGGGTGGTGCCCAGCAAGAAATTTGCAAGCTTTGCTGGATTGCTCCAAATCTAAAGCTGCCACTTGTTGTTGTTCTATTTCTCTAGAGTCCCATCATGCTGTTCTCAGATTGCTAAAGTCCATACCTCCTCGGTGTGTTCTTATGGCTGCAGATCTTCACAGCACAGACGCTTTCTTCTGCATGCTGTTCTTTCCCAGTTCAGGGCTCCTTCAAGGCTCTCCCTGAATGGCTACGCCGCCCCCTTTTATCCCAGTTCTCTTCAATGCTCACAGCTGCAGCCCATCAAGGACAACCAGGACCTGTGGGGCAAAGCCTCTAGACAGATATTCAAATAGAATCCATTTCCTCTACTCTAGCCAGTAAGTACTACCCTACAAGTCCTCAGAACCCCAAAGGGCACCTTTCATCTGACACCCAGACCCTGGGGAAAGGACTTCTTTTTCCCATGGCAAATGGCCTCCCTTGGCAGCCACTCACCCTGGCAGAAAGTGGGAGCCTAGCTAGAATGATGCAATCGTTGCTGGATTTTTCCAAAAGAAAAGCTGGCAGCAACTAGGGCCCTGGAAGTACTTAGAGCCTCAAACGCCACCTTGAACATATTCCTGAGACCCTGGGGAAAGGACTTCTTTTTCCCATGGAAAATGGCCTTCATTTGTGGCCACTTGGCCTGGCAGGCAGGGCAGTGCCAAGCCAGGAATCTACAAACTCTGCTGGATCCTTCCAGAACGAAAGCTGCCAGCAACTAGGACCCTGCAAGTCCTTAGAGCCCCAGATGCCACCTGTCATCTGACACCCAGAGCCTGGGCCAATGACTTCGTTTTCCCCATGGAAAATGGCCTCCATTTCTGGCCACTCGCCCTGACCAAGAGGGTGGTGCCCAGCAAGAAATTTGCAAGCTTTGCTGGATTGCTCCAAATCTAAAGCTGCCACTTGTTGTTGTTCTATTTCTCTAGAGTCCCATCATGCTGTTCTCAGATTGCTAAAGTCCATACCTCCTCGGTGTGTTCTTATGGCTGCAGATCTTCACAGCACAGACGCTTTCTTCTGCATGCTGTTCTTTCCCAGTTCAGGGCTCCTTCAAGGCTCTCCCTGAATGGCTACGCCGCCCCCTTTTATCCCAGTTCTCTTCAATGCTCACAGCTGCAGCCCATCAAGGACAACCAGGACCTGTGGGGCAAAGCCTCTAGACAGATATTCAAATAGAATCCATTTCCTCTACTCTAGCCAGTAAGTACTACCCTACAAGTCCTCAGAACCCCAAAGGCCACCTTTCATCTGACACCCAGACCCTGGGGAAAGGACTTCTTTTTCCCATGGCAAATGGCCTCCCTTGGCAGCCACTCACCCAGGCAGAAAGTGGGAGCCTAGCTAGAATGATGCAATCGTTGCTGGATTTTTCCAAAAGAAAAGCTGGCAGCAACTAGGGCCCTGGAAGTACTTAGAGCCTCAAACGCCACCTTGAACATATTCCTGAGACCCTGGGGAAAGGACTTCTTTTTCCCATGGAAAATGGCCTTCATTTGTGGCCACTTGGCCGGGCAGGCAGGGCAGTGCCAATCCAGGAATCTACAAACTATGCTGGATCCTTCCAGAACGAAAGCTGCCAGCAACTAGGACCCTGCAAGTCCTTAGAGCCCCAGATGCCACCTGTCATCTGACACCCAGAGCCTGGGCCAATGACTTCGTTTTCCCCATGGAAAATGGCCTCCATTTCTGGCCACTCGCCCTGACCAAGAGGGTGGTGCCCAGCAAGAAATTTGCAAGCTTTGCTGGATTGCTCCAAATCTAAAGCTGCCACTTGTTGTTGTTCTATTTCTCTAGAGTCCCATCATGCTGTTCTCAGATTGCTAAAGTCCATACCTCCTCGGTGTGTTCTTATGGCTGCAGATCTTCACAGCACAGACGCTTTCTTCTGCATGCTGTTCTTTCCCAGTTCAGGGCTCCTTCAAGGCTCTCCCTGAATGGCTACGCCGCCCCCTTTTATCCCAGTTCTCTTCAATGCTCACAGCTGCAGCCCATCAAGGACAACCAGGACCTGTGGGGCAAAGCCTCTAGACAGATATTCAAATAGAATCCATTTCCTCTACTCTAGCCAGTAAGTACTACCCTACAAGTCCTCAGAACCCCAAAGGCCACCTTTCATCTGACACCCAGACCCTGGGGAAAGGACTTCTTTTTCCCATGGCAAATGGCCTCCCTTGGCAGCCACTCACCCTGGCAGAAAGTGGGAGCCTAGCTAGAATGATGCAATCGTTGCTGGATTTTTCCAAAAGAAAAGCTGGCAGCAACTAGGGCCCTGGAAGTACTTAGAGCCTCAAACGCCACCTTGAACATATTCCTGAGACCCTGGGGAAAGGACATCTTTTTCCCATGGAAAATGGCCTTCATTTGTGGCCACTTGGCCTGGCAGGCAGGGCAGTGCCAAGCCAGGAATCTACAAACTCTGCTGGATCCTTCCAGAACGAAAGCTGCCAGCAACTAGGACCCTGCAAGTCCTTAGAGCCCCAGATGCCACCTGTCATCTGACACCCAGAGCCTGGGCCAATGACTTCGTTTTCCCCATGGAAAATGGCCTCCATTTCTGGCCACTCGCCCTGACCAAGAGGGTGGTGCCCAGCAAGAAATTTGCAAGCTTTGCTGGATTGCTCCAAATCTAAAGCTGCCACTTGTTGTTGTTCTATTTCTCTAGAGTCCCATCATGCTGTTCTCAGATTGCTAAAGTCCATACCTCCTCGGTGTGTTCTTATGGCTGCAGATCTTCACAGCACAGACGCTTTCTTCTGCATGCTGTTCTTTCCCAGTTCAGGGCTCCTTCAAGGCTCTCCCTGAATGGCTACGCCGCCCCCTTTTATCCCAGTTCTCTTCAATGCTCACAGCTGCAGCCCATCAAGGACAACCAGGACCTGTGGGGCAAAGCCTCTAGACAGATATTCCAATAGAATCCATTTCCTCTACTCTAGCCAGTAAGTACTACCCTACAAGTCCTCAGAACCCCAAAGGCCACCTTTCATCTGACACCCAGACCCTGGGGAAAGGACTTCTTTTTCCCATGGCAAATGGCCTCCCTTGGCAGCCACTCACCCTGGCAGAAAGTGGGAGCCTAGCTAGAATGATGCAATCGTTGCTGGATTTTTCCAAAAGAAAAGCTGGCAGCAACTAGGGCCTTGGAAGTACTTAGAGCCTCAAAGGCCACCTTGAACATATTCCTGAGACCCTGGGGAAAGGACTTCTTTTTCCCATGGAAAATGGCCTTCATTTGTGGCCACTTGGCCTGGCAGGCAGGGCAGTGCCAAGCCAGGAATCTACAAACTCTGCTGGATCCTTCCAGAACGAAAGCTGCCAGCAACTAGGACCCTGCAAGTCCTTAGAGCCCCAGATGCCACCTGTCATCTGACACCCAGAGCCTGGGCCAATGACTTCGTTTTCCCCATGGAAAATGGCCTCCATTTCTGGCCACTCGCCCTGACCAAGAGGGTGGTGCCCAGCAAGAAATTTGCAAGCTTTGCTGGATTGCTCCAAATCTAAAGCTGCCACTTGTTGTTGTTCTATTTCTCTAGAGTCCCATCATGCTGTTCTCAGCTTGCTAAAGTCCATACCTCCTCGGTGTGTTCTTATGGCTGCAGATCTTCACAGCACAGACGCTTTCTTCTGCATGCTGTTCTTTCCCAGTTCAGGGCTCCTTCAAGGCTCTCCCTGAATGGCTACGCCGCCCCCTTTTATCCCAGTTCTCTTCAATGCTCACAGCTGCAGCCCATCAAGGACAACCAGGACCTGTGGGGCAAAGCCTCTAGACAGATATTCCAATAGAATCCATTTCCTCTACTCTAGCCAGTAAGTAGTACCCTACAAGTCCTCAGAACCCCAAAGGCCACCTTTCATCTGACACCCAGACCCTGGGGAAAGGACTTCTTTTTCCCATGGCAAATGGCCTCCCTTGGCAGCCACTCACCCTGGCAGAAAGTGGGAGCCTAGCTAGAATGATGCAATCGTTGCTGGATTTTTCCAAAAGAAAAGCTGGCAGCAACTAGGGCCTTGGAAGTACTTAGAGCCTCAAACGCCACCTTGAACATATTACTGAGACCCTGGGGAAAGGACTTCTTTTTCCCATGGAAAATGGCCTTCATTTGTGGCCACTTGGCCTGGCAGGCAGGGCAGTGCCAATCCAGGAATATACAAACTATGCTGGATCCTTCCAGAACGAAAGCTGCCAGCAACTAGGACCCTGCAAGTCCTTAGAGCCCCAGATGCCACCTGTCATCTGACACCCAGAGCCTGGGCCAATGACTTCGTTTTCCCCATGGAAAATGGCCTCCATTTCTGGCCACTCGCCCTGACCAAGAGGGTGGTGCCCAGCAAGAAATTTGCAAGCTTTGCTGGATTGCTCCAAATCTAAAGCTGCCACTTGTTGTTGTTCTATTTCTCTAGAGTCCCATCATGCTGTTCTCAGATTGCTAAAGTCCATACCTCCTCGGTGTGTTCTTATGGCTGCAGATCTTCACAGCACAGACGCTTTCTTCTGCATGCTGTTCTTTCCCAGTTCAGGGCTCCTTCAAGGCTCTCCCTGAATGGCTACGCCGCCCCCTTTTATCCCAGTTCTCTTCAATGCTCACAGCTGCAGCCCATCAAGGACAACCAGGACCTGTGGGGCAAAGCCTCTAGACAGATATTCAAATAGAATCCATTTCCTCTACTCTAGCCAGTAAGTACTACCCTACAAGTCCTCAGAACCCCAAAGGCCACCTTTCATCTGACACCCAGACCCTGGGGAAAGGACTTCTTTTTCCCATGGCAAATGGCCTCCCTTGGCAGCCACTCACCCTGGCAGAAAGTGGGAGCCTAGCTAGAATGATGCAATCGTTGCTGGATTTTTCCAAAAGAAAAGCTGGCAGCAACTAGGGCCCTGGAAGTACTTAGAGCCTCAAAGGCCACCTTGAACATATTCCTGAGACCCTGGGGAAAGGACTTCTTTTTCCCATGGAAAATGGCCTTCATTTGTGGCCACTTGGCCTGGCAGGCAGGGCAGTGCCAAGCCAGGAATCTACAAACTCTGCTGGATCCTTCCAGAACGAAAGCTGCCAGCAACTAGGACCCTGCAAGTCCTTAGAGCCCCAGATGCCACCTGTCATCTGACACCCAGAGCCTGGGCCAATGACTTCGTTTTCCCCATGGAAAATGGCCTCCATTTCTGGCCACTCGCCCTGACCAAGAGGGTGGTGCCCAGCAAGAAATTTGCAAGCTTTGCTGGATTGCTCCAAATCTAAAGCTGCCACTTGTTGTTGTTCTATTTCTCTAGAGTCCCATCATGCTGTTCTCAGATTGCTAAAGTCCATACCTCCTCGGTGTGTTCTTATGGCTGCAGATCTTCACAGCACAGACGCTTTCTTCTGCATGCTGTTCTTTCCCAGTTCAGGGCTCCTTCAAGGCTCTCCCTGAATGGCTACGCCGCCCCCTTTTATCCCAGTTCTCTTCAATGCTCACAGCTGCAGCCCATCAAGGACAACCAGGACCTGTGGGGCAAAGCCTCTAGACAGATATTCAAATAGAATCCATTTCCTCTACTCTAGCCAGTAAGTACTACCCTACAAGTCCTCAGAACCCCAAAGGGCACCTTTCATCTGACACCCAGACCCTGGGGAAAGGACTTCTTTTTCCCATGGCAAATGGCCTCCCTTGGCAGCCACTCACCCTGGCAGAAAGTGGGAGCCTAGCTAGAATGATGCAATCGTTGCTGGATTTTTCCAAAAGAAAAGCTGGCAGCAACTAGGGCCCTGGAAGTACTTAGAGCCTCAAACGCCACCTTGAACATATTCCTGAGACCCTGGGGAAAGGACTTCTTTTTCCCATGGAAAATGGCCTTCATTTGTGGCCACTTGGCCTGGCAGGCAGGGCAGTGCCAAGCCAGGAATCTACAAACTCTGCTGGATCCTTCCAGAACGAAAGCTGCCAGCAACTAGGACCCTGCAAGTCCTTAGAGCCCCAGATGCCACCTGTCATCTGACACCCAGAGCCTGGGCCAATGACTTCGTTTTCCCCATGGAAAATGGCCTCCATTTCTGGCCACTCGCCCTGACCAAGAGGGTGGTGCCCAGCAAGAAATTTGCAAGCTTTGCTGGATTGCTCCAAATCTAAAGCTGCCACTTGTTGTTGTTCTATTTCTCTAGAGTCCCATCATGCTGTTCTCAGATTGCTAAAGTCCATACCTCCTCGGTGTGTTCTTATGGCTGCAGATCTTCACAGCACAGACGCTTTCTTCTGCATGCTGTTCTTTCCCAGTTCAGGGCTCCTTCAAGGCTCTCCCTGAATGGCTACGCCGCCCCCTTTTATCCCAGTTCTCTTCAATGCTCACAGCTGCAGCCCATCAAGGACAACCAGGACCTGTGGGGCAAAGCCTCTAGACAGATATTCAAATAGAATCCATTTCCTCTACTCTAGCCAGTAAGTACTACCCTACAAGTCCTCAGAACCCCAAAGGCCACCTTTCATCTGACACCCAGACCCTGGGGAAAGGACTTCTTTTTCCCATGGCAAATGGCCTCCCTTGGCAGCCACTCACCCAGGCAGAAAGTGGGAGCCTAGCTAGAATGATGCAATCGTTGCTGGATTTTTCCAAAAGAAAAGCTGGCAGCAACTAGGGCCCTGGAAGTACTTAGAGCCTCAAACGCCACCTTGAACATATTCCTGAGACCCTGGGGAAAGGACTTCTTTTTCCCATGGAAAATGGCCTTCATTTGTGGCCACTTGGCCGGGCAGGCAGGGCAGTGCCAATCCAGGAATCTACAAACTATGCTGGATCCTTCCAGAACGAAAGCTGCCAGCAACTAGGACCCTGCAAGTCCTTAGAGCCCCAGATGCCACCTGTCATCTGACACCCAGAGCCTGGGCCAATGACTTCGTTTTCCCCATGGAAAATGGCCTCCATTTCTGGCCACTCGCCCTGACCAAGAGGGTGGTGCCCAGCAAGAAATTTGCAAGCTTTGCTGGATTGCTCCAAATCTAAAGCTGCCACTTGTTGTTGTTCTATTTCTCTAGAGTCCCATCATGCTGTTCTCAGATTGCTAAAGTCCATACCTCCTCGGTGTGTTCTTATGGCTGCAGATCTTCACAGCACAGACGCTTTCTTCTGCATGCTGTTCTTTCCCAGTTCAGGGCTCCTTCAAGGCTCTCCCTGAATGGCTACGCCGCCCCCTTTTATCCCAGTTCTCTTCAATGCTCACAGCTGCAGCCCATCAAGGACAACCAGGACCTGTGGGGCAAAGCCTCTAGACAGATATTCAAATAGAATCCATTTCCTCTACTCTAGCCAGTAAGTACTACCCTACAAGTCCTCAGAACCCCAAAGGCCACCTTTCATCTGACACCCAGACCCTGGGGAAAGGACTTCTTTTTCCCATGGCAAATGGCCTCCCTTGGCAGCCACTCACCCTGGCAGAAAGTGGGAGCCTAGCTAGAATGATGCAATCGTTGCTGGATTTTTCCAAAAGAAAAGCTGGCAGCAACTAGGGCCCTGGAAGTACTTAGAGCCTCAAACGCCACCTTGAACATATTCCTGAGACCCTGGGGAAAGGACATCTTTTTCCCATGGAAAATGGCCTTCATTTGTGGCCACTTGGCCTGGCAGGCAGGGCAGTGCCAAGCCAGGAATCTACAAACTCTGCTGGATCCTTCCAGAACGAAAGCTGCCAGCAACTAGGACCCTGCAAGTCCTTAGAGCCCCAGATGCCACCTGTCATCTGACACCCAGAGCCTGGGCCAATGACTTCGTTTTCCCCATGGAAAATGGCCTCCATTTCTGGCCACTCGCCCTGACCAAGAGGGTGGTGCCCAGCAAGAAATTTGCAAGCTTTGCTGGATTGCTCCAAATCTAAAGCTGCCACTTGTTGTTGTTCTATTTCTCTAGAGTCCCATCATGCTGTTCTCAGATTGCTAAAGTCCATACCTCCTCGGTGTGTTCTTATGGCTGCAGATCTTCACAGCACAGACGCTTTCTTCTGCATGCTGTTCTTTCCCAGTTCAGGGCTCCTTCAAGGCTCTCCCTGAATGGCTACGCCGCCCCCTTTTATCCCAGTTCTCTTCAATGCTCACAGCTGCAGCCCATCAAGGACAACCAGGACCTGTGGGGCAAAGCCTCTAGACAGATATTCCAATAGAATCCATTTCCTCTACTCTAGCCAGTAAGTACTACCCTACAAGTCCTCAGAACCCCAAAGGCCACCTTTCATCTGACACCCAGACCCTGGGGAAAGGACTTCTTTTTCCCATGGCAAATGGCCTCCCTTGGCAGCCACTCACCCTGGCAGAAAGTGGGAGCCTAGCTAGAATGATGCAATCGTTGCTGGATTTTTCCAAAAGAAAAGCTGGCAGCAACTAGGGCCTTGGAAGTACTTAGAGCCTCAAAGGCCACCTTGAACATATTCCTGAGACCCTGGGGAAAGGACTTCTTTTTCCCATGGAAAATGGCCTTCATTTGTGGCCACTTGGCCTGGCAGGCAGGGCAGTGCCAAGCCAGGAATCTACAAACTCTGCTGGATCCTTCCAGAACGAAAGCTGCCAGCAACTAGGACCCTGCAAGTCCTTAGAGCCCCAGATGCCACCTGTCATCTGACACCCAGAGCCTGGGCCAATGACTTCGTTTTCCCCATGGAAAATGGCCTCCATTTCTGGCCACTCGCCCTGACCAAGAGGGTGGTGCCCAGCAAGAAATTTGCAAGCTTTGCTGGATTGCTCCAAATCTAAAGCTGCCACTTGTTGTTGTTCTATTTCTCTAGAGTCCCATCATGCTGTTCTCAGCTTGCTAAAGTCCATACCTCCTCGGTGTGTTCTTATGGCTGCAGATCTTCACAGCACAGACGCTTTCTTCTGCATGCTGTTCTTTCCCAGTTCAGGGCTCCTTCAAGGCTCTCCCTGAATGGCTAAGCCGCCCCCTTTTATCCCAGTTCTCTTCAATGCTCACAGCTGCAGCCCATCAAGGACAACCAGGACCTGTGGGGCAAAGCCTCTAGACAGATATTCCAATAGAATCCATTTCCTCTACTCTAGCCAGTAAGTAGTACCCTACAAGTCCTCAGAACCCCAAAGGCCACCTTTCATCTGACACCCAGACCCTGGGGAAAGGACTTCTTTTTCCCATGGCAAATGGCCTCCCTTGGCAGCCACTCACCCAGGCAGAAAGTGGGAGCCTAGCTAGAATGATGCAATCGTTGCTGGATTTTTCCAAAAGAAAAGCTGGCAGCAACTAGGGCCCTGGAAGTACTTAGAGCCTCAAAGGCCACCTTGAACATATTCCTGAGACCCTGGGGAAAGGACATCTTTTTCCCATGGAAAATGGCCTTCATTTGTGGCCACTTGGCCTGGCAGGCAGGGCAGTGCCAAGCCAGGAATCTACAAACTCTGCTGGATCCTTCCAAAACTAAAGCTGCCAGCAACTAGGACCCTGCAAGTCCTTAGAGCCCCAGATGCCACCTGTCATCTGACACCCAGAGCCTGGGCCAATGACTTCGTTTTCCCCATGGAAAATGGCCTCCATTTCTGGCCACTCGCCCTGACCAAGAGGGTGGTGCCCAGCAAGAAATTTGCAAGCTTTGCTGGATTGCTCCAAATCTAAAGCTGCCACTTGTTGTTGTTCTTTTTCTCTAGAGTCCCATCATGCTGTTCTCAGATTGCTAAAATCCATACCTCCTCGGTGTGTTCTTATGGCTGCAGATCTTCACAGCACAGACGCTTTCTTCTGCATGCTGTTCTTTCCCAGTTCAGGGCTCCTTCAAGGCTCTCCCTGAATGGCTAAGCCGCCCCCTTTTATCCCAGTTCTCTTCAATGCTCACAGCTGCAGCCCATCAAGGACAACCAGGACCTGTGGGGCAAAGCCTCTAGACAGATATTCAAATAGAATCCATTTCCTCTACTCTAGCCAGTAAGTAGTACCCTACAAGTCCTCAGAACCCCAAAGGCCACCTTTCATCTGACACCCAGACCCTGGGGAAAGGACTTCTTTTTCCCATGGCAAATGGCCTCCCTTGGCAGCCACTCACCCTGGCAGAAAGTGGGAGCCTAGCTAGAATGATGCAATCGTTGCTGGATTTTTCCAAAAGAAAAGCTGGCAGCAACTAGGGCCTTGGAAGTACTTAGAGCCTCAAAGGCCACCTTGAACATATTCCTGAGACCCTGGGGAAAGGACTTCTTTTTCCCATGGAAAATGGCCTTCATTTGTGGCCACTTGGCCTGGCAGGCAGGGCAGTGCCAAGCCAGGAATCTACAAACTCTGCTGGATCCTTCCAGAACGAAAGCTGCCAGCAACTAGGACCCTGCAAGTCCTTAGAGCCCCAGATGCCACCTGTCATCTGACACCCAGAGCCTGGGCCAATGACTTCGTTTTCCCCATGGAAAATGGCCTCCATTTCTGGCCACTCGCCCTGACCAAGAGGGTGGTGCCCAGCAAGAAATTTGCAAGCTTTGCTGGATTGCTCCAAATCTAAAGCTGCCACTTGTTGTTGTTCTATTTCTCTAGAGTCCCATCATGCTGTTCTCAGATTGCTAAAGTCCATACCTCCTCGGTGTGTTCTTATGGCTGCAGATCTTCACAGCACAGACGCTTTCTTCTGCATGCTGTTCTTTCCCAGTTCAGGGCTCCTTCAAGGCTCTCCCTGAATGGCTACGCCGCCCCCTTTTATCCCAGTTCTCTTCAATGCTCACAGCTGCAGCCCATCAAGGACAACCAGGACCTGTGGGGCAAAGCCTCTAGACAGATATTCAAATAGAATCCATTTCCTCTACTCTAGCCAGTAAGTACTACCCTACAAGTCCTCAGAACCCCAAAGGCCACCTTTCATCTGACACCCAGACCCTGGGGAAAGGACTTCTTTTTCCCATGGCAAATGGCCTCCCTTGGCAGCCACTCACCCTGGCAGAAAGTGGGAGCCTAGCTAGAATGATGCAATCGTTGCTGGATTTTTCCAAAAGAAAAGCTGGCAGCAACTAGGGCCCTGGAAGTACTTAGAGCCTCAAACGCCACCTTGAACATATTACTGAGACCCTGGGGAAAGGACTTCTTTTTCCCATGGAAAATGGCCTTCATTTGTGGCCACTTGGCCTGGCAGGCAGGGCAGTGCCAATCCAGGAATATACAAACTATGCTGGATCCTTCCAGAACGAAAGCTGCCAGCAACTAGGACCCTGCAAGTCCTTAGAGCCCCAGATGCCACCTGTCATCTGACACCCAGAGCCTGGGCCAATGACTTCGTTTTCCCCATGGAAAATGGCCTCCATTTCTGGCCACTCGCCCTGACCAAGAGGGTGGTGCCCAGCAAGAAATTTGCAAGCTTTGCTGGATTGCTCCAAATCTAAAGCTGCCACTTGTTGTTGTTCTATTTCTCTAGAGTCCCATCATGCTGTTCTCAGCTTGCTAAAGTCCATACCTCCTCGGTGTGTTCTTATGGCTGCAGATCTTCACAGCACAGACGCTTTCTTCTGCATGCTGTTCTTTCCCAGTTCAGGGCTCCTTCAAGGCTCTCCCTGAATGGCTAAGCCGCCCCCTTTTATCCCAGTTCTCTTCAATGCTCACAGCTGCAGCCCATCAAGGACAACCAGGACCTGTGGGGCAAAGCCTCTAGACAGATATTCCAATAGAATCCATTTCCTCTACTCTAGCCAGTAAGTAGTACCCTACAAGTCCTCAGAACCCCAAAGGCCACCTTTCATCTGACACCCAGACCCTGGGGAAAGGACTTCTTTTTCCCATGGCAAATGGCCTCCCTTGGCAGCCACTCACCCAGGCAGAAAGTGGGAGCCTAGCTAGAATGATGCAATCGTTGCTGGATTTTTCCAAAAGAAAAGCTGGCAGCAACTAGGGCCCTGGAAGTACTTAGAGCCTCAAACGCCACCTTGAACATATTCCTGAGACCCTGGGGAAAGGACATCTTTTTCCCATGGAAAATGGCCTTCATTTGTGGCCACTTGGCCTGGCAGGCAGGGCAGTGCCAAGCCAGGAATCTACAAACTCTGCTGGATCCTTCCAGAACGAAAGCTGCCAGCAACTAGGACCCTGCAAGTCCTTAGAGCCCCAGATGCCACCTGTCATCTGACACCCAGAGCCTGGGCCAATGACTTCGTTTTCCCCATGGAAAATGGCCTCCATTTCTGGCCACTCGCCCTGACCAAGAGGGTGGTGCCCAGCAAGAAATTTGCAAGCTTTGCTGGATTGCTCCAAATCTAAAGCTGCCACTTGTTGTTGTTCTATTTCTCTAGAGTCCCATCATGCTGTTCTCAGATTGCTAAAGTCCATACCTCCTCGGTGTGTTCTTATGGCTGCAGATCTTCACAGCACAGACGCTTTCTTCTGCATGCTGTTCTTTCCCAGTTCAGGGCTCCTTCAAGGCTCTCCCTGAATGGCTACGCCGCCCCCTTTTATCCCAGTTCTCTTCAATGCTCACAGCTGCAGCCCATCAAGGACAACCAGGACCTGTGGGGCAAAGCCTCTAGACAGATATTCAAATAGAATCCATTTCCTCTACTCTAGCCAGTAAGTACTACCCTACAAGTCCTCAGAACCCCAAAGGCCACCTTTCATCTGACACCCAGACCCTGGGGAAAGGACTTCTTTTTCCCATGGCAAATGGCCTCCCTTGGCAGCCACTCACCCTGGCAGAAAGTGGGAGCCTAGCTAGAATGATGCAATCGTTGCTGGATTTTTCCAAAAGAAAAGCTGGCAGCAACTAGGGCCCTGGAAGTACTTAGAGCCTCAAACGCCACCTTGAACATATTCCTGAGACCCTGGGGAAAGGACTTCTTTTTCCCATGGAAAATGGCCTTCATTTGTGGCCACTTGGCCTGGCAGGCAGGGCAGTGCCAATCCAGGAATATACAAACTATGCTGGATCCTTCCAGAACGAAAGCTGCCAGCAACTAGGACCCTGCAAGTCCTTAGAGCCCCAGATGCCACCTGTCATCTGACACCCAGAGCCTGGGCCAATGACTTCGTTTTCCCCATGGAAAATGGCCTCCATTTCTGGCCACTCGCCCTGACCAAGAGGGTGGTGCCCAGCAAGAAATTTGCAAGCTTTGCTGGATTGCTCCAAATCTAAAGCTGCCACTTGTTGTTGTTCTATTTCTCTAGAGTCCCATCATGCTGTTCTCAGCTTGCTAAAGTCCATACCTCCTCGGTGTGTTCTTATGGCTGCAGATCTTCACAGCACAGACGCTTTCTTCTGCATGCTGTTCTTTCCCAGTTCAGGGCTCCTTCAAGGCTCTCCCTGAATGGCTAAGCCGCCCCCTTTTATCCCAGTTCTCTTCAATGCTCACAGCTGCAGCCCATCAAGGACAACCAGGACCTGTGGGGCAAAGCCTCTAGACAGATATTCCAATAGAATCCATTTCCTCTACTCTAGCCAGTAAGTAGTACCCTACAAGTCCTCAGAACCCCAAAGGCCACCTTTCATCTGACACCCAGACCCTGGGGAAAGGACTTCTTTTTCCCATGGCAAATGGCCTCCCTTGGCAGCCACTCACCCAGGCAGAAAGTGGGAGCCTAGCTAGAATGATGCAATCGTTGCTGGATTTTTCCAAAAGAAAAGCTGGCAGCAACTAGGGCCCTGGAAGTACTTAGAGCCTCAAACGCCACCTTGAACATATTCCTGAGACCCTGGGGAAAGGACATCTTTTTCCCATGGAAAATGGCCTTCATTTGTGGCCACTTGGCCTGGCAGGCAGGGCAGTGCCAAGCCAGGAATCTACAAACTCTGCTGGATCCTTCCAGAACGAAAGCTGCCAGCAACTAGGACCCTGCAAGTCCTTAGAGCCCCAGATGCCACCTGTCATCTGACACCCAGAGCCTGGGCCAATGACTTCGTTTTCCCCATGGAAAATGGCCTCCATTTCTGGCCACTCGCCCTGACCAAGAGGGTGGTGCCCAGCAAGAAATTTGCAAGCTTTGCTGGATTGCTCCAAATCTAAAGCTGCCACTTGTTGTTGTTCTATTTCTCTAGAGTCCCATCATGCTGTTCTCAGATTGCTAAAGTCCATACCTCCTCGGTGTGTTCTTATGGCTGCAGATCTTCACAGCACAGACGCTTTCTTCTGCATGCTGTTCTTTCCCAGTTCAGGGCTCCTTCAAGGCTCTCCCTGAATGGCTACGCCGCCCCCTTTTATCCCAGTTCTCTTCAATGCTCACAGCTGCAGCCCATCAAGGACAACCAGGACCTGTGGGGCAAAGCCTCTAGACAGATATTCAAATAGAATCCATTTCCTCTACTCTAGCCAGTAAGTACTACCCTACAAGTCCTCAGAACCCCAAAGGCCACCTTTCATCTGACACCCAGACCCTGGGGAAAGGACTTCTTTTTCCCATGGCAAATGGCCTCCCTTGGCAGCCACTCACCCTGGCAGAAAGTGGGAGCCTAGCTAGAATGATGCAATCGTTGCTGGATTTTTCCAAAAGAAAAGCTGGCAGCAACTAGGGCCCTGGAAGTACTTAGAGCCTCAAACGCCACCTTGAACATATTCCTGAGACCCTGGGGAAAGGACTTCTTTTTCCCATGGAAAATGGCCTTCATTTGTGGCCACTTGGCCTGGCAGGCAGGGCAGTGCCAATCCAGGAATATACAAACTATGCTGGATCCTTCCAGAACGAAAGCTGCCAGCAACTAGGACCCTGCAAGTCCTTAGAGCCCCAGATGCCACCTGTCATCTGACACCCAGAGCCTGGGCCAATGACTTCGTTTTCCCCATGGAAAATGGCCTCCATTTCTGGCCACTCGCCCTGACCAAGAGGGTGGTGCCCAGCAAGAAATTTGCAAGCTTTGCTGGATTGCTCCAAATCTAAAGCTGCCACTTGTTGTTGTTCTATTTCTCTAGAGTCCCATCATGCTGTTCTCAGCTTGCTAAAGTCCATACCTCCTTGGTGTGTTCTTATGGCTGCAGATCTTCACAGCACAGACGCTTTCTTCTGCATGCTGTTCTTTCCCAGTTCAGGGCTCCTTCAAGGCTCTCCCTGAATGGCTAAGCCGCCCCCTTTTATCCCAGTTCTCTTCAATGCTCACAGCTGCAGCCCATCAAGGACAACCAGGACCTGTGGGGCAAAGCCTCTAGACAGATATTCAAATAGAATCCATTTCCTCTACTCTAGCCAGTAAGTAGTACCCTACAAGTCCTCAGAACCCCAAAGGCCACCTTTCATCTGACACCCAGACCCTGGGGAAAGGACTTCTTTTTCCCATGGCAAATGGCCTCCCTTGGCAGCCACTCACCCAGGCAGAAAGTGGGAGCCTAGCTAGAATGATGCAATCGTTGCTGGATTTTTCCAAAAGAAAAGCTGGCAGCAACTAGGGCCCTGGAAGTACTTAGAGCCTCAAAGGCCACCTTGAACATATTCCTGAGACCCTGGGGAAAGGACATCTTTTTCCCATGGAAAATGGCCTTCATTTGTGGCCACTTGGCCTGGCAGGCAGGGCAGTGCCAAGCCAGGAATCTACAAACTCTGCTGGATCCTTCCAGAACGAAAGCTGCCAGCAACTAGGACCCTGCAAGTCCTTAGAGCCCCAGATGCCACCTGTCATCTGACACCCAGAGCCTGGGCCAATGACTTCGTTTTCCCCATGGAAAATGGCCTCCATTTCTGGCCACTCGCCCTGACCAAGAGGGTGGTGCCCAGCAAGAAATTTGCAAGCTTTGCTGGATTGCTCCAAATCTAAAGCTGCCACTTGTTGTTGTTCTATTTCTCTAGAGTCCCATCATGCTGTTCTCAGATTGCTAAAGTCCATACCTCCTCGGTGTGTTCTTATGGCTGCAGATCTTCACAGCACAGACGCTTTCTTCTGCATGCTGTTCTTTCCCAGTTCAGGGCTCCTTCAAGGCTCTCCCTGAATGGCTACGCCGCCCCCTTTTATCCCAGTTCTCTTCAATGCTCACAGCTGCAGCCCATCAAGGACAACCAGGACCTGTGGGGCAAAGCCTCTAGACAGATATTCAAATAGAATCCATTTCCTCTACTCTAGCCAGTAAGTACTACCCTACAAGTCCTCAGAACCCCAAAGGCCACCTTTCATCTGACACCCAGACCCTGGGGAAAGGACTTCTTTTTCCCATGGCAAATGGCCTCCCTTGGCAGCCACTCACCCAGGCAGAAAGTGGGAGCCTAGCTAGAATGATGCAATCGTTGCTGGATTTTTCCAAAAGAAAAGCTGGCAGCAACTAGGGCCCTGGAAGTACTTAGAGCCTCAAACGCCACCTTGAACATATTCCTGAGACCCTGGGGAAAGGACATCTTTTTCCCATGGAAAATGGCCTTCATTTGTGGCCACTTGGCCTGGCAGGCAGGGCAGTGCCAAGCCAGGAATCTACAAACTCTGCTGGATCCTTCCAGAACGAAAGCTGCCAGCAACTAGGACCCTGCAAGTCCTTAGAGCCCCAGATGCCACCTGTCATCTGACACCCAGAGCCTGGGCCAATGACTTCGTTTTCCCCATGGAAAATGGCCTCCATTTCTGGCCACTCGCCCTGACCAAGAGGGTGGTGCCCAGCAAGAAATTTGCAAGCTTTGCTGGATTGCTCCAAATCTAAAGCTGCCACTTGTTGTTGTTCTATTTCTCTAGAGTCCCATCATGCTGTTCTCAGATTGCTAAAGTCCATACCTCCTCGGTGTGTTCTTATGGCTGCAGATCTTCACAGCACAGACGCTTTCTTCTGCATGCTGTTCTTTCCCAGTTCAGGGCTCCTTCAAGGCTCTCCCTGAATGGCTACGCCGCCCCCTTTTATCCCAGTTCTCTTCAATGCTCACAGCTGCAGCCCATCAAGGACAACCAGGACCTGTGGGGCAAAGCCTCTAGACAGATATTCAAATAGAATCCATTTCCTCTACTCTAGCCAGTAAGTACTACCCTACAAGTCCTCAGAACCCCAAAGGCCACCTTTCATCTGACACCCAGACCCTGGGGAAAGGACTTCTTTTTCCCATGGCAAATGGCCTCCCTTGGCAGCCACTCACCCTGGCAGAAAGTGGGAGCCTAGCTAGAATGATGCAATCGTTGCTGGATTTTTCCAAAAGAAAAGCTGGCAGCAACTAGGGCCCTGGAAGTACTTAGAGCCTCAAACGCCACCTTGAACATATTACTGAGACCCTGGGGAAAGGACTTCTTTTTCCCATGGAAAATGGCCTTCATTTGTGGCCACTTGGCCTGGCAGGCAGGGCAGTGCCAATCCAGGAATATACAAACTATGCTGGATCCTTCCAGAACGAAAGCTGCCAGCAACTAGGACCCTGCAAGTCCTTAGAGCCCCAGATGCCACCTGTCATCTGACACCCAGAGCCTGGGCCAATGACTTCGTTTTCCCCATGGAAAATGGCCTCCATTTCTGGCCACTCGCCCTGACCAAGAGGGTGGTGCCCAGCAAGAAATTTGCAAGCTTTGCTGGATTGCTCCAAATCTAAAGCTGCCACTTGTTGTTGTTCTATTTCTCTAGAGTCCCATCATGCTGTTCTCAGATTGCTAAAGTCCATACCTCCTTGGTGTGTTCTTATGGCTGCAGATCTTCACAGCACAGACGCTTTCTTCTGCATGCTGTTCTTTCCCAGTTCAGGGCTCCTTCAAGGCTCTCCCTGAATGGCTAAGCCGCCCCCTTTTATCCCAGTTCTCTTCAATGCTCACAGCTGCAGCCCATCAAGGACAACCAGGACCTGTGGGGCAAAGCCTCTAGACAGATATTCAAATAGAATCCATTTCCTCTACTCTAGCCAGTAAGTAGTACCCTACAAGTCCTCAGAACCCCAAAGGCCACCTTTCATCTGACACCCAGACCCTGGGGAAAGGACTTCTTTTTCCCATGGCAAATGGCCTCCCTTGGCAGCCACTCACCCAGGCAGAAAGTGGGAGCCTAGCTAGAATGATGCAATCGTTGCTGGATTTTTCCAAAAGAAAAGCTGGCAGCAACTAGGGCCCTGGAAGTACTTAGAGCCTCAAAGGCCACCTTGAACATATTCCTGAGACCCTGGGGAAAGGACATCTTTTTCCCATGGAAAATGGCCTTCATTTGTGGCCACTTGGCCTGGCAGGCAGGGCAGTGCCAAGCCAGGAATCTACAAACTCTGCTGGATCCTTCCAGAACGAAAGCTGCCAGCAACTAGGACCCTGCAAGTCCTTAGAGCCCCAGATGCCACCTGTCATCTGACACCCAGAGCCTGGGCCAATGACTTCGTTTTCCCCATGGAAAATGGCCTCCATTTCTGGCCACTCGCCCTGACCAAGAGGGTGGTGCCCAGCAAGAAATTTGCAAGCTTTGCTGGATTGCTCCAAATCTAAAGCTGCCACTTGTTGTTGTTCTATTTCTCTAGAGTCCCATCATGCTGTTCTCAGATTGCTAAAGTCCATACCTCCTCGGTGTGTTCTTATGGCTGCAGATCTTCACAGCACAGACGCTTTCTTCTGCATGCTGTTCTTTCCCAGTTCAGGGCTCCTTCAAGGCTCTCCCTGAATGGCTACGCCGCCCCCTTTTATCCCAGTTCTCTTCAATGCTCACAGCTGCAGCCCATCAAGGACAACCAGGACCTGTGGGGCAAAGCCTCTAGACAGATATTCAAATAGAATCCATTTCCTCTACTCTAGCCAGTAAGTACTACCCTACAAGTCCTCAGAACCCCAAAGGCCACCTTTCATCTGACACCCAGACCCTGGGGAAAGGACTTCTTTTTCCCATGGCAAATGGCCTCCCTTGGCAGCCACTCACCCAGGCAGAAAGTGGGAGCCTAGCTAGAATGATGCAATCGTTGCTGGATTTTTCCAAAAGAAAAGCTGGCAGCAACTAGGGCCCTGGAAGTACTTAGAGCCTCAAACGCCACCTTGAACATATTCCTGAGACCCTGGGGAAAGGACTTCGTTTTTCCCATGGAAAATGGCCTTCATTTGTGGCCACTTGGCCTGGCAGGCAGGGCAGTGCCAAGCCAGGAATCTACAAACTCTGCTGGATCCTTCCAGAACGAAAGCTGCCAGCAACTAGGACCCTGCAAGTCCTTAGAGCCCCAGATGCCACCTGTCATCTGACACCCAGAGCCTGGGCCAATGACTTCGTTTTCCCCATGGAAAATGGCCTCCATTTCTGGCCACTCGCCCTGACCAAGAGGGTGGTGCCCAGCAAGAAATTTGCAAGCTTTGCTGGATTGCTCCAAATCTAAAGCTGCCACTTGTTGTTGTTCTATTTCTCTAGAGTCCCATCATGCTGTTCTCAGATTGCTAAAGTCCATACCTCCTCGGTGTGTTCTTATGGCTGCAGATCTTCACAGCACAGACGCTTTCTTCTGCATGCTGTTCTTTCCCAGTTCAGGGCTCCTTCAAGGCTCTCCCTGAATGGCTACGCCGCCCCCTTTTATCCCAGTTCTCTTCAATGCTCACAGCTGCAGCCCATCAAGGACAACCAGGACCTGTGGGGCAAAGCCTCTAGACAGATATTCAAATAGAATCCATTTCCTCTACTCTAGCCAGTAAGTACTACCCTACAAGTCCTCAGAACCCCAAAGGCCACCTTTCATCTGACACCCAGACCCTGGGGAAAGGACTTCTTTTTCCCATGGCAAATGGCCTCCCTTGGCAGCCACTCACCCTGGCAGAAAGTGGGAGCCTAGCTAGAATGATGCAATCGTTGCTGGATTTTTCCAAAAGAAAAGCTGGCAGCAACTAGGGCCCTGGAAGTACTTAGAGCCTCAAACGCCACCTTGAACATATTACTGAGACCCTGGGGAAAGGACTTCTTTTTCCCATGGAAAATGGCCTTCATTTGTGGCCACTTGGCCGGGCAGGCAGGGCAGTGCCAATCCAGGAATATACAAACTATGCTGGATCCTTCCAGAACGAAAGCTGCCAGCAACTAGGACCCTGCAAGTCCTTAGAGCCCCAGATGCCACCTGTCATCTGACACCCAGAGCCTGGGCCAATGACTTCGTTTTCCCCATGGAAAATGGCCTCCATTTCTGGCCACTCGCCCTGACCAAGAGGGTGGTGCCCAGCAAGAAATTTGCAAGCTTTGCTGGATTGCTCCAAATCTAAAGCTGCCACTTGTTGTTGTTCTATTTCTCTAGAGTCCCATCATGCTGTTCTCAGATTGCTAAAGTCCATACCTCCTCGGTGTGTTCTTATGGCTGCAGATCTTCACAGCACAGACGCTTTCTTCTGCATGCTGTTCTTTCCCAGTTCAGGGCTCCTTCAAGGCTCTCCCTGAATGGCTACGCCGCCCCCTTTTATCCCAGTTCTCTTCAATGCTCACAGCTGCAGCCCATCAAGGACAACCAGGACCTGTGGGGCAAAGCCTCTAGACAGATATTCCAATAGAATCCATTTCCTCTACTCTAGCCAGTAAGTAGTACCCTACAAGTCCTCAGAACCCCAAAGGCCACCTTTCATCTGACACCCAGACCCTGGGGAAAGGACTTCTTTTTCCCATGGCAAATGGCCTCCCTTGGCAGCCACTCACCCAGGCAGAAAGTGGGAGCCTAGCTAGAATGATGCAATCGTTGCTGGATTTTTCCAAAAGAAAAGCTGGCAGCAACTAGGGCCCTGGAAGTACTTAGAGCCTCAAACGCCACCTTGAACATATTCCTGAGACCCTGGGGAAAGGACTTCGTTTTTCCCATGGAAAATGGCCTTCATTTCTGGCCACTTGGCCTGGCAGGCAGGGCAGTGCCAAGCCAGGAATCTACATACTCTGCTGGATCCTTCCAGAACGAAAGCTGCCAGCAACTAGGACCCTGCAAGTCCTTAGAGCCCCAGATGCCACCTGTCATCTGACACCCAGAGCCTGGGCCAATGACTTCGTTTTCCCCATGGAAAATGGCCTCCATTTCTGGCCACTCGCCCTGACCAAGAGGGTGGTGCCCAGCAAGAAATTTGCAAGCTTTGCTGGATTGCTCCAAATCTAAAGCTGCCACTTGTTGTTGTTCTATTTCTCTAGAGTCCCATCATGCTGTTCTCAGCTTGCTAAAGTCCATACCTCCTCGGTGTGTTCTTATGGCTGCAGATCTTCACAGCACAGACGCTTTCTTCTGCATGCTGTTCTTTCCCAGTTCAGGGCTCCTTCAAGGCTCTCCCTGAATGGCTAAGCCGCCCCCTTTTATCCCAGTTCTCTTCAATGCTCACAGCTGCAGCCCATCAAGGACAACCAGGACCTGTGGGGCAAAGCCTCTAGACAGATATTCAAATAGAATCCATTTCCTCTACTCTAGCCAGTAAGTAGTACCCTACAAGTCCTCAGAACCCCAAAGGCCACCTTTCATCTGACACCCAGACCCTGGGGAAAGGACTTCTTTTTCCCATGGCAAATGGCCTCCCTTGGCAGCCACTCACCCAGGCAGAAAGTGGGAGCCTAGCTAGAATGATGCAATCGTTGCTGGATTTTTCCAAAAGAAAAGCTGGCAGCAACTAGGGCCCTGGAAGTACTTAGAGCCTCAAACGCCACCTTGAACATATTCCTGAGACCCTGGGGAAAGGACATCTTTTTCCCATGGAAAATGGCCTTCATTTGTGGCCACTTGGCCTGGCAGGCAGGGCAGTGCCAAGCCAGGAATCTACAAACTCTG
This sequence comes from Agelaius phoeniceus, assembly GCF_051311805.1. Lineage (NCBI taxonomy): Eukaryota > Metazoa > Chordata > Aves > Passeriformes > Icteridae > Agelaius > Agelaius phoeniceus. The sequence continues at coordinate 249,842 of NW_027509881.1, read as the reverse complement.
CTGGATCCTTCCAAAACTAAAGCTGCCAGCAACTAGGACCCTGCAAGTCCTTAGAGCCCCAGATGCCACCTGTCATCTGACACCCAGAGCCTGGGCCAATGACTTCGTTTTCCCCATGGAAAATGGCCTCCATTTCTGGCCACTCGCCCTGACCAAGAGGGTGGTGCCCAGCAAGAAATTTGCAAGCTTTGCTGGATTGCTCCAAATCTAAAGCTGCCACTTGTTGTTGTTCTATTTCTCTAGAGTCCCATCATGCTGTTCTCAGCTTGCTAAAGTCCATACCTCCTCGGTGTGTTCTTATGGCTGCAGATCTTCACAGCACAGACGCTTTCTTCTGCATGCTGTTCTTTCCCAGTTCAGGGCTCCTTCAAGGCTCTCCCTGAATGGCTACGCCGCCCCCTTTTATCCCAGTTCTCTTCAATGCTCACAGCTGCAGCCCATCAAGGACAACCAGGACCTGTGGGGCAAAGCCTCTAGACAGATATTCAAATAGAATCCATTTCCTCTACTCTAGCCAGTAAGTACTACCCTACAAGTCCTCAGAACCCCAAAGGCCACCTTTCATCTGACAGCCAGACCCTGGGGAAAGGACTTCTTTTTCCCATGGCAAATGGCCTCCCTTGGCAGCCACTCACCCAGGCAGAAAGTGGGAGCCTAGCTAGAATGATGCAATCGTTGCTGGATTTTTCCAAAAGAAAAGCTGGCAGCAACTAGGGCCTTGGAAGTACTTAGAGCCTCAAAGGCCACCTTGAACATATTCCTGAAACCCTGGGGAAAGGACTTCTTTTTCCCATGGAAAATGGCCTTCATTTGTGGCCACTTGGCCTGGCAGGCAGGGCAGTGCCAAGCCAGGAATCTACAAACTCTGCTGGATCCTTCCAGAACGAAAGCTGCCAGCAACTAGGACCCTGCAAGTCCTTAGAGCCCCAGATGCCACCTGTCATCTGACACCCAGAGCCTGGGCCAATGACTTCGTTTTCCCCATGGAAAATGGCCTCCATTTCTGGCCACTCGCCCTGACCAAGAGGGTGGTGCCCAGCAAGAAATTTGCAAGCTTTGCTGGATTGCTCCAAATCTAAAGCTGCCACTTGTTGTTGTTCTATTTCTCTAGAGTCCCATCATGCTGTTCTCAGCTTGCTAAAGTCCATACCTCCTCGGTGTGTTCTTATGGCTGCAGATCTTCACAGCACAGACGCTTTCTTCTGCATGCTGTTCTTTCCCAGTTCAGGGCTCCTTCAAGGCTCTCCCTGAATGGCTACGCCGCCCCCTTTTATCCCAGTTCTCTTCAATGCTCACAGCTGCAGCCCATCAAGGACAACCAGGACCTGTGGGGCAAAGCCTCTAGACAGATATTCAAATAGAATCCATTTCCTCTACTCTAGCCAGTAAGTACTACCCTACAAGTCCTCAGAACCCCAAAGGCCACCTTTCATCTGACACCCAGACCCTGGGGAAAGGACTTCTTTTTCCCATGGCAAATGGCCTCCCTTGGCAGCCACTCACCCTGGCAGAAAGTGGGAGCCTAGCTAGAATGATGCAATCGTTGCTGGATTTTTCCAAAAGAAAAGCTGGCAGCAACTAGGGCCTTGGAAGTACTTAGAGCCTCAAACGCCACCTTGAACATATTACTGAGACCCTGGGGAAAGGACTTCGTTTTTCCCATGGAAAATGGCCTTCATTTGTGGCCACTTGGCCGGGCAGGCAGGGCAGTGCCAATCCAGGAATATACAAACTATGCTGGATCCTTCCAGAACGAAAGCTGCCAGCAACTAGGACCCTGCAAGTCCTTAGAGCCCCAGATGCCACCTGTCATCTGACACCCAGAGCCTGGGCCAATGACTTCGTTTTCCCCATGGAAAATGGCCTCCATTTCTGGCCACTCGCCCTGACCAAGAGGGTGGTGCCCAGCAAGAAATTTGCAAGCTTTGCTGGATTGCTCCAAATCTAAAGCTGCCACTTGTTGTTGTTCTATTTCTCTAGAGTCCCATCATGCTGTTCTCAGATTGCTAAAGTCCATACCTCCTCGGTGTGTTCTTATGGCTGCAGATCTTCACAGCACAGACGCTTTCTTCTGCATGCTGTTCTTTCCCAGTTCAGGGCTCCTTCAAGGCTCTCCCTGAATGGCTACGCCGCCCCCTTTTATCCCAGTTCTCTTCAATGCTCACAGCTGCAGCCCATCAAGGACAACCAGGACCTGTGGGGCAAAGCCTCTAGACAGATATTCAAATAGAATCCATTTCCTCTACTCTAGCCAGTAAGTAGTACCCTACAAGTCCTCAGAACCCCAAAGGCCACCTTTCATCTGACACCCAGACCCTGGGGAAAGGACTTCTTTTTCCCATGGCAAATGGCCTCCCTTGGCAGCCACTCACCCTGGCAGAAAGTGGGAGCCTAGCTAGAATGATGCAATCGTTGCTGGATTTTTCCAAAAGAAAAGCTGGCAGCAACTAGGGCCCTGGAAGTACTTAGAGCCTCAAAGGCCACCTTGAACATATTCCTGAGACCCTGGGGAAAGGACATCTTTTTCCCATGGAAAATGGCCTTCATTTGTGGCCACTTGGCCTGGCAGGCAGGGCAGTGCCAAGCCAGGAATCTACAAACTCTGCTGGATCCTTCCAGAACGAAAGCTGCCAGCAACTAGGACCCTGCAAGTCCTTAGAGCCCCAGATGCCACCTGTCATCTGACACCCAGAGCCTGGGCCAATGACTTCGTTTTCCCCATGGAAAATGGCCTCCATTTCTGGCCACTCGCCCTGACCAAGAGGGTGGTGCCCAGCAAGAAATTTGCAAGCTTTGCTGGATTGCTCCAAATCTAAAGCTGCCACTTGTTGTTGTTCTATTTCTCTAGAGTCCCATCATGCTGTTCTCAGCTTGCTAAAGTCCATACCTCCTCGGTGTGTTCTTATGGCTGCAGATCTTCACAGCACAGACGCTTTCTTCTGCATGCTGTTCTTTCCCAGTTCAGGGCTCCTTCAAGGCTCTCCCTGAATGGCTACGCCGCCCCCTTTTATCCCAGTTCTCTTCAATGCTCACAGCTGCAGCCCATCAAGGACAACCAGGACCTGTGGGGCAAAGCCTCTAGACAGATATTCAAATAGAATCCATTTCCTCTACTCTAGCCAGTAAGTACTACCCTACAAGTCCTCAGAACCCCAAAGGCCACCTTTCATCTGACACCCAGACCCTGGGGAAAGGACTTCTTTTTCCCATGGCAAATGGCCTCCCTTGGCAGCCACTCACCCTGGCAGAAAGTGGGAGCCTAGCTAGAATGATGCAATCGTTGCTGGATTTTTCCAAAAGAAAAGCTGGCAGCAACTAGGGCCCTGGAAGTACTTAGAGCCTCAAACGCCACCTTGAACATATTCCTGAGACCCTGGGGAAAGGACTTCTTTTTCCCATGGAAAATGGCCTTCATTTGTGGCCACTTGGCCTGGCAGGCAGGGCAGTGCCAATCCAGGAATATACAAACTATGCTGGATCCTTCCAGAACGAAAGCTGCCAGCAACTAGGACCCTGCAAGTCCTTAGAGCCCCAGATGCCACCTGTCATCTGACACCCAGAGCCTGGGCCAATGACTTCGTTTTCCCCATGGAAAATGGCCTCCATTTCTGGCCACTCGCCCTGACCAAGAGGGTGGTGCCCAGCAAGAAATTTGCAAGCTTTGCTGGATTGCTCCAAATCTAAAGCTGCCACTTGTTGTTGTTCTATTTCTCTAGAGTCCCATCATGCTGTTCTCAGCTTGCTAAAGTCCATACCTCCTCGGTGTGTTCTTATGGCTGCAGATCTTCACAGCACAGACGCTTTCTTCTGCATGCTGTTCTTTCCCAGTTCAGGGCTCCTTCAAGGCTCTCCCTGAATGGCTACGCCGCCCCCTTTTATCCCAGTTCTCTTCAATGCTCACAGCTGCAGCCCATCAAGGACAACCAGGACCTGTGGGGCAAAGCCTCTAGACAGATATTCCAATAGAATCCATTTCCTCTACTCTAGCCAGTAAGTAGTACCCTACAAGTCCTCAGAACCCCAAAGGCCACCTTTCATCTGACACCCAGACCCTGGGGAAAGGACTTCTTTTTCCCATGGCAAATGGCCTCCCTTGGCAGCCACTCACCCTGGCAGAAAGTGGGAGCCTAGCTAGAATGATGCAATCGTTGCTGGATTTTTCCAAAAGAAAAGCTGGCAGCAACTAGGGCCCTGGAAGTACTTAGAGCCTCAAACGCCACCTTGAACATATTCCTGAGACCCTGGGGAAAGGACATCTTTTTCCCATGGAAAATGGCCTTCATTTGTGGCCACTTGGCCTGGCAGGCAGGGCAGTGCCAAGCCAGGAATCTACAAACTCTGCTGGATCCTTCCAGAACGAAAGCTGCCAGCAACTAGGACCCTGCAAGTCCTTAGAGCCCCAGATGCCACCTGTCATCTGACACCCAGAGCCTGGGCCAATGACTTCGTTTTCCCCATGGAAAATGGCCTCCATTTCTGGCCACTCGCCCTGACCAAGAGGGTGGTGCCCAGCAAGAAATTTGCAAGCTTTGCTGGATTGCTCCAAATCTAAAGCTGCCACTTGTTGTTGTTCTATTTCTCTAGAGTCCCATCATGCTGTTCTCAGCTTGCTAAAGTCCATACCTCCTCGGTGTGTTCTTATGGCTGCAGATCTTCACAGCACAGACGCTTTCTTCTGCATGCTGTTCTTTCCCAGTTCAGGGCTCCTTCAAGGCTCTCCCTGAATGGCTACGCCGCCCCCTTTTATCCCAGTTCTCTTCAATGCTCACAGCTGCAGCCCATCAAGGACAACCAGGACCTGTGGGGCAAAGCCTCTAGACAGATATTCAAATAGAATCCATTTCCTCTACTCTAGCCAGTAAGTACTACCCTACAAGTCCTCAGAACCCCAAAGGCCACCTTTCATCTGACACCCAGACCCTGGGGAAAGGACTTCTTTTTCCCATGGCAAATGGCCTCCCTTGGCAGCCACTCACCCTGGCAGAAAGTGGGAGCCTAGCTAGAATGATGCAATCGTTGCTGGATTTTTCCAAAAGAAAAGCTGGCAGCAACTAGGGCCTTGGAAGTACTTAGAGCCTCAAACGCCACCTTGAACATATTACTGAGACCCTGGGGAAAGGACTTCGTTTTTCCCATGGAAAATGGCCTTCATTTGTGGCCACTTGGCCGGGCAGGCAGGGCAGTGCCAATCCAGGAATATACAAACTATGCTGGATCCTTCCAGAACGAAAGCTGCCAGCAACTAGGACCCTGCAAGTCCTTAGAGCCCCAGATGCCACCTGTCATCTGACACCCAGAGCCTGGGCCAATGACTTCGTTTTCCCCATGGAAAATGGCCTCCATTTCTGGCCACTCGCCCTGACCAAGAGGGTGGTGCCCAGCAAGAAATTTGCAAGCTTTGCTGGATTGCTCCAAATCTAAAGCTGCCACTTGTTGTTGTTCTATTTCTCTAGAGTCCCATCATGCTGTTCTCAGATTGCTAAAGTCCATACCTCCTCGGTGTGTTCTTATGGCTGCAGATCTTCACAGCACAGACGCTTTCTTCTGCATGCTGTTCTTTCCCAGTTCAGGGCTCCTTCAAGGCTCTCCCTGAATGGCTACGCCGCCCCCTTTTATCCCAGTTCTCTTCAATGCTCACAGCTGCAGCCCATCAAGGACAACCAGGACCTGTGGGGCAAAGCCTCTAGACAGATATTCAAATAGAATCCATTTCCTCTACTCTAGCCAGTAAGTAGTACCCTACAAGTCCTCAGAACCCCAAAGGCCACCTTTCATCTGACACCCAGACCCTGGGGAAAGGACTTCTTTTTCCCATGGCAAATGGCCTCCCTTGGCAGCCACTCACCCTGGCAGAAAGTGGGAGCCTAGCTAGAATGATGCAATCGTTGCTGGATTTTTCCAAAAGAAAAGCTGGCAGCAACTAGGGCCCTGGAAGTACTTAGAGCCTCAAAGGCCACCTTGAACATATTCCTGAGACCCTGGGGAAAGGACATCTTTTTCCCATGGAAAATGGCCTTCATTTGTGGCCACTTGGCCTGGCAGGCAGGGCAGTGCCAAGCCAGGAATCTACAAACTCTGCTGGATCCTTCCAGAACGAAAGCTGCCAGCAACTAGGACCCTGCAAGTCCTTAGAGCCCCAGATGCCACCTGTCATCTGACACCCAGAGCCTGGGCCAATGACTTCGTTTTCCCCATGGAAAATGGCCTCCATTTCTGGCCACTCGCCCTGACCAAGAGGGTGGTGCCCAGCAAGAAATTTGCAAGCTTTGCTGGATTGCTCCAAATCTAAAGCTGCCACTTGTTGTTGTTCTATTTCTCTAGAGTCCCATCATGCTGTTCTCAGATTGCTAAAGTCCATACCTCCTCGGTGTGTTCTTATGGCTGCAGATCTTCACAGCACAGACGCTTTCTTCTGCATGCTGTTCTTTCCCAGTTCAGGGCTCCTTCAAGGCTCTCCCTGAATGGCTACGCCGCCCCCTTTTATCCCAGTTCTCTTCAATGCTCACAGCTGCAGCCCATCAAGGACAACCAGGACCTGTGGGGCAAAGCCTCTAGACAGATATTCAAATAGAATCCATTTCCTCTACTCTAGCCAGTAAGTACTACCCTACAAGTCCTCAGAACCCCAAAGGCCACCTTTCATCTGACACCCAGACCCTGGGGAAAGGACTTCTTTTTCCCATGGCAAATGGCCTCCCTTGGCAGCCACTCACCCTGGCAGAAAGTGGGAGCCTAGCTAGAATGATGCAATCGTTGCTGGATTTTTCCAAAAGAAAAGCTGGCAGCAACTAGGGCCCTGGAAGTACTTAGAGCCTCAAACGCCACCTTGAACATATTCCTGAGACCCTGGGGAAAGGACTTCTTTTTCCCATGGAAAATGGCCTTCATTTGTGGCCACTTGGCCTGGCAGGCAGGGCAGTGCCAATCCAGGAATCTACAAACTATGCTGGATCCTTCCAGAACGAAAGCTGCCAGCAACTAGGACCCTGCAAGTCCTTAGAGCCCCAGATGCCACCTGTCATCTGACACCCAGAGCCTGGGCCAATGACTTCGTTTTCCCCATGGAAAATGGCCTCCATTTCTGGCCACTCGCCCTGACCAAGAGGGTGGTGCCCAGCAAGAAATTTGCAAGCTTTGCTGGATTGCTCCAAATCTAAAGCTGCCACTTGTTGTTGTTCTATTTCTCTAGAGTCCCATCATGCTGTTCTCAGCTTGCTAAAGTCCATACCTCCTCGGTGTGTTCTTATGGCTGCAGATCTTCACAGCACAGACGCTTTCTTCTGCATGCTGTTCTTTCCCAGTTCAGGGCTCCTTCAAGGCTCTCCCTGAATGGCTACGCCGCCCCCTTTTATCCCAGTTCTCTTCAATGCTCACAGCTGCAGCCCATCAAGGACAACCAGGACCTGTGGGGCAAAGCCTCTAGACAGATATTCCAATAGAATCCATTTCCTCTACTCTAGCCAGTAAGTAGTACCCTACAAGTCCTCAGAACCCCAAAGGCCACCTTTCATCTGACACCCAGACCCTGGGGAAAGGACTTCTTTTTCCCATGGCAAATGGCCTCCCTTGGCAGCCACTCACCCTGGCAGAAAGTGGGAGCCTAGCTAGAATGATGCAATCGTTGCTGGATTTTTCCAAAAGAAAAGCTGGCAGCAACTAGGGCCCTGCAAGTACTTAGAGCCTCAAACGCCACCTTGAACATATTCCTGAGACCCTGGGGAAAGGACATCTTTTTCCCATGGAAAATGGCCTTCATTTGTGGCCACTTGGCCTGGCAGGCAGGGCAGTGCCAAGCCAGGAATCTACAAACTCTGCTGGATCCTTCCAGAACGAAAGCTGCCAGCAACTAGGACCCTGCAAGTCCTTAGAGCCCCAGATGCCACCTGTCATCTGACACCCAGAGCCTGGGCCAATGACTTCGTTTTCCCCATGGAAAATGGCCTCCATTTCTGGCCACTCGCCCTGACCAAGAGGGTGGTGCCCAGCAAGAAATTTGCAAGCTTTGCTGGATTGCTCCAAATCTAAAGCTGCCACTTGTTGTTGTTCTATTTCTCTAGAGTCCCATCATGCTGTTCTCAGATTGCTAAAGTCCATACCTCCTCGGTGTGTTCTTATGGCTGCAGATCTTCACAGCACAGACGCTTTCTTCTGCATGCTGTTCTTTCCCAGTTCAGGGCTCCTTCAAGGCTCTCCCTGAATGGCTACGCCGCCCCCTTTTATCCCAGTTCTCTTCAATGCTCACAGCTGCAGCCCATCAAGGACAACCAGGACCTGTGGGGCAAAGCCTCTAGACAGATATTCAAATAGAATCCATTTCCTCTACTCTAGCCAGTAAGTACTACCCTACAAGTCCTCAGAACCCCAAAGGCCACCTTTCATCTGACACCCAGACCCTGGGGAAAGGACTTCTTTTTCCCATGGCAAATGGCCTCCCTTGGCAGCCACTCACCCTGGCAGAAAGTGGGAGCCTAGCTAGAATGATGCAATCGTTGCTGGATTTTTCCAAAAGAAAAGCTGGCAGCAACTAGGGCCTTGGAAGTACTTAGAGCCTCAAAGGCCACCTTGAACATATTCCTGAAACCCTGGGGAAAGGACTTCTTTTTCCCATGGAAAATGGCCTTCATTTGTGGCCACTTGGCCTGGCAGGCAGGGCAGTGCCAAGCCAGGAATCTACAAACTCTGCTGGATCCTTCCAGAACGAAAGCTGCCAGCAACTAGGACCCTGCAAGTCCTTAGAGCCCCAGATGCCACCTGTCATCTGACACCCAGAGCCTGGGCCAATGACTTCGTTTTCCCCATGGAAAATGGCCTCCATTTCTGGCCACTCGCCCTGACCAAGAGGGTGGTGCCCAGCAAGAAATTTGCAAGCTTTGCTGGATTGCTCCAAATCTAAAGCTGCCACTTGTTGTTGTTCTATTTCTCTAGAGTCCCATCATGCTGTTCTCAGCTTGCTAAAGTCCATACCTCCTCGGTGTGTTCTTATGGCTGCAGATCTTCACAGCACAGACGCTTTCTTCTGCATGCTGTTCTTTCCCAGTTCAGGGCTCCTTCAAGGCTCTCCCTGAATGGCTACGCCGCCCCCTTTTATCCCAGTTCTCTTCAATGCTCACAGCTGCAGCCCATCAAGGACAACCAGGACCTGTGGGGCAAAGCCTCTAGACAGATATTCAAATAGAATCCATTTCCTCTACTCTAGCCAGTAAGTACTACCCTACAAGTCCTCAGAACCCCAAAGGCCACCTTTCATCTGACACCCAGACCCTGGGGAAAGGACTTCTTTTTCCCATGGCAAATGGCCTCCCTTGGCAGCCACTCACCCTGGCAGAAAGTGGGAGCCTAGCTAGAATGATGCAATCGTTGCTGGATTTTTCCAAAAGAAAAGCTGGCAGCAACTAGGGCCCTGGAAGTACTTAGAGCCTCAAACGCCACCTTGAACATATTCCTGAGACCCTGGGGAAAGGACTTCTTTTTCCCATGGAAAATGGCCTTCATTTGTGGCCACTTGGCCTGGCAGGGAGGGCAGTGCCAAGCCAGGAATCTACAAACTCTGCTGGATCCTTCCAGAACGAAAGCTGCCAGCAACTAGGACCCTGCAAGTCCTTAGAGCCCCAGATGCCACCTGTCATCTGACACCCAGAGCCTGGGCCAATGACTTCGTTTTCCCCATGGAAAATGGCCTCCATTTCTGGCCACTCGCCCTGACCAACAGGGTGGTGCCCAGCAAGAAATTTGCAAGCTTTGCTGGATTGCTCCAAATCTAAAGCTGCCACTTGTTGTTGTTCTATTTCTCTAGAGTCCCATCATGCTGTTCTCAGATTGCTAAAGTCCATACCTCCTCGGTGTGTTCTTATGGCTGCAGATCTTCACAGCACAGACGCTTTCTTCTGCATGCTGTTCTTTCCCAGTTCAGGGCTCCTTCAAGGCTCTCCCTGAATGGCTACGCCGCCCCCTTTTATCCCAGTTCTCTTCAATGCTCACAGCTGCAGCCCATCAAGGACAACCAGGACCTGTGGGGCAAAGCCTCTAGACAGATATTCAAATAGAATCCATTTCCTCTACTCTAGCCAGTAAGTACTACCCTACAAGTCCTCAGAACCCCAAAGGCCACCTTTCATCTGACACCCAGACCCTGGGGAAAGGACTTCTTTTTCCCATGGCAAATGGCCTCCCTTGGCAGCCACTCACCCAGGCAGAAAGTGGGAGCCTAGCTAGAATGATGCAATCGTTGCTGGATTTTTCCAAAAGAAAAGCTGGCAGCAACTAGGGCCCTGGAAGTACTTAGAGCCTCAAACGCCACCTTGAACATATTCCTGAGACCCTGGGGAAAGGACTTCTTTTTCCCATGGAAAATGGCCTTCATTTGTGGCCACTTGGCCGGGCAGGCAGGGCAGTGCCAATCCAGGAATATACAAACTATGCTGGATCCTTCCAGAACGAAAGCTGCCAGCAACTAGGACCCTGCAAGTCCTTAGAGCCCCAGATGCCACCTGTCATCTGACACCCAGAGCCTGGGCCAATGACTTCGTTTTCCCCATGGAAAATGGCCTCCATTTCTGGCCACTCGCCCTGACCAAGAGGGTGGTGCCCAGCAAGAAATTTGCAAGCTTTGCTGGATTGCTCCAAATCTAAAGCTGCCACTTGTTGTTGTTCTATTTCTCTAGAGTCCCATCATGCTGTTCTCAGATTGCTAAAGTCCATACCTCCTCGGTGTGTTCTTATGGCTGCAGATCTTCACAGCACAGACGCTTTCTTCTGCATGCTGTTCTTTCCCAGTTCAGGGCTCCTTCAAGGCTCTCCCTGAATGGCTACGCCGCCCCCTTTTATCCCAGTTCTCTTCAATGCTCACAGCTGCAGCCCATCAAGGACAACCAGGACCTGTGGGGCAAAGCCTCTAGACAGATATTCAAATAGAATCCATTTCCTCTACTCTAGCCAGTAAGTACTACCCTACAAGTCCTCAGAACCCCAAAGGCCACCTTTCATCTGACACCCAGACCCTGGGGAAAGGACTTCTTTTTCCCATGGCAAATGGCCTCCCTTGGCAGCCACTCACCCTGGCAGAAAGTGGGAGCCTAGCTAGAATGATGCAATCGTTGCTGGATTTTTCCAAAAGAAAAGCTGGCAGCAACTAGGGCCCTGGAAGTACTTAGAGCCTCAAACGCCACCTTGAACATATTCCTGAGACCCTGGGGAAAGGACATCTTTTTCCCATGGAAAATGGCCTTCATTTGTGGCCACTTGGCCTGGCAGGCAGGGCAGTGCCAAGCCAGGAATCTACAAACTCTGCTGGATCCTTCCAGAACGAAAGCTGCCAGCAACTAGGACCCTGCAAGTCCTTAGAGCCCCAGATGCCACCTGTCATCTGACACCCAGAGCCTGGGCCAATGACTTCGTTTTCCCCATGGAAAATGGCCTCCATTTCTGGCCACTCGCCCTGACCAAGAGGGTGGTGCCCAGCAAGAAATTTGCAAGCTTTGCTGGATTGCTCCAAATCTAAAGCTGCCACTTGTTGTTGTTCTATTTCTCTAGAGTCCCATCATGCTGTTCTCAGCTTGCTAAAGTCCATACCTCCTCGGTGTGTTCTTATGGCTGCAGATCTTCACAGCACAGACGCTTTCTTCTGCATGCTGTTCTTTCCCAGTTCAGGGCTCCTTCAAGGCTCTCCCTGAATGGCTACGCCGCCCCCTTTTATCCCAGTTCTCTTCAATGCTCACAGCTGCAGCCCATCAAGGACAACCAGGACCTGTGGGGCAAAGCCTCTAGACAGATATTCCAATAGAATCCATTTCCTCTACTCTAGCCAGTAAGTACTACCCTACAAGTCCTCAGAACCCCAAAGGCCACCTTTCATCTGACACCCAGACCCTGGGGAAAGGACTTCTTTTTCCCATGGCAAATGGCCTCCCTTGGCAGCCACTCACCCTGGCAGAAAGTGGGAGCCTAGCTAGAATGATGCAATCGTTGCTGGATTTTTCCAAAAGAAAAGCTGGCAGCAACTAGGGCCTTGGAAGTACTTAGAGCCTCAAAGGCCACCTTGAACATATTCCTGAGACCCTGGGGAAAGGACTTCTTTTTCCCATGGAAAATGGCCTTCATTTGTGGCCACTTGGCCTGGCAGGCAGGGCAGTGCCAAGCCAGGAATCTACAAACTCTGCTGGATCCTTCCAGAACGAAAGCTGCCAGCAACTAGGACCCTGCAAGTCCTTAGAGCCCCAGATGCCACCTGTCATCTGACACCCAGAGCCTGGGCCAATGACTTCGTTTTCCCCATGGAAAATGGCCTCCATTTCTGGCCACTCGCCCTGACCAAGAGGGTGGTGCCCAGCAAGAAATTTGCAAGCTTTGCTGGATTGCTCCAAATCTAAAGCTGCCACTTGTTGTTGTTCTATTTCTCTAGAGTCCCATCATGCTGTTCTCAGCTTGCTAAAGTCCATACCTCCTCGGTGTGTTCTTATGGCTGCAGATCTTCACAGCACAGACGCTTTCTTCTGCATGCTGTTCTTTCCCAGTTCAGGGCTCCTTCAAGGCTCTCCCTGAATGGCTACGCCGCCCCCTTTTATCCCAGTTCTCTTCAATGCTCACAGCTGCAGCCCATCAAGGACAACCAGGACCTGTGGGGCAAAGCCTCTAGACAGATATTCCAATAGAATCCATTTCCTCTACTCTAGCCAGTAAGTAGTACCCTACAAGTCCTCAGAACCCCAAAGGCCACCTTTCATCTGACACCCAGACCCTGGGGAAAGGACTTCTTTTTCCCATGGCAAATGGCCTCCCTTGGCAGCCACTCACCCAGGCAGAAAGTGGGAGCCTAGCTAGAATGATGCAATCGTTGCTGGATTTTTCCAAAAGAAAAGCTGGCAGCAACTAGGGCCCTGGAAGTACTTAGAGCCTCAAACGCCACCTTGAACATATTCCTGAGACCCTGGGGAAAGGACATCTTTTTCCCATGGAAAATGGCCTTCATTTGTGGCCACTTGGCCTGGCAGGCAGGGCAGTGCCAAGCCAGGAATCTACAAACTCTGCTGGATCCTTCCAGAACGAAAGCTGCCAGCAACTAGGACCCTGCAAGTCCTTAGAGCCCCAGATGCCACCTGTCATCTGACACCCAGAGCCTGGGCCAATGACTTCGTTTTCCCCATGGAAAATGGCCTCCATTTCTGGCCACTCGCCCTGACCAAGAGGGTGGTGCCCAGCAAGAAATTTGCAAGCTTTGCTGGATTGCTCCAAATCTAAAGCTGCCACTTGTTGTTGTTCTATTTCTCTAGAGTCCCATCATGCTGTTCTCAGATTGCTAAAGTCCATACCTCCTCGGTGTGTTCTTATGGCTGCAGATCTTCACAGCACAGACGCTTTCTTCTGCATGCTGTTCTTTCCCAGTTCAGGGCTCCTTCAAGGCTCTCCCTGAATGGCTAAGCCGCCCCCTTTTATCCCAGTTCTCTTCAATGCTCACAGCTGCAGCCCATCAAGGACAACCAGGACCTGTGGGGCAAAGCCTCTAGACAGATATTCAAATAGAATCCATTTCCTCTACTCTAGCCAGTAAGTAGTACCCTACAAGTCCTCAGAACCCCAAAGGCCACCTTTCATCTGACACCCAGACCCTGGGGAAAGGACTTCTTTTTCCCATGGCAAATGGCCTCCCTTGGCAGCCACTCACCCTGGCAGAAAGTGGGAGCCTAGCTAGAATGATGCAATCGTTGCTGGATTTTTCCAAAAGAAAAGCTGGCAGCAACTAGGGCCCTGGAAGTACTTAGAGCCTCAAAGGCCACCTTGAACATATTCCTGAGACCCTGGGGAAAGGACATCTTTTTCCCATGGAAAATGGCCTTCATTTGTGGCCACTTGGCCTGGCAGGCAGGGCAGTGCCAAGCCAGGAATCTACAAACTCTGCTGGATCCTTCCAGAACGAAAGCTGCCAGCAACTAGGACCCTGCAAGTCCTTAGAGCCCCAGATGCCACCTGTCATCTGACACCCAGAGCCTGGGCCAATGACTTCGTTTTCCCCATGGAAAATGGCCTCCATTTCTGGCCACTCGCCCTGACCAAGAGGGTGGTGCCCAGCAAGAAATTTGCAAGCTTTGCTGGATTGCTCCAAATCTAAAGCTGCCACTTGTTGTTGTTCTATTTCTCTAGAGTCCCATCATGCTGTTCTCAGATTGCTAAAGTCCATACCTCCTCGGTGTGTTCTTATGGCTGCAGATCTTCACAGCACAGACGCTTTCTTCTGCATGCTGTTCTTTCCCAGTTCAGGGCTCCTTCAAGGCTCTCCCTGAATGGCTACGCCGCCCCCTTTTATCCCAGTTCTCTTCAATGCTCACAGCTGCAGCCCATCAAGGACAACCAGGACCTGTGGGGCAAAGCCTCTAGACAGATATTCAAATAGAATCCATTTCCTCTACTCTAGCCAGTAAGTACTACCCTACAAGTCCTCAGAACCCCAAAGGCCACCTTTCATCTGACACCCAGACCCTGGGGAAAGGACTTCTTTTTCCCATGGCAAATGGCCTCCCTTGGCAGCCACTCACCCTGGCAGAAAGTGGGAGCCTAGCTAGAATGATGCAATCGTTGCTGGATTTTTCCAAAAGAAAAGCTGGCAGCAACTAGGGCCCTGGAAGTACTTAGAGCCTCAAACGCCACCTTGAACATATTCCTGAGACCCTGGGGAAAGGACTTCTTTTTCCCATGGAAAATGGCCTTCATTTGTGGCCACTTGGCCTGGCAGGCAGGGCAGTGCCAATCCAGGAATCTACAAACTATGCTGGATCCTTCCAGAACGAAAGCTGCCAGCAACTAGGACCCTGCAAGTCCTTAGAGCCCCAGATGCCACCTGTCATCTGACACCCAGAGCCTGGGCCAATGACTTCGTTTTCCCCATGGAAAATGGCCTCCATTTCTGGCCACTCGCCCTGACCAAGAGGGTGGTGCCCAGCAAGAAATTTGCAAGCTTTGCTGGATTGCTCCAAATCTAAAGCTGCCACTTGTTGTTGTTCTATTTCTCTAGAGTCCCATCATGCTGTTCTCAGCTTGCTAAAGTCCATACCTCCTCGGTGTGTTCTTATGGCTGCAGATCTTCACAGCACAGACGCTTTCTTCTGCATGCTGTTCTTTCCCAGTTCAGGGCTCCTTCAAGGCTCTCCCTGAATGGCTACGCCGCCCCCTTTTATCCCAGTTCTCTTCAATGCTCACAGCTGCAGCCCATCAAGGACAACCAGGACCTGTGGGGCAAAGCCTCTAGACAGATATTCCAATAGAATCCATTTCCTCTACTCTAGCCAGTAAGTAGTACCCTACAAGTCCTCAGAACCCCAAAGGCCACCTTTCATCTGACACCCAGACCCTGGGGAAAGGACTTCTTTTTCCCATGGCAAATGGCCTCCCTTGGCAGCCACTCACCCTGGCAGAAAGTGGGAGCCTAGCTAGAATGATGCAATCGTTGCTGGATTTTTCCAAAAGAAAAGCTGGCAGCAACTAGGGCCCTGCAAGTACTTAGAGCCTCAAACGCCACCTTGAACATATTCCTGAGACCCTGGGGAAAGGACATCTTTTTCCCATGGAAAATGGCCTTCATTTGTGGCCACTTGGCCTGGCAGGCAGGGCAGTGCCAAGCCAGGAATCTACAAACTCTGCTGGATCCTTCCAGAACGAAAGCTGCCAGCAACTAGGACCCTGCAAGTCCTTAGAGCCCCAGATGCCACCTGTCATCTGACACCCAGAGCCTGGGCCAATGACTTCGTTTTCCCCATGGAAAATGGCCTCCATTTCTGGCCACTCGCCCTGACCAAGAGGGTGGTGCCCAGCAAGAAATTTGCAAGCTTTGCTGGATTGCTCCAAATCTAAAGCTGCCACTTGTTGTTGTTCTATTTCTCTAGAGTCCCATCATGCTGTTCTCAGATTGCTAAAGTCCATACCTCCTCGGTGTGTTCTTATGGCTGCAGATCTTCACAGCACAGACGCTTTCTTCTGCATGCTGTTCTTTCCCAGTTCAGGGCTCCTTCAAGGCTCTCCCTGAATGGCTACACCGCCCCCTTTTATCCCAGTTCTCTTCAATGCTCACAGCTGCAGCCCATCAAGGACAACCAGGACCTGTGGGGCAAAGCCTCTAGACAGATATTCAAATAGAATCCATTTCCTCTACTCTAGCCAGTAAGTACTACCCTACAAGTCCTCAGAACCCCAAAGGCCACCTTTCATCTGACACCCAGACCCTGGGGAAAGGACTTCTTTTTCCCATGGCAAATGGCCTCCCTTGGCAGCCACTCACCCTGGCAGAAAGTGGGAGCCTAGCTAGAATGATGCAATCGTTGCTGGATTTTTCCAAAAGAAAAGCTGGCAGCAACTAGGGCCTTGGAAGTACTTAGAGCCTCAAAGGCCACCTTGAACATATTCCTGAAACCCTGGGGAAAGGACTTCTTTTTCCCATGGAAAATGGCCTTCATTTGTGGCCACTTGGCCTGGCAGGCAGGGCAGTGCCAAGCCAGGAATCTACAAACTCTGCTGGATCCTTCCAGAACGAAAGCTGCCAGCAACTAGGACCCTGCAAGTCCTTAGAGCCCCAGATGCCACCTGTCATCTGACACCCAGAGCCTGGGCCAATGACTTCGTTTTCCCCATGGAAAATGGCCTCCATTTCTGGCCACTCGCCCTGACCAAGAGGGTGGTGCCCAGCAAGAAATTTGCAAGCTTTGCTGGATTGCTCCAAATCTAAAGCTGCCACTTGTTGTTGTTCTATTTCTCTAGAGTCCCATCATGCTGTTCTCAGCTTGCTAAAGTCCATACCTCCTCGGTGTGTTCTTATGGCTGCAGATCTTCACAGCACAGACGCTTTCTTCTGCATGCTGTTCTTTCCCAGTTCAGGGCTCCTTCAAGGCTCTCCCTGAATGGCTACGCCGCCCCCTTTTATCCCAGTTCTCTTCAATGCTCACAGCTGCAGCCCATCAAGGACAACCAGGACCTGTGGGGCAAAGCCTCTAGACAGATATTCAAATAGAATCCATTTCCTCTACTCTAGCCAGTAAGTACTACCCTACAAGTCCTCAGAACCCCAAAGGCCACCTTTCATCTGACACCCAGACCCTGGGGAAAGGACTTCTTTTTCCCATGGCAAATGGCCTCCCTTGGCAGCCACTCACCCTGGCAGAAAGTGGGAGCCTAGCTAGAATGATGCAATCGTTGCTGGATTTTTCCAAAAGAAAAGCTGGCAGCAACTAGGGCCCTGGAAGTACTTAGAGCCTCAAACGCCACCTTGAACATATTCCTGAGACCCTGGGGAAAGGACTTCTTTTTCCCATGGAAAATGGCCTTCATTTGTGGCCACTTGGCCTGGCAGGGAGGGCAGTGCCAAGCCAGGAATCTACAAACTCTGCTGGATCCTTCCAGAACGAAAGCTGCCAGCAACTAGGACCCTGCAAGTCCTTAGAGCCCCAGATGCCACCTGTCATCTGACACCCAGAGCCTGGGCCAATGACTTCGTTTTCCCCATGGAAAATGGCCTCCATTTCTGGCCACTCGCCCTGACCAACAGGGTGGTGCCCAGCAAGAAATTTGCAAGCTTTGCTGGATTGCTCCAAATCTAAAGCTGCCACTTGTTGTTGTTCTATTTCTCTAGAGTCCCATCATGCTGTTCTCAGATTGCTAAAGTCCATACCTCCTCGGTGTGTTCTTATGGCTGCAGATCTTCACAGCACAGACGCTTTCTTCTGCATGCTGTTCTTTCCCAGTTCAGGGCTCCTTCAAGGCTCTCCCTGAATGGCTACGCCGCCCCCTTTTATCCCAGTTCTCTTCAATGCTCACAGCTGCAGCCCATCAAGGACAACCAGGACCTGTGGGGCAAAGCCTCTAGACAGATATTCAAATAGAATCCATTTCCTCTACTCTAGCCAGTAAGTACTACCCTACAAGTCCTCAGAACCCCAAAGGCCACCTTTCATCTGACACCCAGACCCTGGGGAAAGGACTTCTTTTTCCCATGGCAAATGGCCTCCCTTGGCAGCCACTCACCCAGGCAGAAAGTGGGAGCCTAGCTAGAATGATGCAATCGTTGCTGGATTTTTCCAAAAGAAAAGCTGGCAGCAACTAGGGCCCTGGAAGTACTTAGAGCCTCAAACGCCACCTTGAACATATTCCTGAGACCCTGGGGAAAGGACTTCTTTTTCCCATGGAAAATGGCCTTCATTTGTGGCCACTTGGCCGGGCAGGCAGGGCAGTGCCAATCCAGGAATATACAAACTATGCTGGATCCTTCCAGAACGAAAGCTGCCAGCAACTAGGACCCTGCAAGTCCTTAGAGCCCCAGATGCCACCTGTCATCTGACACCCAGAGCCTGGGCCAATGACTTCGTTTTCCCCATGGAAAATGGCCTCCATTTCTGGCCACTCGCCCTGACCAAGAGGGTGGTGCCCAGCAAGAAATTTGCAAGCTTTGCTGGATTGCTCCAAATCTAAAGCTGCCACTTGTTGTTGTTCTATTTCTCTAGAGTCCCATCATGCTGTTCTCAGATTGCTAAAGTCCATACCTCCTCGGTGTGTTCTTATGGCTGCAGATCTTCACAGCACAGACGCTTTCTTCTGCATGCTGTTCTTTCCCAGTTCAGGGCTCCTTCAAGGCTCTCCCTGAATGGCTACGCCGCCCCCTTTTATCCCAGTTCTCTTCAATGCTCACAGCTGCAGCCCATCAAGGACAACCAGGACCTGTGGGGCAAAGCCTCTAGACAGATATTCAAATAGAATCCATTTCCTCTACTCTAGCCAGTAAGTACTACCCTACAAGTCCTCAGAACCCCAAAGGCCACCTTTCATCTGACACCCAGACCCTGGGGAAAGGACTTCTTTTTCCCATGGCAAATGGCCTCCCTTGGCAGCCACTCACCCTGGCAGAAAGTGGGAGCCTAGCTAGAATGATGCAATCGTTGCTGGATTTTTCCAAAAGAAAAGCTGGCAGCAACTAGGGCCCTGGAAGTACTTAGAGCCTCAAACGCCACCTTGAACATATTCCTGAGACCCTGGGGAAAGGACATCTTTTTCCCATGGAAAATGGCCTTCATTTGTGGCCACTTGGCCTGGCAGGCAGGGCAGTGCCAAGCCAGGAATCTACAAACTCTGCTGGATCCTTCCAGAACGAAAGCTGCCAGCAACTAGGACCCTGCAAGTCCTTAGAGCCCCAGATGCCACCTGTCATCTGACACCCAGAGCCTGGGCCAATGACTTCGTTTTCCCCATGGAAAATGGCCTCCATTTCTGGCCACTCGCCCTGACCAAGAGGGTGGTGCCCAGCAAGAAATTTGCAAGCTTTGCTGGATTGCTCCAAATCTAAAGCTGCCACTTGTTGTTGTTCTATTTCTCTAGAGTCCCATCATGCTGTTCTCAGATTGCTAAAGTCCATACCTCCTCGGTGTGTTCTTATGGCTGCAGATCTTCACAGCACAGACGCTTTCTTCTGCATGCTGTTCTTTCCCAGTTCAGGGCTCCTTCAAGGCTCTCCCTGAATGGCTACGCCGCCCCCTTTTATCCCAGTTCTCTTCAATGCTCACAGCTGCAGCCCATCAAGGACAACCAGGACCTGTGGGGCAAAGCCTCTAGACAGATATTCCAATAGAATCCATTTCCTCTACTCTAGCCAGTAAGTACTACCCTACAAGTCCTCAGAACCCCAAAGGCCACCTTTCATCTGACACCCAGACCCTGGGGAAAGGACTTCTTTTTCCCATGGCAAATGGCCTCCCTTGGCAGCCACTCACCCTGGCAGAAAGTGGGAGCCTAGCTAGAATGATGCAATCGTTGCTGGATTTTTCCAAAAGAAAAGCTGGCAGCAACTAGGGCCTTGGAAGTACTTAGAGCCTCAAAGGCCACCTTGAACATATTCCTGAGACCCTGGGGAAAGGACTTCTTTTTCCCATGGAAAATGGCCTTCATTTGTGGCCACTTGGCCTGGCAGGCAGGGCAGTGCCAAGCCAGGAATCTACAAACTCTGCTGGATCCTTCCAGAACGAAAGCTGCCAGCAACTAGGACCCTGCAAGTCCTTAGAGCCCCAGATGCCACCTGTCATCTGACACCCAGAGCCTGGGCCAATGACTTCGTTTTCCCCATGGAAAATGGCCTCCATTTCTGGCCACTCGCCCTGACCAAGAGGGTGGTGCCCAGCAAGAAATTTGCAAGCTTTGCTGGATTGCTCCAAATCTAAAGCTGCCACTTGTTGTTGTTCTATTTCTCTAGAGTCCCATCATGCTGTTCTCAGCTTGCTAAAGTCCATACCTCCTCGGTGTGTTCTTATGGCTGCAGATCTTCACAGCACAGACGCTTTCTTCTGCATGCTGTTCTTTCCCAGTTCAGGGCTCCTTCAAGGCTCTCCCTGAATGGCTACGCCGCCCCCTTTTATCCCAGTTCTCTTCAATGCTCACAGCTGCAGCCCATCAAGGACAACCAGGACCTGTGGGGCAAAGCCTCTAGACAGATATTCCAATAGAATCCATTTCCTCTACTCTAGCCAGTAAGTACTACCCTACAAGTCCTCAGAACCCCAAAGGCCACCTTTCATCTGACACCCAGACCCTGGGGAAAGGACTTCTTTTTCCCATGGCAAATGGCCTCCCTTGGCAGCCACTCACCCAGGCAGAAAGTGGGAGCCTAGCTAGAATGATGCAATCGTTGCTGGATTTTTCCAAAAGAAAAGCTGGCAGCAACTAGGGCCCTGGAAGTACTTAGAGCCTCAAACGCCACCTTGAACATATTCCTGAGACCCTGGGGAAAGGACATCTTTTTCCCATGGAAAATGGCCTTCATTTGTGGCCACTTGGCCTGGCAGGCAGGGCAGTGCCAAGCCAGGAATCTACAAACTCTGCTGGATCCTTCCAGAACGAAAGCTGCCAGCAACTAGGACCCTGCAAGTCCTTAGAGCCCCAGATGCCACCTGTCATCTGACACCCAGAGCCTGGGCCAATGACTTCGTTTTCCCCATGGAAAATGGCCTCCATTTCTGGCCACTCGCCCTGACCAAGAGGGTGGTGCCCAGCAAGAAATTTGCAAGCTTTGCTGGATTGCTCCAAATCTAAAGCTGCCACTTGTTGTTGTTCTATTTCTCTAGAGTCCCATCATGCTGTTCTCAGATTGCTAAAGTCCATACCTCCTCGGTGTGTTCTTATGGCTGCAGATCTTCACAGCACAGACGCTTTCTTCTGCATGCTGTTCTTTCCCAGTTCAGGGCTCCTTCAAGGCTCTCCCTGAATGGCTAAGCCGCCCCCTTTTATCCCAGTTCTCTTCAATGCTCACAGCTGCAGCCCATCAAGGACAACCAGGACCTGTGGGGCAAAGCCTCTAGACAGATATTCAAATAGAATCCATTTCCTCTACTCTAGCCAGTAAGTAGTACCCTACAAGTCCTCAGAACCCCAAAGGCCACCTTTCATCTGACACCCAGACCCTGGGGAAAGGACTTCTTTTTCCCATGGCAAATGGCCTCCCTTGGCAGCCACTCACCCTGGCAGAAAGTGGGAGCCTAGCTAGAATGATGCAATCGTTGCTGGATTTTTCCAAAAGAAAAGCTGGCAGCAACTAGGGCCCTGGAAGTACTTAGAGCCTCAAAGGCCACCTTGAACATATTCCTGAGACCCTGGGGAAAGGACATCTTTTTCCCATGGAAAATGGCCTTCATTTGTGGCCACTTGGCCTGGCAGGCAGGGCAGTGCCAAGCCAGGAATCTACAAACTCTGCTGGATCCTTCCAGAACGAAAGCTGCCAGCAACTAGGACCCTGCAAGTCCTTAGAGCCCCAGATGCCACCTGTCATCTGACACCCAGAGCCTGGGCCAATGACTTCGTTTTCCCCATGGAAAATGGCCTCCATTTCTGGCCACTCGCCCTGACCAAGAGGGTGGTGCCCAGCAAGAAATTTGCAAGCTTTGCTGGATTGCTCCAAATCTAAAGCTGCCACTTGTTGTTGTTCTATTTCTCTAGAGTCCCATCATGCTGTTCTCAGATTGCTAAAGTCCATACCTCCTCGGTGTGTTCTTATGGCTGCAGATCTTCACAGCACAGACGCTTTCTTCTGCATGCTGTTCTTTCCCAGTTCAGGGCTCCTTCAAGGCTCTCCCTGAATGGCTACGCCGCCCCCTTTTATCCCAGTTCTCTTCAATGCTCACAGCTGCAGCCCATCAAGGACAACCAGGACCTGTGGGGCAAAGCCTCTAGACAGATATTCAAATAGAATCCATTTCCTCTACTCTAGCCAGTAAGTACTACCCTACAAGTCCTCAGAACCCCAAAGGCCACCTTTCATCTGACACCCAGACCCTGGGGAAAGGACTTCTTTTTCCCATGGCAAATGGCCTCCCTTGGCAGCCACTCACCCTGGCAGAAAGTGGGAGCCTAGCTAGAATGATGCAATCGTTGCTGGATTTTTCCAAAAGAAAAGCTGGCAGCAACTAGGGCCCTGGAAGTACTTAGAGCCTCAAACGCCACCTTGAACATATTCCTGAGACCCTGGGGAAAGGACTTCTTTTTCCCATGGAAAATGGCCTTCATTTGTGGCCACTTGGCCTGGCAGGCAGGGCAGTGCCAATCCAGGAATCTACAAACTATGCTGGATCCTTCCAGAACGAAAGCTGCCAGCAACTAGGACCCTGCAAGTCCTTAGAGCCCCAGATGCCACCTGTCATCTGACACCCAGAGCCTGGGCCAATGACTTCGTTTTCCCCATGGAAAATGGCCTCCATTTCTGGCCACTCGCCCTGACCAAGAGGGTGGTGCCCAGCAAGAAATTTGCAAGCTTTGCTGGATTGCTCCAAATCTAAAGCTGCCACTTGTTGTTGTTCTATTTCTCTAGAGTCCCATCATGCTGTTCTCAGCTTGCTAAAGTCCATACCTCCTCGGTGTGTTCTTATGGCTGCAGATCTTCACAGCACAGACGCTTTCTTCTGCATGCTGTTCTTTCCCAGTTCAGGGCTCCTTCAAGGCTCTCCCTGAATGGCTACGCCGCCCCCTTTTATCCCAGTTCTCTTCAATGCTCACAGCTGCAGCCCATCAAGGACAACCAGGACCTGTGGGGCAAAGCCTCTAGACAGATATTCCAATAGAATCCATTTCCTCTACTCTAGCCAGTAAGTAGTACCCTACAAGTCCTCAGAACCCCAAAGGCCACCTTTCATCTGACACCCAGACCCTGGGGAAAGGACTTCTTTTTCCCATGGCAAATGGCCTCCCTTGGCAGCCACTCACCCTGGCAGAAAGTGGGAGCCTAGCTAGAATGATGCAATCGTTGCTGGATTTTTCCAAAAGAAAAGCTGGCAGCAACTAGGGCCCTGCAAGTACTTAGAGCCTCAAACGCCACCTTGAACATATTCCTGAGACCCTGGGGAAAGGACATCTTTTTCCCATGGAAAATGGCCTTCATTTGTGGCCACTTGGCCTGGCAGGCAGGGCAGTGCCAAGCCAGGAATCTACAAACTCTGCTGGATCCTTCCAGAACGAAAGCTGCCAGCAACTAGGACCCTGCAAGTCCTTAGAGCCCCAGATGCCACCTGTCATCTGACACCCAGAGCCTGGGCCAATGACTTCGTTTTCCCCATGGAAAATGGCCTCCATTTCTGGCCACTCGCCCTGACCAAGAGGGTGGTGCCCAGCAAGAAATTTGCAAGCTTTGCTGGATTGCTCCAAATCTAAAGCTGCCACTTGTTGTTGTTCTATTTCTCTAGAGTCCCATCATGCTGTTCTCAGATTGCTAAAGTCCATACCTCCTCGGTGTGTTCTTATGGCTGCAGATCTTCACAGCACAGACGCTTTCTTCTGCATGCTGTTCTTTCCCAGTTCAGGGCTCCTTCAAGGCTCTCCCTGAATGGCTATGCCGCCCCCTTTTATCCCAGTTCTCTTCAATGCTCACAGCTGCAGCCCATCAAGGACAACCAGGACCTGTGGGGCAAAGCCTCTAGACAGATATTCAAATAGAATCCATTTCCTCTACTCTAGCCAGTAAGTACTACCCTACAAGTCCTCAGAACCCCAAAGGCCACCTTTCATCTGACACCCAGACCCTGGGGAAAGGACTTCTTTTTCCCATGGCAAATGGCCTCCCTTGGCAGCCACTCACCCAGGCAGAAAGTGGGAGCCTAGCTAGAATGATGCAATCGTTGCTGGATTTTTCCAAAAGAAAAGCTGGCAGCAACTAGGGCCTTGGAAGTACTTAGAGCCTCAAAGGCCACCTTGAACATATTCCTGAAACCCTGGGGAAAGGACTTCTTTTTCCCATGGAAAATGGCCTTCATTTGTGGCCACTTGGCCTGGCAGGCAGGGCAGTGCCAAGCCAGGAATCTACAAACTCTGCTGGATCCTTCCAGAACGAAAGCTGCCAGCAACTAGGACCCTGCAAGTCCTTAGAGCCCCAGATGCCACCTGTCATCTGACACCCAGAGCCTGGGCCAATGACTTCGTTTTCCCCATGGAAAATGGCCTCCATTTCTGGCCACTCGCCCTGACCAAGAGGGTGGTGCCCAGCAAGAAATTTGCAAGCTTTGCTGGATTGCTCCAAATCTAAAGCTGCCACTTGTTGTTGTTCTATTTCTCTAGAGTCCCATCATGCTGTTCTCAGCTTGCTAAAGTCCATACCTCCTCGGTGTGTTCTTATGGCTGCAGATCTTCACAGCACAGACGCTTTCTTCTGCATGCTGTTCTTTCCCAGTTCAGGGCTCCTTCAAGGCTCTCCCTGAATGGCTACGCCGCCCCCTTTTATCCCAGTTCTCTTCAATGCTCACAGCTGCAGCCCATCAAGGACAACCAGGACCTGTGGGGCAAAGCCTCTAGACAGATATTCAAATAGAATCCATTTCCTCTACTCTAGCCAGTAAGTACTACCCTACAAGTCCTCAGAACCCCAAAGGCCACCTTTCATCTGACACCCAGACCCTGGGGAAAGGACTTCTTTTTCCCATGGCAAATGGCCTCCCTTGGCAGCCACTCACCCTGGCAGAAAGTGGGAGCCTAGCTAGAATGATGCAATCGTTGCTGGATTTTTCCAAAAGAAAAGCTGGCAGCAACTAGGGCCCTGGAAGTACTTAGAGCCTCAAACGCCACCTTGAACATATTCCTGAGACCCTGGGGAAAGGACTTCTTTTTCCCATGGAAAATGGCCTTCATTTGTGGCCACTTGGCCTGGCAGGGAGGGCAGTGCCAAGCCAGGAATCTACAAACTCTGCTGGATCCTTCCAGAACGAAAGCTGCCAGCAACTAGGACCCTGCAAGTCCTTAGAGCCCCAGATGCCACCTGTCATCTGACACCCAGAGCCTGGGCCAATGACTTCGTTTTCCCCATGGAAAATGGCCTCCATTTCTGGCCACTCGCCCTGACCAACAGGGTGGTGCCCAGCAAGAAATTTGCAAGCTTTGCTGGATTGCTCCAAATCTAAAGCTGCCACTTGTTGTTGTTCTATTTCTCTAGAGTCCCATCATGCTGTTCTCAGATTGCTAAAGTCCATACCTCCTCGGTGTGTTCTTATGGCTGCAGATCTTCACAGCACAGACGCTTTCTTCTGCATGCTGTTCTTTCCCAGTTCAGGGCTCCTTCAAGGCTCTCCCTGAATGGCTACGCCGCCCCCTTTTATCCCAGTTCTCTTCAATGCTCACAGCTGCAGCCCATCAAGGACAACCAGGACCTGTGGGGCAAAGCCTCTAGACAGATATTCAAATAGAATCCATTTCCTCTACTCTAGCCAGTAAGTACTACCCTACAAGTCCTCAGAACCCCAAAGGCCACCTTTCATCTGACACCCAGACCCTGGGGAAAGGACTTCTTTTTCCCATGGCAAATGGCCTCCCTTGGCAGCCACTCACCCAGGCAGAAAGTGGGAGCCTAGCTAGAATGATGCAATCGTTGCTGGATTTTTCCAAAAGAAAAGCTGGCAGCAACTAGGGCCCTGGAAGTACTTAGAGCCTCAAACGCCACCTTGAACATATTCCTGAGACCCTGGGGAAAGGACTTCTTTTTCCCATGGAAAATGGCCTTCATTTGTGGCCACTTGGCCGGGCAGGCAGGGCAGTGCCAATCCAGGAATATACAAACTATGCTGGATCCTTCCAGAACGAAAGCTGCCAGCAACTAGGACCCTGCAAGTCCTTAGAGCCCCAGATGCCACCTGTCATCTGACACCCAGAGCCTGGGCCAATGACTTCGTTTTCCCCATGGAAAATGGCCTCCATTTCTGGCCACTCGCCCTGACCAAGAGGGTGGTGCCCAGCAAGAAATTTGCAAGCTTTGCTGGATTGCTCCAAATCTAAAGCTGCCACTTGTTGTTGTTCTATTTCTCTAGAGTCCCATCATGCTGTTCTCAGATTGCTAAAGTCCATACCTCCTCGGTGTGTTCTTATGGCTGCAGATCTTCACAGCACAGACGCTTTCTTCTGCATGCTGTTCTTTCCCAGTTCAGGGCTCCTTCAAGGCTCTCCCTGAATGGCTACGCCGCCCCCTTTTATCCCAGTTCTCTTCAATGCTCACAGCTGCAGCCCATCAAGGACAACCAGGACCTGTGGGGCAAAGCCTCTAGACAGATATTCAAATAGAATCCATTTCCTCTACTCTAGCCAGTAAGTACTACCCTACAAGTCCTCAGAACCCCAAAGGCCACCTTTCATCTGACACCCAGACCCTGGGGAAAGGACTTCTTTTTCCCATGGCAAATGGCCTCCCTTGGCAGCCACTCACCCTGGCAGAAAGTGGGAGCCTAGCTAGAATGATGCAATCGTTGCTGGATTTTTCCAAAAGAAAAGCTGGCAGCAACTAGGGCCCTGCAAGTACTTAGAGCCTCAAACGCCACCTTGAACATATTCCTGAGACCCTGGGGAAAGGACATCTTTTTCCCATGGAAAATGGCCTTCATTTGTGGCCACTTGGCCTGGCAGGCAGGGCAGTGCCAAGCCAGGAATCTACAAACTCTGCTGGATCCTTCCAGAACGAAAGCTGCCAGCAACTAGGACCCTGCAAGTCCTTAGAGCCCCAGATGCCACCTGTCATCTGACACCCAGAGCCTGGGCCAATGACTTCGTTTTCCCCATGGAAAATGGCCTCCATTTCTGGCCACTCGCCCTGACCAAGAGGGTGGTGCCCAGCAAGAAATTTGCAAGCTTTGCTGGATTGCTCCAAATCTAAAGCTGCCACTTGTTGTTGTTCTATTTCTCTAGAGTCCCATCATGCTGTTCTCAGATTGCTAAAGTCCATACCTCCTCGGTGTGTTCTTATGGCTGCAGATCTTCACAGCACAGACGCTTTCTTCTGCATGCTGTTCTTTCCCAGTTCAGGGCTCCTTCAAGGCTCTCCCTGAATGGCTACGCCGCCCCCTTTTATCCCAGTTCTCTTCAATGCTCACAGCTGCAGCCCATCAAGGACAACCAGGACCTGTGGGGCAAAGCCTCTAGACAGATATTCCAATAGAATCCATTTCCTCTACTCTAGCCAGTAAGTACTACCCTACAAGTCCTCAGAACCCCAAAGGCCACCTTTCATCTGACACCCAGACCCTGGGGAAAGGACTTCTTTTTCCCATGGCAAATGGCCTCCCTTGGCAGCCACTCACCCTGGCAGAAAGTGGGAGCCTAGCTAGAATGATGCAATCGTTGCTGGATTTTTCCAAAAGAAAAGCTGGCAGCAACTAGGGCCTTGGAAGTACTTAGAGCCTCAAAGGCCACCTTGAACATATTCCTGAGACCCTGGGGAAAGGACTTCTTTTTCCCATGGAAAATGGCCTTCATTTGTGGCCACTTGGCCTGGCAGGCAGGGCAGTGCCAAGCCAGGAATCTACAAACTCTGCTGGATCCTTCCAGAACGAAAGCTGCCAGCAACTAGGACCCTGCAAGTCCTTAGAGCCCCAGATGCCACCTGTCATCTGACACCCAGAGCCTGGGCCAATGACTTCGTTTTCCCCATGGAAAATGGCCTCCATTTCTGGCCACTCGCCCTGACCAAGAGGGTGGTGCCCAGCAAGAAATTTGCAAGCTTTGCTGGATTGCTCCAAATCTAAAGCTGCCACTTGTTGTTGTTCTATTTCTCTAGAGTCCCATCATGCTGTTCTCAGCTTGCTAAAGTCCATACCTCCTCGGTGTGTTCTTATGGCTGCAGATCTTCACAGCACAGACGCTTTCTTCTGCATGCTGTTCTTTCCCAGTTCAGGGCTCCTTCAAGGCTCTCCCTGAATGGCTACGCCGCCCCCTTTTATCCCAGTTCTCTTCAATGCTCACAGCTGCAGCCCATCAAGGACAACCAGGACCTGTGGGGCAAAGCCTCTAGACAGATATTCCAATAGAATCCATTTCCTCTACTCTAGCCAGTAAGTACTACCCTACAAGTCCTCAGAACCCCAAAGGCCACCTTTCATCTGACACCCAGACCCTGGGGAAAGGACTTCTTTTTCCCATGGCAAATGGCCTCCCTTGGCAGCCACTCACCCAGGCAGAAAGTGGGAGCCTAGCTAGAATGATGCAATCGTTGCTGGATTTTTCCAAAAGAAAAGCTGGCAGCAACTAGGGCCCTGGAAGTACTTAGAGCCTCAAACGCCACCTTGAACATATTCCTGAGACCCTGGGGAAAGGACATCTTTTTCCCATGGAAAATGGCCTTCATTTGTGGCCACTTGGCCTGGCAGGCAGGGCAGTGCCAAGCCAGGAATCTACAAACTCTGCTGGATCCTTCCAGAACGAAAGCTGCCAGCAACTAGGACCCTGCAAGTCCTTAGAGCCCCAGATGCCACCTGTCATCTGACACCCAGAGCCTGGGCCAATGACTTCGTTTTCCCCATGGAAAATGGCCTCCATTTCTGGCCACTCGCCCTGACCAAGAGGGTGGTGCCCAGCAAGAAATTTGCAAGCTTTGCTGGATTGCTCCAAATCTAAAGCTGCCACTTGTTGTTGTTCTATTTCTCTAGAGTCCCATCATGCTGTTCTCAGATTGCTAAAGTCCATACCTCCTCGGTGTGTTCTTATGGCTGCAGATCTTCACAGCACAGACGCTTTCTTCTGCATGCTGTTCTTTCCCAGTTCAGGGCTCCTTCAAGGCTCTCCCTGAATGGCTACGCCGCCCCCTTTTATCCCAGTTCTCTTCAATGCTCACAGCTGCAGCCCATCAAGGACAACCAGGACCTGTGGGGCAAAGCCTCTAGACAGATATTCCAATAGAATCCATTTCCTCTACTCTAGCCAGTAAGTACTACCCTACAAGTCCTCAGAACCCCAAAGGCCACCTTTCATCTGACACCCAGACCCTGGGGAAAGGACTTCTTTTTCCCATGGCAAATGGCCTCCCTTGGCAGCCACTCACCCTGGCAGAAAGTGGGAGCCTAGCTAGAATGATGCAATCGTTGCTGGATTTTTCCAAAAGAAAAGCTGGCAGCAACTAGGGCCCTGGAAGTACTTAGAGCCTCAAACGCCACCTTGAACATATTCCTGAGACCCTGGGGAAAGGACATCTTTTTCCCATGGAAAATGGCCTTCATTTGTGGCCACTTGGCCTGGCAGGCAGGGCAGTGCCAAGCCAGGAATCTACAAACTCTGCTGGATCCTTCCAGAACGAAAGCTGCCAGCAACTAGGACCCTGCAAGTCCTTAGAGCCCCAGATGCCACCTGTCATCTGACACCCAGAGCCTGGGCCAATGACTTCGTTTTCCCCATGGAAAATGGCCTCCATTTCTGGCCACTCGCCCTGACCAAGAGGGTGGTGCCCAGCAAGAAATTTGCAAGCTTTGCTGGATTGCTCCAAATCTAAAGCTGCCACTTGTTGTTGTTCTATTTCTCTAGAGTCCCATCATGCTGTTCTCAGATTGCTAAAGTCCATACCTCCTCGGTGTGTTCTTATGGCTGCAGATCTTCACAGCACAGACGCTTTCTTCTGCATGCTGTTCTTTCCCAGTTCAGGGCTCCTTCAAGGCTCTCCCTGAATGGCTACGCCGCCCCCTTTTATCCCAGTTCTCTTCAATGCTCACAGCTGCAGCCCATCAAGGACAACCAGGACCTGTGGGGCAAAGCCTCTAGACAGATATTCAAATAGAATCCATTTCCTCTACTCTAGCCAGTAAGTACTACCCTACAAGTCCTCAGAACCCCAAAGGCCACCTTTCATCTGACACCCAGACCCTGGGGAAAGGACTTCTTTTTCCCATGGCAAATGGCCTCCCTTGGCAGCCACTCACCCTGGCAGAAAGTGGGAGCCTAGCTAGAATGATGCAATCGTTGCTGGATTTTTCCAAAAGAAAAGCTGGCAGCAACTAGGGCCTTGGAAGTACTTAGAGCCTCAAAGGCCACCTTGAACATATTCCTGAAACCCTGGGGAAAGGACTTCTTTTTCCCATGGAAAATGGCCTTCATTTGTGGCCACTTGGCCTGGCAGGCAGGGCAGTGCCAAGCCAGGAATCTACAAACTCTGCTGGATCCTTCCAGAACGAAAGCTGCCAGCAACTAGGACCCTGCAAGTCCTTAGAGCCCCAGATGCCACCTGTCATCTGACACCCAGAGCCTGGGCCAATGACTTCGTTTTCCCCATGGAAAATGGCCTCCATTTCTGGCCACTCGCCCTGACCAAGAGGGTGGTGCCCAGCAAGAAATTTGCAAGCTTTGCTGGATTGCTCCAAATCTAAAGCTGCCACTTGTTGTTGTTCTATTTCTCTAGAGTCCCATCATGCTGTTCTCAGCTTGCTAAAGTCCATACCTCCTCGGTGTGTTCTTATGGCTGCAGATCTTCACAGCACAGACGCTTTCTTCTGCATGCTGTTCTTTCCCAGTTCAGGGCTCCTTCAAGGCTCTCCCTGAATGGCTACGCCGCCCCCTTTTATCCCAGTTCTCTTCAATGCTCACAGCTGCAGCCCATCAAGGACAACCAGGACCTGTGGGGCAAAGCCTCTAGACAGATATTCAAATAGAATCCATTTCCTCTACTCTAGCCAGTAAGTACTACCCTACAAGTCCTCAGAACCCCAAAGGCCACCTTTCATCTGACACCCAGACCCTGGGGAAAGGACTTCTTTTTCCCATGGCAAATGGCCTCCCTTGGCAGCCACTCACCCTGGCAGAAAGTGGGAGCCTAGCTAGAATGATGCAATCGTTGCTGGATTTTTCCAAAAGAAAAGCTGGCAGCAACTAGGGCCCTGGAAGTACTTAGAGCCTCAAACGCCACCTTGAACATATTCCTGAGACCCTGGGGAAAGGACTTCTTTTTCCCATGGAAAATGGCCTTCATTTGTGGCCACTTGGCCTGGCAGGGAGGGCAGTGCCAAGCCAGGAATCTACAAACTCTGCTGGATCCTTCCAGAACGAAAGCTGCCAGCAACTAGGACCCTGCAAGTCCTTAGAGCCCCAGATGCCACCTGTCATCTGACACCCAGAGCCTGGGCCAATGACTTCGTTTTCCCCATGGAAAATGGCCTCCATTTCTGGCCACTCGCCCTGACCAACAGGGTGGTGCCCAGCAAGAAATTTGCAAGCTTTGCTGGATTGCTCCAAATCTAAAGCTGCCACTTGTTGTTGTTCTATTTCTCTAGAGTCCCATCATGCTGTTCTCAGATTGCTAAAGTCCATACCTCCTCGGTGTGTTCTTATGGCTGCAGATCTTCACAGCACAGACGCTTTCTTCTGCATGCTGTTCTTTCCCAGTTCAGGGCTCCTTCAAGGCTCTCCCTGAATGGCTACGCCGCCCCCTTTTATCCCAGTTCTCTTCAATGCTCACAGCTGCAGCCCATCAAGGACAACCAGGACCTGTGGGGCAAAGCCTCTAGACAGATATTCAAATAGAATCCATTTCCTCTACTCTAGCCAGTAAGTACTACCCTACAAGTCCTCAGAACCCCAAAGGCCACCTTTCATCTGACACCCAGACCCTGGGGAAAGGACTTCTTTTTCCCATGGCAAATGGCCTCCCTTGGCAGCCACTCACCCAGGCAGAAAGTGGGAGCCTAGCTAGAATGATGCAATCGTTGCTGGATTTTTCCAAAAGAAAAGCTGGCAGCAACTAGGGCCCTGGAAGTACTTAGAGCCTCAAACGCCACCTTGAACATATTCCTGAGACCCTGGGGAAAGGACTTCTTTTTCCCATGGAAAATGGCCTTCATTTGTGGCCACTTGGCCGGGCAGGCAGGGCAGTGCCAATCCAGGAATATACAAACTATGCTGGATCCTTCCAGAACGAAAGCTGCCAGCAACTAGGACCCTGCAAGTCCTTAGAGCCCCAGATGCCACCTGTCATCTGACACCCAGAGCCTGGGCCAATGACTTCGTTTTCCCCATGGAAAATGGCCTCCATTTCTGGCCACTCGCCCTGACCAAGAGGGTGGTGCCCAGCAAGAAATTTGCAAGCTTTGCTGGATTGCTCCAAATCTAAAGCTGCCACTTGTTGTTGTTCTATTTCTCTAGAGTCCCATCATGCTGTTCTCAGATTGCTAAAGTCCATACCTCCTCGGTGTGTTCTTATGGCTGCAGATCTTCACAGCACAGACGCTTTCTTCTGCATGCTGTTCTTTCCCAGTTCAGGGCTCCTTCAAGGCTCTCCCTGAATGGCTACGCCGCCCCCTTTTATCCCAGTTCTCTTCAATGCTCACAGCTGCAGCCCATCAAGGACAACCAGGACCTGTGGGGCAAAGCCTCTAGACAGATATTCAAATAGAATCCATTTCCTCTACTCTAGCCAGTAAGTACTACCCTACAAGTCCTCAGAACCCCAAAGGCCACCTTTCATCTGACACCCAGACCCTGGGGAAAGGACTTCTTTTTCCCATGGCAAATGGCCTCCCTTGGCAGCCACTCACCCTGGCAGAAAGTGGGAGCCTAGCTAGAATGATGCAATCGTTGCTGGATTTTTCCAAAAGAAAAGCTGGCAGCAACTAGGGCCCTGGAAGTACTTAGAGCCTCAAACGCCACCTTGAACATATTCCTGAGACCCTGGGGAAAGGACATCTTTTTCCCATGGAAAATGGCCTTCATTTGTGGCCACTTGGCCTGGCAGGCAGGGCAGTGCCAAGCCAGGAATCTACAAACTCTGCTGGATCCTTCCAGAACGAAAGCTGCCAGCAACTAGGACCCTGCAAGTCCTTAGAGCCCCAGATGCCACCTGTCATCTGACACCCAGAGCCTGGGCCAATGACTTCGTTTTCCCCATGGAAAATGGCCTCCATTTCTGGCCACTCGCCCTGACCAAGAGGGTGGTGCCCAGCAAGAAATTTGCAAGCTTTGCTGGATTGCTCCAAATCTAAAGCTGCCACTTGTTGTTGTTCTATTTCTCTAGAGTCCCATCATGCTGTTCTCAGATTGCTAAAGTCCATACCTCCTCGGTGTGTTCTTATGGCTGCAGATCTTCACAGCACAGACGCTTTCTTCTGCATGCTGTTCTTTCCCAGTTCAGGGCTCCTTCAAGGCTCTCCCTGAATGGCTACGCCGCCCCCTTTTATCCCAGTTCTCTTCAATGCTCACAGCTGCAGCCCATCAAGGACAACCAGGACCTGTGGGGCAAAGCCTCTAGACAGATATTCCAATAGAATCCATTTCCTCTACTCTAGCCAGTAAGTACTACCCTACAAGTCCTCAGAACCCCAAAGGCCACCTTTCATCTGACACCCAGACCCTGGGGAAAGGACTTCTTTTTCCCATGGCAAATGGCCTCCCTTGGCAGCCACTCACCCTGGCAGAAAGTGGGAGCCTAGCTAGAATGATGCAATCGTTGCTGGATTTTTCCAAAAGAAAAGCTGGCAGCAACTAGGGCCTTGGAAGTACTTAGAGCCTCAAAGGCCACCTTGAACATATTCCTGAGACCCTGGGGAAAGGACTTCTTTTTCCCATGGAAAATGGCCTTCATTTGTGGCCACTTGGCCTGGCAGGCAGGGCAGTGCCAAGCCAGGAATCTACAAACTCTGCTGGATCCTTCCAGAACGAAAGCTGCCAGCAACTAGGACCCTGCAAGTCCTTAGAGCCCCAGATGCCACCTGTCATCTGACACCCAGAGCCTGGGCCAATGACTTCGTTTTCCCCATGGAAAATGGCCTCCATTTCTGGCCACTCGCCCTGACCAAGAGGGTGGTGCCCAGCAAGAAATTTGCAAGCTTTGCTGGATTGCTCCAAATCTAAAGCTGCCACTTGTTGTTGTTCTATTTCTCTAGAGTCCCATCATGCTGTTCTCAGCTTGCTAAAGTCCATACCTCCTCGGTGTGTTCTTATGGCTGCAGATCTTCACAGCACAGACGCTTTCTTCTGCATGCTGTTCTTTCCCAGTTCAGGGCTCCTTCAAGGCTCTCCCTGAATGGCTACGCCGCCCCCTTTTATCCCAGTTCTCTTCAATGCTCACAGCTGCAGCCCATCAAGGACAACCAGGACCTGTGGGGCAAAGCCTCTAGACAGATATTCCAATAGAATCCATTTCCTCTACTCTAGCCAGTAAGTAGTACCCTACAAGTCCTCAGAACCCCAAAGGCCACCTTTCATCTGACACCCAGACCCTGGGGAAAGGACTTCTTTTTCCCATGGCAAATGGCCTCCCTTGGCAGCCACTCACCCAGGCAGAAAGTGGGAGCCTAGCTAGAATGATGCAATCGTTGCTGGATTTTTCCAAAAGAAAAGCTGGCAGCAACTAGGGCCCTGGAAGTACTTAGAGCCTCAAACGCCACCTTGAACATATTCCTGAGACCCTGGGGAAAGGACATCTTTTTCCCATGGAAAATGGCCTTCATTTGTGGCCACTTGGCCTGGCAGGCAGGGCAGTGCCAAGCCAGGAATCTACAAACTCTGCTGGATCCTTCCAGAACGAAAGCTGCCAGCAACTAGGACCCTGCAAGTCCTTAGAGCCCCAGATGCCACCTGTCATCTGACACCCAGAGCCTGGGCCAATGACTTCGTTTTCCCCATGGAAAATGGCCTCCATTTCTGGCCACTCGCCCTGACCAAGAGGGTGGTGCCCAGCAAGAAATTTGCAAGCTTTGCTGGATTGCTCCAAATCTAAAGCTGCCACTTGTTGTTGTTCTATTTCTCTAGAGTCCCATCATGCTGTTCTCAGCTTGCTAAAGTCCATACCTCCTCGGTGTGTTCTTATGGCTGCAGATCTTCACAGCACAGACGCTTTCTTCTGCATGCTGTTCTTTCCCAGTTCAGGGCTCCTTCAAGGCTCTCCCTGAATGGCTACGCCGCCCCCTTTTATCCCAGTTCTCTTCAATGCTCACAGCTGCAGCCCATCAAGGACAACCAGGACCTGTGGGGCAAAGCCTCTAGACAGATATTCAAATAGAATCCATTTCCTCTACTCTAGCCAGTAAGTACTACCCTACAAGTCCTCAGAACCCCAAAGGCCACCTTTCATCTGACACCCAGACCCTGGGGAAAGGACTTCTTTTTCCCATGGCAAATGGCCTCCCTTGGCAGCCACTCACCCTGGCAGAAAGTGGGAGCCTAGCTAGAATGATGCAATCGTTGCTGGATTTTTCCAAAAGAAAAGCTGGCAGCAACTAGGGCCCTGGAAGTACTTAGAGCCTCAAACGCCACCTTGAACATATTCCTGAGACCCTGGGGAAAGGACATCTTTTTCCCATGGAAAATGGCCTTCATTTGTGGCCACTTGGCCTGGCAGGCAGGGCAGTGCCAAGCCAGGAATCTACAAACTCTGCTGGATCCTTCCAGAACGAAAGCTGCCAGCAACTAGGACCCTGCAAGTCCTTAGAGCCCCAGATGCCACCTGTCATCTGACACCCAGAGCCTGGGCCAATGACTTCGTTTTCCCCATGGAAAATGGCCTCCATTTCTGGCCACTCGCCCTGACCAAGAGGGTGGTGCCCAGCAAGAAATTTGCAAGCTTTGCTGGATTGCTCCAAATCTAAAGCTGCCACTTGTTGTTGTTCTATTTCTCTAGAGTCCCATCATGCTGTTCTCAGATTGCTAAAGTCCATACCTCCTCGGTGTGTTCTTATGGCTGCAGATCTTCACAGCACAGACGCTTTCTTCTGCATGCTGTTCTTTCCCAGTTCAGGGCTCCTTCAAGGCTCTCCCTGAATGGCTACGCCGCCCCCTTTTATCCCAGTTCTCTTCAATGCTCACAGCTGCAGCCCATCAAGGACAACCAGGACCTGTGGGGCAAAGCCTCTAGACAGATATTCAAATAGAATCCATTTCCTCTACTCTAGCCAGTAAGTACTACCCTACAAGTCCTCAGAACCCCAAAGGCCACCTTTCATCTGACACCCAGACCCTGGGGAAAGGACTTCTTTTTCCCATGGCAAATGGCCTCCCTTGGCAGCCACTCACCCTGGCAGAAAGTGGGAGCCTAGCTAGAATGATGCAATCGTTGCTGGATTTTTCCAAAAGAAAAGCTGGCAGCAACTAGGGCCCTGGAAGTACTTAGAGCCTCAAACGCCACCTTGAACATATTCCTGAGACCCTGGGGAAAGGACATCTTTTTCCCATGGAAAATGGCCTTCATTTGTGGCCACTTGGCCTGGCAGGCAGGGCAGTGCCAAGCCAGGAATCTACAAACTCTGCTGGATCCTTCCAGAACGAAAGCTGCCAGCAACTAGGACCCTGCAAGTCCTTAGAGCCCCAGATGCCACCTGTCATCTGACACCCAGAGCCTGGGCCAATGACTTCGTTTTCCCCATGGAAAATGGCCTCCATTTCTGGCCACTCGCCCTGACCAAGAGGGTGGTGCCCAGCAAGAAATTTGCAAGCTTTGCTGGATTGCTCCAAATCTAAAGCTGCCACTTGTTGTTGTTCTATTTCTCTAGAGTCCCATCATGCTGTTCTCAGATTGCTAAAGTCCATACCTCCTCGGTGTGTTCTTATGGCTGCAGATCTTCACAGCACAGACGCTTTCTTCTGCATGCTGTTCTTTCCCAGTTCAGGGCTCCTTCAAGGCTCTCCCTGAATGGCTACGCCGCCCCCTTTTATCCCAGTTCTCTTCAATGCTCACAGCTGCAGCCCATCAAGGACAACCAGGACCTGTGGGGCAAAGCCTCTAGACAGATATTCCAATAGAATCCATTTCCTCTACTCTAGCCAGTAAGTACTACCCTACAAGTCCTCAGAACCCCAAAGGCCACCTTTCATCTGACACCCAGACCCTGGGGAAAGGACTTCTTTTTCCCATGGCAAATGGCCTCCCTTGGCAGCCACTCACCCTGGCAGAAAGTGGGAGCCTAGCTAGAATGATGCAATCGTTGCTGGATTTTTCCAAAAGAAAAGCTGGCAGCAACTAGGGCCTTGGAAGTACTTAGAGCCTCAAAGGCCACCTTGAACATATTCCTGAGACCCTGGGGAAAGGACTTCTTTTTCCCATGGAAAATGGCCTTCATTTGTGGCCACTTGGCCTGGCAGGCAGGGCAGTGCCAAGCCAGGAATCTACAAACTCTGCTGGATCCTTCCAGAACGAAAGCTGCCAGCAACTAGGACCCTGCAAGTCCTTAGAGCCCCAGATGCCACCTGTCATCTGACACCCAGAGCCTGGGCCAATGACTTCGTTTTCCCCATGGAAAATGGCCTCCATTTCTGGCCACTCGCCCTGACCAAGAGGGTGGTGCCCAGCAAGAAATTTGCAAGCTTTGCTGGATTGCTCCAAATCTAAAGCTGCCACTTGTTGTTGTTCTATTTCTCTAGAGTCCCATCATGCTGTTCTCAGCTTGCTAAAGTCCATACCTCCTCGGTGTGTTCTTATGGCTGCAGATCTTCACAGCACAGACGCTTTCTTCTGCATGCTGTTCTTTCCCAGTTCAGGGCTCCTTCAAGGCTCTCCCTGAATGGCTACGCCGCCCCCTTTTATCCCAGTTCTCTTCAATGCTCACAGCTGCAGCCCATCAAGGACAACCAGGACCTGTGGGGCAAAGCCTCTAGACAGATATTCCAATAGAATCCATTTCCTCTACTCTAGCCAGTAAGTAGTACCCTACAAGTCCTCAGAACCCCAAAGGCCACCTTTCATCTGACACCCAGACCCTGGGGAAAGGACTTCTTTTTCCCATGGCAAATGGCCTCCCTTGGCAGCCACTCACCCAGGCAGAAAGTGGGAGCCTAGCTAGAATGATGCAATCGTTGCTGGATTTTTCCAAAAGAAAAGCTGGCAGCAACTAGGGCCCTGGAAGTACTTAGAGCCTCAAACGCCACCTTGAACATATTCCTGAGACCCTGGGGAAAGGACATCTTTTTCCCATGGAAAATGGCCTTCATTTGTGGCCACTTGGCCTGGCAGGCAGGGCAGTGCCAAGCCAGGAATCTACAAACTCTGCTGGATCCTTCCAGAACGAAAGCTGCCAGCAACTAGGACCCTGCAAGTCCTTAGAGCCCCAGATGCCACCTGTCATCTGACACCCAGAGCCTGGGCCAATGACTTCGTTTTCCCCATGGAAAATGGCCTCCATTTCTGGCCACTCGCCCTGACCAAGAGGGTGGTGCCCAGCAAGAAATTTGCAAGCTTTGCTGGATTGCTCCAAATCTAAAGCTGCCACTTGTTGTTGTTCTATTTCTCTAGAGTCCCATCATGCTGTTCTCAGATTGCTAAAGTCCATACCTCCTCGGTGTGTTCTTATGGCTGCAGATCTTCACAGCACAGACGCTTTCTTCTGCATGCTGTTCTTTCCCAGTTCAGGGCTCCTTCAAGGCTCTCCCTGAATGGCTACGCCGCCCCCTTTTATCCCAGTTCTCTTCAATGCTCACAGCTGCAGCCCATCAAGGACAACCAGGACCTGTGGGGCAAAGCCTCTAGACAGATATTCAAATAGAATCCATTTCCTCTACTCTAGCCAGTAAGTAGTACCCTACAAGTCCTCAGAACCCCAAAGGCCACCTTTCATCTGACACCCAGACCCTGGGGAAAGGACTTCTTTTTCCCATGGCAAATGGCCTCCCTTGGCAGCCACTCACCCAGGCAGAAAGTGGGAGCCTAGCTAGAATGATGCAATCGTTGCTGGATTTTTCCAAAAGAAAAGCTGGCAGCAACTAGGGCCCTGGAAGTACTTAGAGCCTCAAACGCCACCTTGAACATATTCCTGAGACCCTGGGGAAAGGACTTCTTTTTCCCATGGAAAATGGCCTTCATTTGTGGCCACTTGGCCGGGCAGGCAGGGCAGTGCCAATCCAGGAATCTACAAACTCTGCTGGATCCTTCCAGAACGAAAGCTGCCAGCAACTAGGACCCTGCAAGTCCTTAGAGCCCCAGATGCCACCTGTCATCTGACACCCAGAGCCTGGGCCAATGACTTCGTTTTCCCCATGGAAAATGGCCTCCATTTCTGGCCACTCGCCCTGACCAAGAGGGTGGTGCCCAGCAAGAAATTTGCAAGCTTTGCTGGATTGCTCCAAATCTAAAGCTGCCACTTGTTGTTGTTCTATTTCTCTAGAGTCCCATCATGCTGTTCTCAGATTGCTAAAGTCCATACCTCCTCGGTGTGTTCTTATGGCTGCAGATCTTCACAGCACAGACGCTTTCTTCTGCATGCTGTTCTTTCCCAGTTCAGGGCTCCTTCAAGGCTCTCCCTGAAT
Organism: Agelaius phoeniceus; assembly: GCF_051311805.1. Taxonomy (NCBI): domain Eukaryota; kingdom Metazoa; phylum Chordata; class Aves; order Passeriformes; family Icteridae; genus Agelaius; species Agelaius phoeniceus. The sequence goes on along the minus strand of NW_027509881.1, from coordinate 210,395 downwards.
GGCTACGCCGCCCCCTTTTATCCCAGTTCTCTTCAATGCTCACAGCTGCAGCCCATCAAGGACAACCAGGACCTGTGGGGCAAAGCCTCTAGACAGATATTCCAATAGAATCCATTTCCTCTACTCTAGCCAGTAAGTACTACCCTACAAGTCCTCAGAACCCCAAAGGCCACCTTTCATCTGACACCCAGACCCTGGGGAAAGGACTTCTTTTTCCCATGGCAAATGGCCTCCCTTGGCAGCCACTCACCCAGGCAGAAAGTGGGAGCCTAGCTAGAATGATGCAATCGTTGCTGGATTTTTCCAAAAGAAAAGCTGGCAGCAACTAGGGCCCTGGAAGTACTTAGAGCCTCAAACGCCACCTTGAACATATTACTGAGACCCTGGGGAAAGGACTTCTTTTTCCCATGGAAAATGGCCTTCATTTGTGGCCACTTGGCCGGGCAGGCAGGGCAGTGCCAATCCAGGAATCTACAAACTCTGCTGGATCCTTCCAGAACGAAAGCTGCCAGCAACTAGGACCCTGCAAGTCCTTAGAGCCCCAGATGCCACCTGTCATCTGACACCCAGAGCCTGGGCCAATGACTTCGTTTTCCCCATGGAAAATGGCCTCCATTTCTGGCCACTCGCCCTGACCAAGAGGGTGGTGCCCAGCAAGAAATTTGCAAGCTTTGCTGGATTGCTCCAAATCTAAAGCTGCCACTTGTTGTTGTTCTATTTCTCTAGAGTCCCATCATGCTGTTCTCAGCTTGCTAAAGTCCATACCTCCTCGGTGTGTTCTTATGGCTGCAGATCTTCACAGCACAGACGCTTTCTTCTGCATGCTGTTCTTTCCCAGTTCAGGGCTCCTTCAAGGCTCTCCCTGAATGGCTACGCCGCCCCCTTTTATCCCAGTTCTCTTCAATGCTCACAGCTGCAGCCCATCAAGGACAACCAGGACCTGTGGGGCAAAGCCTCTAGACAGATATTCAAATAGAATCCATTTCCTCTACTCTAGCCAGTAAGTACTACCCTACAAGTCCTCAGAACCCCAAAGGCCACCTTTCATCTGACACCCAGACCCTGGGGAAAGGACTTCTTTTTCCCATGGCAAATGGCCTCCCTTGGCAGCCACTCACCCTGGCAGAAAGTGGGAGCCTAGCTAGAATGATGCAATCGTTGCTGGATTTTTCCAAAAGAAAAGCTGGCAGCAACTAGGGCCCTGCAAGTACTTAGAGCCTCAAACGCCACCTTGAACATATTCCTGAGACCCTGGGGAAAGGACATCTTTTTCCCATGGAAAATGGCCTTCATTTGTGGCCACTTGGCCTGGCAGGCAGGGCAGTGCCAAGCCAGGAATCTACAAACTCTGCTGGATCCTTCCAGAACGAAAGCTGCCAGCAACTAGGACCCTGCAAGTCCTTAGAGCCCCAGATGCCACCTGTCATCTGACACCCAGAGCCTGGGCCAATGACTTCGTTTTCCCCATGGAAAATGGCCTCCATTTCTGGCCACTCGCCCTGACCAAGAGGGTGGTGCCCAGCAAGAAATTTGCAAGCTTTGCTGGATTGCTCCAAATCTAAAGCTGCCACTTGTTGTTGTTCTATTTCTCTAGAGTCCCATCATGCTGTTCTCAGCTTGCTAAAGTCCATACCTCCTCGGTGTGTTCTTATGGCTGCAGATCTTCACAGCACAGACGCTTTCTTCTGCATGCTGTTCTTTCCCAGTTCAGGGCTCCTTCAAGGCTCTCCCTGAATGGCTACGCCGCCCCCTTTTATCCCAGTTCTCTTCAATGCTCACAGCTGCAGCCCATCAAGGACAACCAGGACCTGTGGGGCAAAGCCTCTAGACAGATATTCAAATAGAATCCATTTCCTCTACTCTAGCCAGTAAGTACTACCCTACAAGTCCTCAGAACCCCAAAGGCCACCTTTCATCTGACACCCAGACCCTGGGGAAAGGACTTCTTTTTCCCATGGCAAATGGCCTCCCTTGGCAGCCACTCACCCAGGCAGAAAGTGGGAGCCTAGCTAGAATGATGCAATCGTTGCTGGATTTTTCCAAAAGAAAAGCTGGCAGCAACTAGGGCCCTGGAAGTACTTAGAGCCTCAAACGCCACCTTGAACATATTCCTGAGACCCTGGGGAAAGGACTTCTTTTTCCCATGGAAAATGGCCTTCATTTGTGGCCACTTGGCCGGGCAGGCAGGGCAGTGCCAATCCAGGAATATACAAACTATGCTGGATCCTTCCAGAACGAAAGCTGCCAGCAACTAGGACCCTGCAAGTCCTTAGAGCCCCAGATGCCACCTGTCATCTGACACCCAGAGCCTGGGCCAATGACTTCGTTTTCCCCATGGAAAATGGCCTCCATTTCTGGCCACTCGCCCTGACCAAGAGGGTGGTGCCCAGCAAGAAATTTGCAAGCTTTGCTGGATTGCTCCAAATCTAAAGCTGCCACTTGTTGTTGTTCTATTTCTCTAGAGTCCCATCATGCTGTTCTCAGATTGCTAAAGTCCATACCTCCTCGGTGTGTTCTTATGGCGGCAGATCTTCACAGCACAGACGCTTTCTTCTGCATGCTGTTCTTTCCCAGTTCAGGGCTCCTTCAAGGCTCTCCCTGAATGGCTACGCCGCCCCCTTTTATCCCAGTTCTCTTCAATGCTCACAGCTGCAGCCCATCAAGGACAACCAGGACCTGTGGGGCAAAGCCTCTAGACAGATATTCCAATAGAATCCATTTCCTCTACTCTAGCCAGTAAGTAGTACCCTACAAGTCCTCAGAACCCCAAAGGCCACCTTTCATCTGACACCCAGACCCTGGGGAAAGGACTTCTTTTTCCCATGGCAAATGGCCTCCCTTGGCAGCCACTCACCCAGGCAGAAAGTGGGAGCCTAGCTAGAATGATGCAATCGTTGCTGGATTTTTCCAAAAGAAAAGCTGGCAGCAACTAGGGCCCTGGAAGTACTTAGAGCCTCAAACGCCACCTTGAACATATTCCTGAGACCCTGGGGAAAGGACTTCGTTTTTCCCATGGAAAATGGCCTTCATTTGTGGCCACTTGGCCTGGCAGGCAGGGCAGTGCCAAGCCAGGAATCTACATACTCTGCTGGATCCTTCCAGAACGAAAGCTGCCAGCAACTAGGACCCTGCAAGTCCTTAGAGCCCCAGATGCCACCTGTCATCTGACACCCAGAGCCTGGGCCAATGACTTCGTTTTCCCCATGGAAAATGGCCTCCATTTCTGGCCACTCGCCCTGACCAAGAGGGTGGTGCCCAGCAAGAAATTTGCAAGCTTTGCTGGATTGCTCCAAATCTAAAGCTGCCACTTGTTGTTGTTCTATTTCTCTAGAGTCCCATCATGCTGTTCTCAGCTTGCTAAAGTCCATACCTCCTCGGTGTGTTCTTATGGCTGCAGATCTTCACAGCACAGACGCTTTCTTCTGCATGCTGTTCTTTCCCAGTTCAGGGCTCCTTCAAGGCTCTCCCTGAATGGCTACGCCGCCCCCTTTTATCCCAGTTCTCTTCAATGCTCACAGCTGCAGCCCATCAAGGACAACCAGGACCTGTGGGGCAAAGCCTCTAGACAGATATTCAAATAGAATCCATTTCCTCTACTCTAGCCAGTAAGTACTACCCTACAAGTCCTCAGAACCCCAAAGGCCACCTTTCATCTGACACCCAGACCCTGGGGAAAGGACTTCTTTTTCCCATGGCAAATGGCCTCCCTTGGCAGCCACTCACCCTGGCAGAAAGTGGGAGCCTAGCTAGAATGATGCAATCGTTGCTGGATTTTTCCAAAAGAAAAGCTGGCAGCAACTAGGGCCCTGGAAGTACTTAGAGCCTCAAAGGCCACCTTGAACATATTCCTGAGACCCTGGGGAAAGGACTTCTTTTTCCCATGGAAAATGGCCTTCATTTGTGGCCACTTGGCCGGGCAGGCAGGGCAGTGCCAATCCAGGAATCTACAAACTCTGCTGGATCCTTCCAGAACGAAAGCTGCCAGCAACTAGGACCCTGCAAGTCCTTAGAGCCCCAGATGCCACCTGTCATCTGACACCCAGAGCCTGGGCCAATGACTTCGTTTTCCCCATGGAAAATGGCCTCCATTTCTGGCCACTCGCCCTGACCAAGAGGGTGGTGCCCAGCAAGAAATTTGCAAGCTTTGCTGGATTGCTCCAAATCTAAAGCTGCCACTTGTTGTTGTTCTATTTCTCTAGAGTCCCATCATGCTGTTCTCAGATTGCTAAAGTCCATACCTCCTCGGTGTGTTCTTATGGCTGCAGATCTTCACAGCACAGACGCTTTCTTCTGCATGCTGTTCTTTCCCAGTTCAGGGCTCCTTCAAGGCTCTCCCTGAATGGCTACGCCGCCCCCTTTTATCCCAGTTCTCTTCAATGCTCACAGCTGCAGCCCATCAAGGACAACCAGGACCTGTGGGGCAAAGCCTCTAGACAGATATTCAAATAGAATCCATTTCCTCTACTCTAGCCAGTAAGTAGTACCCTACAAGTCCTCAGAACCCCAAAGGCCACCTTTCATCTGACACCCAGACCCTGGGGAAAGGACTTCTTTTTCCCATGGCAAATGGCCTCCCTTGGCAGCCACTCACCCAGGCAGAAAGTGGGAGCCTAGCTAGAATGATGCAATCGTTGCTGGATTTTTCCAAAAGAAAAGCTGGCAGCAACTAGGGCCCTGGAAGTACTTAGAGCCTCAAAGGCCACCTTGAACATATTCCTGAGACCCTGGGGAAAGGACTTCTTTTTCCCATGGAAAATGGCCTTCATTTGTGGCCACTTGGCCGGGCAGGCAGGGCAGTGCCAATCCAGGAATCTACAAACTCTGCTGGATCCTTCCAGAACGAAAGCTGCCAGCAACTAGGACCCTGCAAGTCCTTAGAGCCCCAGATGCCACCTGTCATCTGACACCCAGAGCCTGGGCCAATGACTTCGTTTTCCCCATGGAAAATGGCCTCCATTTCTGGCCACTCGCCCTGACCAAGAGGGTGGTGCCCAGCAAGAAATTTGCAAGCTTTGCTGGATTGCTCCAAATCTAAAGCTGCCACTTGTTGTTGTTCTATTTCTCTAGAGTCCCATCATGCTGTTCTCAGATTGCTAAAGTCCATACCTCCTCGGTGTGTTCTTATGGCTGCAGATCTTCACAGCACAGACGCTTTCTTCTGCATGCTGTTCTTTCCCAGTTCAGGGCTCCTTCAAGGCTCTCCCTGAATGGCTACGCCGCCCCCTTTTATCCCAGTTCTCTTCAATGCTCACAGCTGCAGCCCATCAAGGACAACCAGGACCTGTGGGGCAAAGCCTCTAGACAGATATTCAAATAGAATCCATTTCCTCTACTCTAGCCAGTAAGTAGTACCCTACAAGTCCTCAGAACCCCAAAGGCCACCTTTCATCTGACACCCAGACCCTGGGGAAAGGACTTCTTTTTCCCATGGCAAATGGCCTCCCTTGGCAGCCACTCACCCAGGCAGAAAGTGGGAGCCTAGCTAGAATGATGCAATCGTTGCTGGATTTTTCCAAAAGAAAAGCTGGCAGCAACTAGGGCCCTGGAAGTACTTAGAGCCTCAAACGCCACCTTGAACATATTACTGAGACCCTGGGGAAAGGACTTCTTTTTCCCATGGAAAATGGCCTTCATTTGTGGCCACTTGGCCGGGCAGGCAGGGCAGTGCCAATCCAGGAATCTACAAACTCTGCTGGATCCTTCCAGAACGAAAGCTGCCAGCAACTAGGACCCTGCAAGTCCTTAGAGCCCCAGATGCCACCTGTCATCTGACACCCAGAGCCTGGGCCAATGACTTCGTTTTCCCCATGGAAAATGGCCTCCATTTCTGGCCACTCGCCCTGACCAAGAGGGTGGTGCCCAGCAAGAAATTTGCAAGCTTTGCTGGATTGCTCCAAATCTAAAGCTGCCACTTGTTGTTGTTCTATTTCTCTAGAGTCCCATCATGCTGTTCTCAGATTGCTAAAGTCCATACCTCCTCGGTGTGTTCTTATGGCTGCAGATCTTCACAGCACAGACGCTTTCTTCTGCATGCTGTTCTTTCCCAGTTCAGGGCTCCTTCAAGGCTCTCCCTGAATGGCTACGCCGCCCCCTTTTATCCCAGTTCTCTTCAATGCTCACAGCTGCAGCCCATCAAGGACAACCAGGACCTGTGGGGCAAAGCCTCTAGACAGATATTCAAATAGAATCCATTTCCTCTACTCTAGCCAGTAAGTACTACCCTACAAGTCCTCAGAACCCCAAAGGCCACCTTTCATCTGACACCCAGACCCTGGGGAAAGGACTTCTTTTTCCCATGGCAAATGGCCTCCCTTGGCAGCCACTCACCCAGGCAGAAAGTGGGAGCCTAGCTAGAATGATGCAATCGTTGCTGGATTTTTCCAAAAGAAAAGCTGGCAGCAACTAGGGCCCTGGAAGTACTTAGAGCCTCAAACGCCACCTTGAACATATTACTGAGACCCTGGGGAAAGGACTTCTTTTTCCCATGGAAAATGGCCTTCATTTGTGGCCACTTGGCCGGGCAGGCAGGGCAGTGCCAATCCAGGAATCTACAAACTCTGCTGGATCCTTCCAGAACGAAAGCTGCCAGCAACTAGGACCCTGCAAGTCCTTAGAGCCCCAGATGCCACCTGTCATCTGACACCCAGAGCCTGGGCCAATGACTTCGTTTTCCCCATGGAAAATGGCCTCCATTTCTGGCCACTCGCCCTGACCAAGAGGGTGGTGCCCAGCAAGAAATTTGCAAGCTTTGCTGGATTGCTCCAAATCTAAAGCTGCCACTTGTTGTTGTTCTATTTCTCTAGAGTCCCATCATGCTGTTCTCAGATTGCTAAAGTCCATACCTCCTCGGTGTGTTCTTATGGCTGCAGATCTTCACAGCACAGACGCTTTCTTCTGCATGCTGTTCTTTCCCAGTTCAGGGCTCCTTCAAGGCTCTCCCTGAATGGCTACGCCGCCCCCTTTTATCCCAGTTCTCTTCAATGCTCACAGCTGCAGCCCATCAAGGACAACCAGGACCTGTGGGGCAAAGCCTCTAGACAGATATTCAAATAGAATCCATTTCCTCTACTCTAGCCAGTAAGTACTACCCTACAAGTCCTCAGAACCCCAAAGGCCACCTTTCATCTGACACCCAGACCCTGGGGAAAGGACTTCTTTTTCCCATGGCAAATGGCCTCCCTTGGCAGCCACTCACCCAGGCAGAAAGTGGGAGCCTAGCTAGAATGATGCAATCGTTGCTGGATTTTTCCAAAAGAAAAGCTGGCAGCAACTAGGGCCCTGGAAGTACTTAGAGCCTCAAACGCCACCTTGAACATATTCCTGAGACCCTGGGGAAAGGACTTCGTTTTTCCCATGGAAAATGGCCTTCATTTGTGGCCACTTGGCCTGGCAGGCAGGGCAGTGCCAAGCCAGGAATCTACAAACTCTGCTGGATCCTTCCAGAACGAAAGCTGCCAGCAACTAGGACCCTGCAAGTCCTTAGAGCCCCAGATGCCACCTGTCATCTGACACCCAGAGCCTGGGCCAATGACTTCGTTTTCCCCATGGAAAATGGCCTCCATTTCTGGCCACTCGCCCTGACCAAGAGGGTGGTGCCCAGCAAGAAATTTGCAAGCTTTGCTGGATTGCTCCAAATCTAAAGCTGCCACTTGTTGTTGTTCTATTTCTCTAGAGTCCCATCATGCTGTTCTCAGCTTGCTAAAGTCCATACCTCCTCGGTGTGTTCTTATGGCTGCAGATCTTCACAGCACAGACGCTTTCTTCTGCATGCTGTTCTTTCCCAGTTCAGGGCTCCTTCAAGGCTCTCCCTGAATGGCTACGCCGCCCCCTTTTATCCCAGTTCTCTTCAATGCTCACAGCTGCAGCCCATCAAGGACAACCAGGACCTGTGGGGCAAAGCCTCTAGACAGATATTCAAATAGAATCCATTTCCTCTACTCTAGCCAGTAAGTACTACCCTACAAGTCCTCAGAACCCCAAAGGCCACCTTTCATCTGACACCCAGACCCTGGGGAAAGGACTTCTTTTTCCCATGGCAAATGGCCTCCCTTGGCAGCCACTCACCCAGGCAGAAAGTGGGAGCCTAGCTAGAATGATGCAATCGTTGCTGGATTTTTCCAAAAGAAAAGCTGGCAGCAACTAGGGCCCTGGAAGTACTTAGAGCCTCAAACGCCACCTTGAACATATTCCTGAGACCCTGGGGAAAGGACTTCTTTTTCCCATGGAAAATGGCCTTCATTTGTGGCCACTTGGCCGGGCAGGCAGGGCAGTGCCAATCCAGGAATATACAAACTATGCTGGATCCTTCCAGAACGAAAGCTGCCAGCAACTAGGACCCTGCAAGTCCTTAGAGCCCCAGATGCCACCTGTCATCTGACACCCAGAGCCTGGGCCAATGACTTCGTTTTCCCCATGGAAAATGGCCTCCATTTCTGGCCACTCGCCCTGACCAAGAGGGTGGTGCCCAGCAAGAAATTTGCAAGCTTTGCTGGATTGCTCCAAATCTAAAGCTGCCACTTGTTGTTGTTCTATTTCTCTAGAGTCCCATCATGCTGTTCTCAGATTGCTAAAGTCCATACCTCCTCGGTGTGTTCTTATGGCGGCAGATCTTCACAGCACAGACGCTTTCTTCTGCATGCTGTTCTTTCCCAGTTCAGGGCTCCTTCAAGGCTCTCCCTGAATGGCTACGCCGCCCCCTTTTATCCCAGTTCTCTTCAATGCTCACAGCTGCAGCCCATCAAGGACAACCAGGACCTGTGGGGCAAAGCCTCTAGACAGATATTCCAATAGAATCCATTTCCTCTACTCTAGCCAGTAAGTAGTACCCTACAAGTCCTCAGAACCCCAAAGGCCACCTTTCATCTGACACCCAGACCCTGGGGAAAGGACTTCTTTTTCCCATGGCAAATGGCCTCCCTTGGCAGCCACTCACCCAGGCAGAAAGTGGGAGCCTAGCTAGAATGATGCAATCGTTGCTGGATTTTTCCAAAAGAAAAGCTGGCAGCAACTAGGGCCCTGGAAGTACTTAGAGCCTCAAACGCCACCTTGAACATATTCCTGAGACCCTGGGGAAAGGACTTCGTTTTTCCCATGGAAAATGGCCTTCATTTGTGGCCACTTGGCCTGGCAGGCAGGGCAGTGCCAAGCCAGGAATCTACATACTCTGCTGGATCCTTCCAGAACGAAAGCTGCCAGCAACTAGGACCCTGCAAGTCCTTAGAGCCCCAGATGCCACCTGTCATCTGACACCCAGAGCCTGGGCCAATGACTTCGTTTTCCCCATGGAAAATGGCCTCCATTTCTGGCCACTCGCCCTGACCAAGAGGGTGGTGCCCAGCAAGAAATTTGCAAGCTTTGCTGGATTGCTCCAAATCTAAAGCTGCCACTTGTTGTTGTTCTATTTCTCTAGAGTCCCATCATGCTGTTCTCAGCTTGCTAAAGTCCATACCTCCTCGGTGTGTTCTTATGGCTGCAGATCTTCACAGCACAGACGCTTTCTTCTGCATGCTGTTCTTTCCCAGTTCAGGGCTCCTTCAAGGCTCTCCCTGAATGGCTACGCCGCCCCCTTTTATCCCAGTTCTCTTCAATGCTCACAGCTGCAGCCCATCAAGGACAACCAGGACCTGTGGGGCAAAGCCTCTAGACAGATATTCCAATAGAATCCATTTCCTCTACTCTAGCCAGTAAGTACTACCCTACAAGTCCTCAGAACCCCAAAGGCCACCTTTCATCTGACACCCAGACCCTGGGGAAAGGACTTCTTTTTCCCATGGCAAATGGCCTCCCTTGGCAGCCACTCACCCAGGCAGAAAGTGGGAGCCTAGCTAGAATGATGCAATCGTTGCTGGATTTTTCCAAAAGAAAAGCTGGCAGCAACTAGGGCCCTGGAAGTACTTAGAGCCTCAAAGGCCACCTTGAACATATTCCTGAGACCCTGGGGAAAGGACTTCTTTTTCCCATGGAAAATGGCCTTCATTTGTGGCCACTTGGCCGGGCAGGCAGGGCAGTGCCAATCCAGGAATCTACAAACTCTGCTGGATCCTTCCAGAACGAAAGCTGCCAGCAACTAGGACCCTGCAAGTCCTTAGAGCCCCAGATGCCACCTGTCATCTGACACCCAGAGCCTGGGCCAATGACTTCGTTTTCCCCATGGAAAATGGCCTCCATTTCTGGCCACTCGCCCTGACCAAGAGGGTGGTGCCCAGCAAGAAATTTGCAAGCTTTGCTGGATTGCTCCAAATCTAAAGCTGCCACTTGTTGTTGTTCTATTTCTCTAGAGTCCCATCATGCTGTTCTCAGATTGCTAAAGTCCATACCTCCTCGGTGTGTTCTTATGGCTGCAGATCTTCACAGCACAGACGCTTTCTTCTGCATGCTGTTCTTTCCCAGTTCAGGGCTCCTTCAAGGCTCTCCCTGAATGGCTACGCCGCCCCCTTTTATCCCAGTTCTCTTCAATGCTCACAGCTGCAGCCCATCAAGGACAACCAGGACCTGTGGGGCAAAGCCTCTAGACAGATATTCAAATAGAATCCATTTCCTCTACTCTAGCCAGTAAGTACTACCCTACAAGTCCTCAGAACCCCAAAGGCCACCTTTCATCTGACACCCAGACCCTGGGGAAAGGACTTCTTTTTCCCATGGCAAATGGCCTCCCTTGGCAGCCACTCACCCAGGCAGAAAGTGGGAGCCTAGCTAGAATGATGCAATCGTTGCTGGATTTTTCCAAAAGAAAAGCTGGCAGCAACTAGGGCCCTGGAAGTACTTAGAGCCTCAAACGCCACCTTGAACATATTCCTGAGACCCTGGGGAAAGGACTTCGTTTTTCCCATGGAAAATGGCCTTCATTTGTGGCCACTTGGCCTGGCAGGCAGGGCAGTGCCAAGCCAGGAATCTACAAACTCTGCTGGATCCTTCCAGAACGAAAGCTGCCAGCAACTAGGACCCTGCAAGTCCTTAGAGCCCCAGATGCCACCTGTCATCTGACACCCAGAGCCTGGGCCAATGACTTCGTTTTCCCCATGGAAAATGGCCTCCATTTCTGGCCACTCGCCCTGACCAAGAGGGTGGTGCCCAGCAAGAAATTTGCAAGCTTTGCTGGATTGCTCCAAATCTAAAGCTGCCACTTGTTGTTGTTCTATTTCTCTAGAGTCCCATCATGCTGTTCTCAGATTGCTAAAGTCCATACCTCCTCGGTGTGTTCTTATGGCTGCAGATCTTCACAGCACAGACGCTTTCTTCTGCATGCTGTTCTTTCCCAGTTCAGGGCTCCTTCAAGGCTCTCCCTGAATGGCTACGCCGCCCCCTTTTATCCCAGTTCTCTTCAATGCTCACAGCTGCAGCCCATCAAGGACAACCAGGACCTGTGGGGCAAAGCCTCTAGACAGATATTCAAATAGAATCCATTTCCTCTACTCTAGCCAGTAAGTAGTACCCTACAAGTCCTCAGAACCCCAAAGGCCACCTTTCATCTGACACCCAGACCCTGGGGAAAGGACTTCTTTTTCCCATGGCAAATGGCCTCCCTTGGCAGCCACTCACCCTGGCAGAAAGTGGGAGCCTAGCTAGAATGATGCAATCGTTGCTGGATTTTTCCAAAAGAAAAGCTGGCAGCAACTAGGGCCCTGGAAGTACTTAGAGCCTCAAACGCCACCTTGAACATATTCCTGAGACCCTGGGGAAAGGACTTCTTTTTCCCATGGAAAATGGCCTTCATTTGTGGCCACTTGGCCGGGCAGGCAGGGCAGTGCCAATCCAGGAATATACAAACTATGCTGGATCCTTCCAGAACGAAAGCTGCCAGCAACTAGGACCCTGCAAGTCCTTAGAGCCCCAGATGCCACCTGTCATCTGACACCCAGAGCCTGGGCCAATGACTTCGTTTTCCCCATGGAAAATGGCCTCCATTTCTGGCCACTCGCCCTGACCAAGAGGGTGGTGCCCAGCAAGAAATTTGCAAGCTTTGCTGGATTGCTCCAAATCTAAAGCTGCCACTTGTTGTTGTTCTATTTCTCTAGAGTCCCATCATGCTGTTCTCAGATTGCTAAAGTCCATACCTCCTCGGTGTGTTCTTATGGCGGCAGATCTTCACAGCACAGACGCTTTCTTCTGCATGCTGTTCTTTCCCAGTTCAGGGCTCCTTCAAGGCTCTCCCTGAATGGCTACGCCGCCCCCTTTTATCCCAGTTCTCTTCAATGCTCACAGCTGCAGCCCATCAAGGACAACCAGGACCTGTGGGGCAAAGCCTCTAGACAGATATTCCAATAGAATCCATTTCCTCTACTCTAGCCAGTAAGTAGTACCCTACAAGTCCTCAGAACCCCAAAGGCCACCTTTCATCTGACACCCAGACCCTGGGGAAAGGACTTCTTTTTCCCATGGCAAATGGCCTCCCTTGGCAGCCACTCACCCAGGCAGAAAGTGGGAGCCTAGCTAGAATGATGCAATCGTTGCTGGATTTTTCCAAAAGAAAAGCTGGCAGCAACTAGGGCCCTGGAAGTACTTAGAGCCTCAAACGCCACCTTGAACATATTCCTGAGACCCTGGGGAAAGGACTTCGTTTTTCCCATGGAAAATGGCCTTCATTTGTGGCCACTTGGCCTGGCAGGCAGGGCAGTGCCAAGCCAGGAATCTACATACTCTGCTGGATCCTTCCAGAACGAAAGCTGCCAGCAACTAGGACCCTGCAAGTCCTTAGAGCCCCAGATGCCACCTGTCATCTGACACCCAGAGCCTGGGCCAATGACTTCGTTTTCCCCATGGAAAATGGCCTCCATTTCTGGCCACTCGCCCTGACCAAGAGGGTGGTGCCCAGCAAGAAATTTGCAAGCTTTGCTGGATTGCTCCAAATCTAAAGCTGCCACTTGTTGTTGTTCTATTTCTCTAGAGTCCCATCATGCTGTTCTCAGCTTGCTAAAGTCCATACCTCCTCGGTGTGTTCTTATGGCTGCAGATCTTCACAGCACAGACGCTTTCTTCTGCATGCTGTTCTTTCCCAGTTCAGGGCTCCTTCAAGGCTCTCCCTGAATGGCTACGCCGCCCCCTTTTATCCCAGTTCTCTTCAATGCTCACAGCTGCAGCCCATCAAGGACAACCAGGACCTGTGGGGCAAAGCCTCTAGACAGATATTCAAATAGAATCCATTTCCTCTACTCTAGCCAGTAAGTACTACCCTACAAGTCCTCAGAACCCCAAAGGCCACCTTTCATCTGACACCCAGACCCTGGGGAAAGGACTTCTTTTTCCCATGGCAAATGGCCTCCCTTGGCAGCCACTCACCCAGGCAGAAAGTGGGAGCCTAGCTAGAATGATGCAATCGTTGCTGGATTTTTCCAAAAGAAAAGCTGGCAGCAACTAGGGCCCTGGAAGTACTTAGAGCCTCAAACGCCACCTTGAACATATTCCTGAGACCCTGGGGAAAGGACATCTTTTTCCCATGGAAAATGGCCTTCATTTGTGGCCACTTGGCCTGGCAGGCAGGGCAGTGCCAAGCCAGGAATCTACAAACTCTGCTGGATCCTTCCAAAACTAAAGCTGCCAGCAACTAGGACCCTGCAAGTCCTTAGAGCCCCAGATGCCACCTGTCATCTGACACCCAGAGCCTGGGCCAATGACTTCGTTTTCCCCATGGAAAATGGCCTCCATTTCTGGCCACTCGCCCTGACCAAGAGGGTGGTGCCCAGCAAGAAATTTGCAAGCTTTGCTGGATTGCTCCAAATCTAAAGCTGCCACTTGTTGTTGTTCTATTTCTCTAGAGTCCCATCATGCTGTTCTCAGCTTGCTAAAGTCCATACCTCCTCGGTGTGTTCTTATGGCTGCAGATCTTCACAGCACAGACGCTTTCTTCTGCATGCTGTTCTTTCCCAGTTCAGGGCTCCTTCAAGGCTCTCCCTGAATGGCTACGCCGCCCCCTTTTATCCCAGTTCTCTTCAATGCTCACAGCTGCAGCCCATCAAGGACAACCAGGACCTGTGGGGCAAAGCCTCTAGACAGATATTCAAATAGAATCCATTTCCTCTACTCTAGCCAGTAAGTACTACCCTACAAGTCCTCAGAACCCCAAAGGCCACCTTTCATCTGACACCCAGACCCTGGGGAAAGGACTTCTTTTTCCCATGGCAAATGGCCTCCCTTGGCAGCCACTCACCCTGGCAGAAAGTGGGAGCCTAGCTAGAATGATGCAATCGTTGCTGGATTTTTCCAAAAGAAAAGCTGGCAGCAACTAGGGCCTTGGAAGTACTTAGAGCCTCAAAGGCCACCTTGAACATATTCCTGAAACCCTGGGGAAAGGACTTCTTTTTCCCATGGAAAATGGCCTTCATTTGTGGCCACTTGGCCTGGCAGGCAGGGCAGTGCCAAGCCAGGAATCTACAAACTCTGCTGGATCCTTCCAGAACGAAAGCTGCCAGCAACTAGGACCCTGCAAGTCCTTAGAGCCCCAGATGCCACCTGTCATCTGACACCCAGAGCCTGGGCCAATGACTTCGTTTTCCCCATGGAAAATGGCCTCCATTTCTGGCCACTCGCCCTGACCAAGAGGGTGGTGCCCAGCAAGAAATTTGCAAGCTTTGCTGGATTGCTCCAAATCTAAAGCTGCCACTTGTTGTTGTTCTATTTCTCTAGAGTCCCATCATGCTGTTCTCAGCTTGCTAAAGTCCATACCTCCTCGGTGTGTTCTTATGGCTGCAGATCTTCACAGCACAGACGCTTTCTTCTGCATGCTGTTCTTTCCCAGTTCAGGGCTCCTTCAAGGCTCTCCCTGAATGGCTACGCCGCCCCCTTTTATCCCAGTTCTCTTCAATGCTCACAGCTGCAGCCCATCAAGGACAACCAGGACCTGTGGGGCAAAGCCTCTAGACAGATATTCAAATAGAATCCATTTCCTCTACTCTAGCCAGTAAGTAGTACCCTACAAGTCCTCAGAACCCCAAAGGCCACCTTTCATCTGACACCCAGACCCTGGGGAAAGGACTTCTTTTTCCCATGGCAAATGGCCTCCCTTGGCAGCCACTCACCCTGGCAGAAAGTGGGAGCCTAGCTAGAATGATGCAATCGTTGCTGGATTTTTCCAAAAGAAAAGCTGGCAGCAACTAGGGCCTTGGAAGTACTTAGAGCCTCAAACGCCACCTTGAACATATTACTGAGACCCTGGGGAAAGGACTTCGTTTTTCCCATGGAAAATGGCCTTCATTTGTGGCCACTTGGCCTGGCAGGCAGGGCAGTGCCAAGCCAGGAATCTACAAACTCTGCTGGATCCTTCCAGAACGAAAGCTGCCAGCAACTAGGACCCTGCAAGTCCTTAGAGCCCCAGATGCCACCTGTCATCTGACACCCAGAGCCTGGGCCAATGACTTCGTTTTCCCCATGGAAAATGGCCTCCATTTCTGGCCACTCGCCCTGACCAAGAGGGTGGTGCCCAGCAAGAAATTTGCAAGCTTTGCTGGATTGCTCCAAATCTAAAGCTGCCACTTGTTGTTGTTCTATTTCTCTAGAGTCCCATCATGCTGTTCTCAGATTGCTAAAGTCCATACCTCCTCGGTGTGTTCTTATGGCTGCAGATCTTCACAGCACAGACGCTTTCTTCTGCATGCTGTTCTTTCCCAGTTCAGGGCTCCTTCAAGGCTCTCCCTGAATGGCTACGCCGCCCCCTTTTATCCCAGTTCTCTTCAATGCTCACAGCTGCAGCCCATCAAGGACAACCAGGACCTGTGGGGCAAAGCCTCTAGACAGATATTCAAATAGAATCCATTTCCTCTACTCTAGCCAGTAAGTAGTACCCTACAAGTCCTCAGAACCCCAAAGGCCACCTTTCATCTGACACCCAGACCCTGGGGAAAGGACTTCTTTTTCCCATGGCAAATGGCCTCCCTTGGCAGCCACTCACCCTGGCAGAAAGTGGGAGCCTAGCTAGAATGATGCAATCGTTGCTGGATTTTTCCAAAAGAAAAGCTGGCAGCAACTAGGGCCCTGGAAGTACTTAGAGCCTCAAACGCCACCTTGAACATATTCCTGAGACCCTGGGGAAAGGACTTCTTTTTCCCATGGAAAATGGCCTTCATTTGTGGCCACTTGGCCTGGCAGGCAGGGCAGTGCCAATCCAGGAATATACAAACTATGCTGGATCCTTCCAGAACGAAAGCTGCCAGCAACTAGGACCCTGCAAGTCCTTAGAGCCCCAGATGCCACCTGTCATCTGACACCCAGAGCCTGGGCCAATGACTTCGTTTTCCCCATGGAAAATGGCCTCCATTTCTGGCCACTCGCCCTGACCAAGAGGGTGGTGCCCAGCAAGAAATTTGCAAGCTTTGCTGGATTGCTCCAAATCTAAAGCTGCCACTTGTTGTTGTTCTATTTCTCTAGAGTCCCATCATGCTGTTCTCAGATTGCTAAAGTCCATACCTCCTCGGTGTGTTCTTATGGCGGCAGATCTTCACAGCACAGACGCTTTCTTCTGCATGCTGTTCTTTCCCAGTTCAGGGCTCCTTCAAGGCTCTCCCTGAATGGCTACGCCGCCCCCTTTTATCCCAGTTCTCTTCAATGCTCACAGCTGCAGCCCATCAAGGACAACCAGGACCTGTGGGGCAAAGCCTCTAGACAGATATTCCAATAGAATCCATTTCCTCTACTCTAGCCAGTAAGTACTACCCTACAAGTCCTCAGAACCCCAAAGGCCACCTTTCATCTGACACCCAGACCCTGGGGAAAGGACTTCTTTTTCCCATGGCAAATGGCCTCCCTTGGCAGCCACTCACCCAGGCAGAAAGTGGGAGCCTAGCTAGAATGATGCAATCGTTGCTGGATTTTTCCAAAAGAAAAGCTGGCAGCAACTAGGGCCCTGGAAGTACTTAGAGCCTCAAACGCCACCTTGAACATATTCCTGAGACCCTGGGGAAAGGACTTCGTTTTTCCCATGGAAAATGGCCTTCATTTGTGGCCACTTGGCCTGGCAGGCAGGGCAGTGCCAAGCCAGGAATCTACATACTCTGCTGGATCCTTCCAGAACGAAAGCTGCCAGCAACTAGGACCCTGCAAGTCCTTAGAGCCCCAGATGCCACCTGTCATCTGACACCCAGAGCCTGGGCCAATGACTTCGTTTTCCCCATGGAAAATGGCCTCCATTTCTGGCCACTCGCCCTGACCAAGAGGGTGGTGCCCAGCAAGAAATTTGCAAGCTTTGCTGGATTGCTCCAAATCTAAAGCTGCCACTTGTTGTTGTTCTATTTCTCTAGAGTCCCATCATGCTGTTCTCAGCTTGCTAAAGTCCATACCTCCTCGGTGTGTTCTTATGGCTGCAGATCTTCACAGCACAGACGCTTTCTTCTGCATGCTGTTCTTTCCCAGTTCAGGGCTCCTTCAAGGCTCTCCCTGAATGGCTACGCCGCCCCCTTTTATCCCAGTTCTCTTCAATGCTCACAGCTGCAGCCCATCAAGGACAACCAGGACCTGTGGGGCAAAGCCTCTAGACAGATATTCAAATAGAATCCATTTCCTCTACTCTAGCCAGTAAGTACTACCCTACAAGTCCTCAGAACCCCAAAGGCCACCTTTCATCTGACACCCAGACCCTGGGGAAAGGACTTCTTTTTCCCATGGCAAATGGCCTCCCTTGGCAGCCACTCACCCTGGCAGAAAGTGGGAGCCTAGCTAGAATGATGCAATCGTTGCTGGATTTTTCCAAAAGAAAAGCTGGCAGCAACTAGGGCCCTGGAAGTACTTAGAGCCTCAAACGCCACCTTGAACATATTCCTGAGACCCTGGGGAAAGGACTTCGTTTTTCCCATGGAAAATGGCCTTCATTTGTGGCCACTTGGCCTGGCAGGCAGGGCAGTGCCAAGCCAGGAATCTACAAACTCTGCTGGATCCTTCCAAAACTAAAGCTGCCAGCAACTAGGACCCTGCAAGTCCTTAGAGCCCCAGATGCCACCTGTCATCTGACACCCAGAGCCTGGGCCAATGACTTCGTTTTCCCCATGGAAAATGGCCTCCATTTCTGGCCACTCGCCCTGACCAACAGGGTGGTGCCCAGCAAGAAATTTGCAAGCTTTGCTGGATTGCTCCAAATCTAAAGCTGCCACTTGTTGTTGTTCTATTTCTCTAGAGTCCCATCATGCTGTTCTCAGCTTGCTAAAGTCCATACCTCCTCGGTGTGTTCTTATGGCTGCAGATCTTCACAGCACAGACGCTTTCTTCTGCATGCTGTTCTTTCCCAGTTCAGGGCTCCTTCAAGGCTCTCCCTGAATGGCTACGCCGCCCCCTTTTATCCCAGTTCTCTTCAATGCTCACAGCTGCAGCCCATCAAGGACAACCAGGACCTGTGGGGCAAAGCCTCTAGACAGATATTCAAATAGAATCCATTTCCTCTACTCTAGCCAGTAAGTACTACCCTACAAGTCCTCAGAACCCCAAAGGCCACCTTTCATCTGACACCCAGACCCTGGGGAAAGGACTTCTTTTTCCCATGGCAAATGGCCTCCCTTGGCAGCCACTCACCCTGGCAGAAAGTGGGAGCCTAGCTAGAATGATGCAATCGTTGCTGGATTTTTCCAAAAGAAAAGCTGGCAGCAACTAGGGCCTTGGAAGTACTTAGAGCCTCAAAGGCCACCTTGAACATATTCCTGAAACCCTGGGGAAAGGACTTCTTTTTCCCATGGAAAATGGCCTTCATTTGTGGCCACTTGGCCTGGCAGGCAGGGCAGTGCCAAGCCAGGAATCTACAAACTCTGCTGGATCCTTCCAGAACGAAAGCTGCCAGCAACTAGGACCCTGCAAGTCCTTAGAGCCCCAGATGCCACCTGTCATCTGACACCCAGAGCCTGGGCCAATGACTTCGTTTTCCCCATGGAAAATGGCCTCCATTTCTGGCCACTCGCCCTGACCAAGAGGGTGGTGCCCAGCAAGAAATTTGCAAGCTTTGCTGGATTGCTCCAAATCTAAAGCTGCCACTTGTTGTTGTTCTATTTCTCTAGAGTCCCATCATGCTGTTCTCAGCTTGCTAAAGTCCATACCTCCTCGGTGTGTTCTTATGGCTGCAGATCTTCACAGCACAGACGCTTTCTTCTGCATGCTGTTCTTTCCCAGTTCAGGGCTCCTTCAAGGCTCTCCCTGAATGGCTACGCCGCCCCCTTTTATCCCAGTTCTCTTCAATGCTCACAGCTGCAGCCCATCAAGGACAACCAGGACCTGTGGGGCAAAGCCTCTAGACAGATATTCCAATAGAATCCATTTCCTCTACTCTAGCCAGTAAGTACTACCCTACAAGTCCTCAGAACCCCAAAGGCCACCTTTCATCTGACACCCAGACCCTGGGGAAAGGACTTCTTTTTCCCATGGCAAATGGCCTCCCTTGGCAGCCACTCACCCAGGCAGAAAGTGGGAGCCTAGCTAGAATGATGCAATCGTTGCTGGATTTTTCCAAAAGAAAAGCTGGCAGCAACTAGGGCCTTGGAAGTACTTAGAGCCTCAAACGCCACCTTGAACATATTACTGAGACCCTGGGGAAAGGACTTCTTTTTCCCATGGAAAATGGCCTTCATTTGTGGCCACTTGGCCTGGCAGGCAGGGCAGTGCCAATCCAGGAATATACAAACTATGCTGGATCCTTCCAGAACGAAAGCTGCCAGCAACTAGGACCCTGCAAGTCCTTAGAGCCCCAGATGCCACCTGTCATCTGACACCCAGAGCCTGGGCCAATGACTTCGTTTTCCCCATGGAAAATGGCCTCCATTTCTGGCCACTCGCCCTGACCAAGAGGGTGGTGCCCAGCAAGAAATTTGCAAGCTTTGCTGGATTGCTCCAAATCTAAAGCTGCCACTTGTTGTTGTTCTATTTCTCTAGAGTCCCATCATGCTGTTCTCAGATTGCTAAAGTCCATACCTCCTCGGTGTGTTCTTATGGCTGCAGATCTTCACAGCACAGACGCTTTCTTCTGCATGCTGTTCTTTCCCAGTTCAGGGCTCCTTCAAGGCTCTCCCTGAATGGCTACGCCGCCCCCTTTTATCCCAGTTCTCTTCAATGCTCACAGCTGCAGCCCATCAAGGACAACCAGGACCTGTGGGGCAAAGCCTCTAGACAGATATTCAAATAGAATCCATTTCCTCTACTCTAGCCAGTAAGTAGTACCCTACAAGTCCTCAGAACCCCAAAGGCCACCTTTCATCTGACACCCAGACCCTGGGGAAAGGACTTCTTTTTCCCATGGCAAATGGCCTCCCTTGGCAGCCACTCACCCTGGCAGAAAGTGGGAGCCTAGCTAGAATGATGCAATCGTTGCTGGATTTTTCCAAAAGAAAAGCTGGCAGCAACTAGGGCCCTGGAAGTACTTAGAGCCTCAAACGCCACCTTGAACATATTCCTGAGACCCTGGGGAAAGGACATCTTTTTCCCATGGAAAATGGCCTTCATTTGTGGCCACTTGGCCTGGCAGGCAGGGCAGTGCCAAGCCAGGAATCTACAAACTCTGCTGGATCCTTCCAGAACGAAAGCTGCCAGCAACTAGGACCCTGCAAGTCCTTAGAGCCCCAGATGCCACCTGTCATCTGACACCCAGAGCCTGGGCCAATGACTTCGTTTTCCCCATGGAAAATGGCCTCCATTTCTGGCCACTCGCCCTGACCAAGAGGGTGGTGCCCAGCAAGAAATTTGCAAGCTTTGCTGGATTGCTCCAAATCTAAAGCTGCCACTTGTTGTTGTTCTATTTCTCTAGAGTCCCATCATGCTGTTCTCAGATTGCTAAAGTCCATACCTCCTCGGTGTGTTCTTATGGCTGCAGATCTTCACAGCACAGACGCTTTCTTCTGCATGCTGTTCTTTCCCAGTTCAGGGCTCCTTCAAGGCTCTCCCTGAATGGCTACGCCGCCCCCTTTTATCCCAGTTCTCTTCAATGCTCACAGCTGCAGCCCATCAAGGACAACCAGGACCTGTGGGGCAAAGCCTCTAGACAGATATTCAAATAGAATCCATTTCCTCTACTCTAGCCAGTAAGTACTACCCTACAAGTCCTCAGAACCCCAAAGGCCACCTTTCATCTGACACCCAGACCCTGGGGAAAGGACTTCTTTTTCCCATGGCAAATGGCCTCCCTTGGCAGCCACTCACCCTGGCAGAAAGTGGGAGCCTAGCTAGAATGATGCAATCGTTGCTGGATTTTTCCAAAAGAAAAGCTGGCAGCAACTAGGGCCCTGGAAGTACTTAGAGCCTCAAACGCCACCTTGAACATATTCCTGAGACCCTGGGGAAAGGACTTCTTTTTCCCATGGAAAATGGCCTTCATTTGTGGCCACTTGGCCTGGCAGGCAGGGCAGTGCCAATCCAGGAATATACAAACTATGCTGGATCCTTCCAGAACGAAAGCTGCCAGCAACTAGGACCCTGCAAGTCCTTAGAGCCCCAGATGCCACCTGTCATCTGACACCCAGAGCCTGGGCCAATGACTTCGTTTTCCCCATGGAAAATGGCCTCCATTTCTGGCCACTCGCCCTGACCAAGAGGGTGGTGCCCAGCAAGAAATTTGCAAGCTTTGCTGGATTGCTCCAAATCTAAAGCTGCCACTTGTTGTTGTTCTATTTCTCTAGAGTCCCATCATGCTGTTCTCAGCTTGCTAAAGTCCATACCTCCTCGGTGTGTTCTTATGGCTGCAGATCTTCACAGCACAGACGCTTTCTTCTGCATGCTGTTCTTTCCCAGTTCAGGGCTCCTTCAAGGCTCTCCCTGAATGGCTACGCCGCCCCCTTTTATCCCAGTTCTCTTCAATGCTCACAGCTGCAGCCCATCAAGGACAACCAGGACCTGTGGGGCAAAGCCTCTAGACAGATATTCCAATAGAATCCATTTCCTCTACTCTAGCCAGTAAGTAGTACCCTACAAGTCCTCAGAACCCCAAAGGCCACCTTTCATCTGACACCCAGACCCTGGGGAAAGGACTTCTTTTTCCCATGGCAAATGGCCTCCCTTGGCAGCCACTCACCCTGGCAGAAAGTGGGAGCCTAGCTAGAATGATGCAATCGTTGCTGGATTTTTCCAAAAGAAAAGCTGGCAGCAACTAGGGCCCTGCAAGTACTTAGAGCCTCAAACGCCACCTTGAACATATTCCTGAGACCCTGGGGAAAGGACATCTTTTTCCCATGGAAAATGGCCTTCATTTGTGGCCACTTGGCCTGGCAGGCAGGGCAGTGCCAAGCCAGGAATCTACAAACTCTGCTGGATCCTTCCAGAACGAAAGCTGCCAGCAACTAGGACCCTGCAAGTCCTTAGAGCCCCAGATGCCACCTGTCATCTGACACCCAGAGCCTGGGCCAATGACTTCGTTTTCCCCATGGAAAATGGCCTCCATTTCTGGCCACTCGCCCTGACCAAGAGGGTGGTGCCCAGCAAGAAATTTGCAAGCTTTGCTGGATTGCTCCAAATCTAAAGCTGCCACTTGTTGTTGTTCTATTTCTCTAGAGTCCCATCATGCTGTTCTCAGATTGCTAAAGTCCATACCTCCTCGGTGTGTTCTTATGGCTGCAGATCTTCACAGCACAGACGCTTTCTTCTGCATGCTGTTCTTTCCCAGTTCAGGGCTCCTTCAAGGCTCTCCCTGAATGGCTACGCCGCCCCCTTTTATCCCAGTTCTCTTCAATGCTCACAGCTGCAGCCCATCAAGGACAACCAGGACCTGTGGGGCAAAGCCTCTAGACAGATATTCAAATAGAATCCATTTCCTCTACTCTAGCCAGTAAGTACTACCCTACAAGTCCTCAGAACCCCAAAGGCCACCTTTCATCTGACACCCAGACCCTGGGGAAAGGACTTCTTTTTCCCATGGCAAATGGCCTCCCTTGGCAGCCACTCACCCTGGCAGAAAGTGGGAGCCTAGCTAGAATGATGCAATCGTTGCTGGATTTTTCCAAAAGAAAAGCTGGCAGCAACTAGGGCCTTGGAAGTACTTAGAGCCTCAAAGGCCACCTTGAACATATTCCTGAAACCCTGGGGAAAGGACTTCTTTTTCCCATGGAAAATGGCCTTCATTTGTGGCCACTTGGCCTGGCAGGCAGGGCAGTGCCAAGCCAGGAATCTACAAACTCTGCTGGATCCTTCCAGAACGAAAGCTGCCAGCAACTAGGACCCTGCAAGTCCTTAGAGCCCCAGATGCCACCTGTCATCTGACACCCAGAGCCTGGGCCAATGACTTCGTTTTCCCCATGGAAAATGGCCTCCATTTCTGGCCACTCGCCCTGACCAAGAGGGTGGTGCCCAGCAAGAAATTTGCAAGCTTTGCTGGATTGCTCCAAATCTAAAGCTGCCACTTGTTGTTGTTCTATTTCTCTAGAGTCCCATCATGCTGTTCTCAGCTTGCTAAAGTCCATACCTCCTCGGTGTGTTCTTATGGCTGCAGATCTTCACAGCACAGACGCTTTCTTCTGCATGCTGTTCTTTCCCAGTTCAGGGCTCCTTCAAGGCTCTCCCTGAATGGCTACGCCGCCCCCTTTTATCCCAGTTCTCTTCAATGCTCACAGCTGCAGCCCATCAAGGACAACCAGGACCTGTGGGGCAAAGCCTCTAGACAGATATTCAAATAGAATCCATTTCCTCTACTCTAGCCAGTAAGTACTACCCTACAAGTCCTCAGAACCCCAAAGGCCACCTTTCATCTGACACCCAGACCCTGGGGAAAGGACTTCTTTTTCCCATGGCAAATGGCCTCCCTTGGCAGCCACTCACCCTGGCAGAAAGTGGGAGCCTAGCTAGAATGATGCAATCGTTGCTGGATTTTTCCAAAAGAAAAGCTGGCAGCAACTAGGGCCCTGGAAGTACTTAGAGCCTCAAACGCCACCTTGAACATATTCCTGAGACCCTGGGGAAAGGACTTCTTTTTCCCATGGAAAATGGCCTTCATTTGTGGCCACTTGGCCTGGCAGGCAGGGCAGTGCCAAGCCAGGAATCTACAAACTCTGCTGGATCCTTCCAGAACGAAAGCTGCCAGCAACTAGGACCCTGCAAGTCCTTAGAGCCCCAGATGCCACCTGTCATCTGACACCCAGAGCCTGGGCCAATGACTTCGTTTTCCCCATGGAAAATGGCCTCCATTTCTGGCCACTCGCCCTGACCAACAGGGTGGTGCCCAGCAAGAAATTTGCAAGCTTTGCTGGATTGCTCCAAATCTAAAGCTGCCACTTGTTGTTGTTCTATTTCTCTAGAGTCCCATCATGCTGTTCTCAGATTGCTAAAGTCCATACCTCCTCGGTGTGTTCTTATGGCTGCAGATCTTCACAGCACAGACGCTTTCTTCTGCATGCTGTTCTTTCCCAGTTCAGGGCTCCTTCAAGGCTCTCCCTGAATGGCTACGCCGCCCCCTTTTATCCCAGTTCTCTTCAATGCTCACAGCTGCAGCCCATCAAGGACAACCAGGACCTGTGGGGCAAAGCCTCTAGACAGATATTCAAATAGAATCCATTTCCTCTACTCTAGCCAGTAAGTACTACCCTACAAGTCCTCAGAACCCCAAAGGCCACCTTTCATCTGACACCCAGACCCTGGGGAAAGGACTTCTTTTTCCCATGGCAAATGGCCTCCCTTGGCAGCCACTCACCCAGGCAGAAAGTGGGAGCCTAGCTAGAATGATGCAATCGTTGCTGGATTTTTCCAAAAGAAAAGCTGGCAGCAACTAGGGCCCTGGAAGTACTTAGAGCCTCAAACGCCACCTTGAACATATTCCTGAGACCCTGGGGAAAGGACTTCTTTTTCCCATGGAAAATGGCCTTCATTTGTGGCCACTTGGCCGGGCAGGCAGGGCAGTGCCAATCCAGGAATATACAAACTATGCTGGATCCTTCCAGAACGAAAGCTGCCAGCAACTAGGACCCTGCAAGTCCTTAGAGCCCCAGATGCCACCTGTCATCTGACACCCAGAGCCTGGGCCAATGACTTCGTTTTCCCCATGGAAAATGGCCTCCATTTCTGGCCACTCGCCCTGACCAAGAGGGTGGTGCCCAGCAAGAAATTTGCAAGCTTTGCTGGATTGCTCCAAATCTAAAGCTGCCACTTGTTGTTGTTCTATTTCTCTAGAGTCCCATCATGCTGTTCTCAGATTGCTAAAGTCCATACCTCCTCGGTGTGTTCTTATGGCTGCAGATCTTCACAGCACAGACGCTTTCTTCTGCATGCTGTTCTTTCCCAGTTCAGGGCTCCTTCAAGGCTCTCCCTGAATGGCTACGCCGCCCCCTTTTATCCCAGTTCTCTTCAATGCTCACAGCTGCAGCCCATCAAGGACAACCAGGACCTGTGGGGCAAAGCCTCTAGACAGATATTCAAATAGAATCCATTTCCTCTACTCTAGCCAGTAAGTAGTACCCTACAAGTCCTCAGAACCCCAAAGGCCACCTTTCATCTGACACCCAGACCCTGGGGAAAGGACTTCTTTTTCCCATGGCAAATGGCCTCCCTTGGCAGCCACTCACCCTGGCAGAAAGTGGGAGCCTAGCTAGAATGATGCAATCGTTGCTGGATTTTTCCAAAAGAAAAGCTGGCAGCAACTAGGGCCTTGGAAGTACTTAGAGCCTCAAAGGCCACCTTGAACATATTCCTGAAACCCTGGGGAAAGGACTTCTTTTTCCCATGGAAAATGGCCTTCATTTGTGGCCACTTGGCCTGGCAGGCAGGGCAGTGCCAAGCCAGGAATCTACAAACTCTGCTGGATCCTTCCAGAACGAAAGCTGCCAGCAACTAGGACCCTGCAAGTCCTTAGAGCCCCAGATGCCACCTGTCATCTGACACCCAGAGCCTGGGCCAATGACTTCGTTTTCCCCATGGAAAATGGCCTCCATTTCTGGCCACTCGCCCTGACCAAGAGGGTGGTGCCCAGCAAGAAATTTGCAAGCTTTGCTGGATTGCTCCAAATCTAAAGCTGCCACTTGTTGTTGTTCTATTTCTCTAGAGTCCCATCATGCTGTTCTCAGATTGCTAAAGTCCATACCTCCTCGGTGTGTTCTTATGGCTGCAGATCTTCACAGCACAGACGCTTTCTTCTGCATGCTGTTCTTTCCCAGTTCAGGGCTCCTTCAAGGCTCTCCCTGAATGGCTACGCCGCCCCCTTTTATCCCAGTTCTCTTCAATGCTCACAGCTGCAGCCCATCAAGGACAACCAGGACCTGTGGGGCAAAGCCTCTAGACAGATATTCCAATAGAATCCATTTCCTCTACTCTAGCCAGTAAGTACTACCCTACAAGTCCTCAGAACCCCAAAGGCCACCTTTCATCTGACACCCAGACCCTGGGGAAAGGACTTCTTTTTCCCATGGCAAATGGCCTCCCTTGGCAGCCACTCACCCTGGCAGAAAGTGGGAGCCTAGCTAGAATGATGCAATCGTTGCTGGATTTTTCCAAAAGAAAAGCTGGCAGCAACTAGGGCCCTGGAAGTACTTAGAGCCTCAAACGCCACCTTGAACATATTCCTGAGACCCTGGGGAAAGGACTTCTTTTTCCCATGGAAAATGGCCTTCATTTGTGGCCACTTGGCCTGGCAGGCAGGGCAGTGCCAATCCAGGAATATACAAACTATGCTGGATCCTTCCAGAACGAAAGCTGCCAGCAACTAGGACCCTGCAAGTCCTTAGAGCCCCAGATGCCACCTGTCATCTGACACCCAGAGCCTGGGCCAATGACTTCGTTTTCCCCATGGAAAATGGCCTCCATTTCTGGCCACTCGCCCTGACCAAGAGGGTGGTGCCCAGCAAGAAATTTGCAAGCTTTGCTGGATTGCTCCAAATCTAAAGCTGCCACTTGTTGTTGTTCTATTTCTCTAGAGTCCCATCATGCTGTTCTCAGATTGCTAAAGTCCATACCTCCTCGGTGTGTTCTTATGGCTGCAGATCTTCACAGCACAGACGCTTTCTTCTGCATGCTGTTCTTTCCCAGTTCAGGGCTCCTTCAAGGCTCTCCCTGAATGGCTACGCCGCCCCCTTTTATCCCAGTTCTCTTCAATGCTCACAGCTGCAGCCCATCAAGGACAACCAGGACCTGTGGGGCAAAGCCTCTAGACAGATATTCCAATAGAATCCATTTCCTCTACTCTAGCCAGTAAGTACTACCCTACAAGTCCTCAGAACCCCAAAGGCCACCTTTCATCTGACACCCAGACCCTGGGGAAAGGACTTCTTTTTCCCATGGCAAATGGCCTCCCTTGGCAGCCACTCACCCAGGCAGAAAGTGGGAGCCTAGCTAGAATGATGCAATCGTTGCTGGATTTTTCCAAAAGAAAAGCTGGCAGCAACTAGGGCCCTGGAAGTACTTAGAGCCTCAAAGGCCACCTTGAACATATTCCTGAGACCCTGGGGAAAGGACTTCTTTTTCCCATGGAAAATGGCCTTCATTTGTGGCCACTTGGCCTGGCAGGCAGGGCAGTGCCAAGCCAGGAATCTACAAACTCTGCTGGATCCTTCCAGAACGAAAGCTGCCAGCAACTAGGACCCTGCAAGTCCTTAGAGCCCCAGATGCCACCTGTCATCTGACACCCAGAGCCTGGGCCAATGACTTCGTTTTCCCCATGGAAAATGGCCTCCATTTCTGGCCACTCGCCCTGACCAAGAGGGTGGTGCCCAGCAAGAAATTTGCAAGCTTTGCTGGATTGCTCCAAATCTAAAGCTGCCACTTGTTGTTGTTCTATTTCTCTAGAGTCCCATCATGCTGTTCTCAGATTGCTAAAGTCCATACCTCCTCGGTGTGTTCTTATGGCTGCAGATCTTCACAGCACAGACGCTTTCTTCTGCATGCTGTTCTTTCCCAGTTCAGGGCTCCTTCAAGGCTCTCCCTGAATGGCTACGCCGCCCCCTTTTATCCCAGTTCTCTTCAATGCTCACAGCTGCAGCCCATCAAGGACAACCAGGACCTGTGGGGCAAAGCCTCTAGACAGATATTCAAATAGAATCCATTTCCTCTACTCTAGCCAGTAAGTACTACCCTACAAGTCCTCAGAACCCCAAAGGCCACCTTTCATCTGACACCCAGACCCTGGGGAAAGGACTTCTTTTTCCCATGGCAAATGGCCTCCCTTGGCAGCCACTCACCCAGGCAGAAAGTGGGAGCCTAGCTAGAATGATGCAATCGTTGCTGGATTTTTCCAAAAGAAAAGCTGGCAGCAACTAGGGCCCTGGAAGTACTTAGAGCCTCAAACGCCACCTTGAACATATTCCTGAGACCCTGGGGAAAGGACTTCTTTTTCCCATGGAAAATGGCCTTCATTTGTGGCCACTTGGCCGGGCAGGCAGGGCAGTGCCAATCCAGGAATATACAAACTATGCTGGATCCTTCCAGAACGAAAGCTGCCAGCAACTAGGACCCTGCAAGTCCTTAGAGCCCCAGATGCCACCTGTCATCTGACACCCAGAGCCTGGGCCAATGACTTCGTTTTCCCCATGGAAAATGGCCTCCATTTCTGGCCACTCGCCCTGACCAAGAGGGTGGTGCCCAGCAAGAAATTTGCAAGCTTTGCTGGATTGCTCCAAATCTAAAGCTGCCACTTGTTGTTGTTCTATTTCTCTAGAGTCCCATCATGCTGTTCTCAGATTGCTAAAGTCCATACCTCCTCGGTGTGTTCTTATGGCTGCAGATCTTCACAGCACAGACGCTTTCTTCTGCATGCTGTTCTTTCCCAGTTCAGGGCTCCTTCAAGGCTCTCCCTGAATGGCTACGCCGCCCCCTTTTATCCCAGTTCTCTTCAATGCTCACAGCTGCAGCCCATCAAGGACAACCAGGACCTGTGGGGCAAAGCCTCTAGACAGATATTCCAATAGAATCCATTTCCTCTACTCTAGCCAGTAAGTACTACCCTACAAGTCCTCAGAACCCCAAAGGCCACCTTTCATCTGACACCCAGACCCTGGGGAAAGGACTTCTTTTTCCCATGGCAAATGGCCTCCCTTGGCAGCCACTCACCCAGGCAGAAAGTGGGAGCCTAGCTAGAATGATGCAATCGTTGCTGGATTTTTCCAAAAGAAAAGCTGCCAGCAACTAGGGCCCTGGAAGTACTTAGAGCCTCAAACGCCACCTTGAACATATTCCTGAGACCCTGGGGAAAGGACATCTTTTTCCCATGGAAAATGGCCTTCATTTGTGGCCACTTGGCCTGGCAGGCAGGGCAGTGCCAAGCCAGGAATCTACAAACTCTGCTGGATCCTTCCAGAACGAAAGCTGCCAGCAACTAGGACCCTGCAAGTCCTTAGAGCCCCAGATGCCACCTGTCATCTGACACCCAGAGCCTGGGCCAATGACTTCGTTTTCCCCATGGAAAATGGCCTCCATTTCTGGCCACTCGCCCTGACCAAGAGGGTGGTGCCCAGCAAGAAATTTGCAAGCTTTGCTGGATTGCTCCAAATCTAAAGCTGCCACTTGTTGTTGTTCTATTTCTCTAGAGTCCCATCATGCTGTTCTCAGATTGCTAAAGTCCATACCTCCTCGGTGTGTTCTTATGGCTGCAGATCTTCACAGCACAGACGCTTTCTTCTGCATGCTGTTCTTTCCCAGTTCAGGGCTCCTTCAAGGCTCTCCCTGAATGGCTACGCCGCCCCCTTTTATCCCAGTTCTCTTCAATGCTCACAGCTGCAGCCCATCAAGGACAACCAGGACCTGTGGGGCAAAGCCTCTAGACAGATATTCAAATAGAATCCATTTCCTCTACTCTAGCCAGTAAGTACTACCCTACAAGTCCTCAGAACCCCAAAGGCCACCTTTCATCTGACACCCAGACCCTGGGGAAAGGACTTCTTTTTCCCATGGCAAATGGCCTCCCTTGGCAGCCACTCACCCAGGCAGAAAGTGGGAGCCTAGCTAGAATGATGCAATCGTTGCTGGATTTTTCCAAAAGAAAAGCTGGCAGCAACTAGGGCCCTGGAAGTACTTAGAGCCTCAAACGCCACCTTGAACATATTCCTGAGACCCTGGGGAAAGGACATCTTTTTCCCATGGAAAATGGCCTTCATTTGTGGCCACTTGGCCTGGCAGGCAGGGCAGTGCCAAGCCAGGAATCTACAAACTCTGCTGGATCCTTCCAGAACGAAAGCTGCCAGCAACTAGGACCCTGCAAGTCCTTAGAGCCCCAGATGCCACCTGTCATCTGACACCCAGAGCCTGGGCCAATGACTTTGTTTTCCCCATGGAAAATGGCCTCCATTTCTGGCCACTCGCCCTGACCAAGAGGGTGGTGCCCAGCAAGAAATTTGCAAGCTTTGCTGGATTGCTCCAAATCTAAAGCTGCCACTTGTTGTTGTTCTATTTCTCTAGAGTCCCATCATGCTGTTCTCAGATTGCTAAAGTCCATACCTCCTCGGTGTGTTCTTATGGCTGCAGATCTTCACAGCACAGACGCTTTCTTCTGCATGCTGTTCTTTCCCAGTTCAGGGCTCCTTCAAGGCTCTCCCTGAATGGCTACGCCGCCCCCTTTTATCCCAGTTCTCTTCAATGCTCACAGCTGCAGCCCATCAAGGACAACCAGGACCTGTGGGGCAAAGCCTCTAGACAGATATTCAAATAGAATCCATTTCCTCTACTCTAGCCAGTAAGTACTACCCTACAAGTCCTCAGAACCCCAAAGGCCACCTTTCATCTGACACCCAGACCCTGGGGAAAGGACTTCTTTTTCCCATGGCAAATGGCCTCCCTTGGCAGCCACTCACCCAGGCAGAAAGTGGGAGCCTAGCTAGAATGATGCAATCGTTGCTGGATTTTTCCAAAAGAAAAGCTGGCAGCAACTAGGGCCCTGGAAGTACTTAGAGCCTCAAACGCCACCTTGAACATATTCCTGAAACCCTGGGGAAAGGACTTCGTTTTTCCCATGGAAAATGGCCTTCATTTGTGGCCACTTGGCCTGGCAGGCAGGGCAGTGCCAAGCCAGGAATCTACAAACTCTGCTGGATCCTTCCAGAACGAAAGCTGCCAGCAACTAGGACCCTGCAAGTCCTTAGAGCCCCAGATGCCACCTGTCATCTGACACCCAGAGCCTGGGCCAATGACTTCGTTTTCCCCATGGAAAATGGCCTCCATTTCTGGCCACTCGCCCTGACCAAGAGGGTGGTGCCCAGCAAGAAATTTGCAAGCTTTGCTGGATTGCTCCAAATCTAAAGCTGCCACTTGTTGTTGTTCTATTTCTCTAGAGTCCCATCATGCTGTTCTCAGATTGCTAAAGTCCATACCTCCTCGGTGTGTTCTTATGGCTGCAGATCTTCACAGCACAGACGCTTTCTTCTGCATGCTGTTCTTTCCCAGTTCAGGGCTCCTTCAAGGCTCTCCCTGAATGGCTACGCCGCCCCCTTTTATCCCAGTTCTCTTCAATGCTCACAGCTGCAGCCCATCAAGGACAACCAGGACCTGTGGGGCAAAGCCTCTAGACAGATATTCAAATAGAATCCATTTCCTCTACTCTAGCCAGTAAGTACTACCCTACAAGTCCTCAGAACCCCAAAGGCCACCTTTCATCTGACACCCAGACCCTGGGGAAAGGACTTCTTTTTCCCATGGCAAATGGCCTCCCTTGGCAGCCACTCACCCTGGCAGAAAGTGGGAGCCTAGCTAGAATGATGCAATCGTTGCTGGATTTTTCCAAAAGAAAAGCTGGCAGCAACTAGGGCCCTGGAAGTACTTAGAGCCTCAAACGCCACCTTGAACATATTACTGAGACCCTGGGGAAAGGACTTCTTTTTCCCATGGAAAATGGCCTTCATTTGTGGCCACTTGGCCGGGCAGGCAGGGCAGTGCCAATCCAGGAATATACAAACTATGCTGGATCCTTCCAGAACGAAAGCTGCCAGCAACTAGGACCCTGCAAGTCCTTAGAGCCCCAGATGCCACCTGTCATCTGACACCCAGAGCCTGGGCCAATGACTTCGTTTTCCCCATGGAAAATGGCCTCCATTTCTGGCCACTCGCCCTGACCAAGAGGGTGGTGCCCAGCAAGAAATTTGCAAGCTTTGCTGGATTGCTCCAAATCTAAAGCTGCCACTTGTTGTTGTTCTATTTCTCTAGAGTCCCATCATGCTGTTCTCAGATTGCTAAAGTCCATACCTCCTCGGTGTGTTCTTATGGCTGCAGATCTTCACAGCACAGACGCTTTCTTCTGCATGCTGTTCTTTCCCAGTTCAGGGCTCCTTCAAGGCTCTCCCTGAATGGCTACGCCGCCCCCTTTTATCCCAGTTCTCTTCAATGCTCACAGCTGCAGCCCATCAAGGACAACCAGGACCTGTGGGGCAAAGCCTCTAGACAGATATTCCAATAGAATCCATTTCCTCTACTCTAGCCAGTAAGTACTACCCTACAAGTCCTCAGAACCCCAAAGGCCACCTTTCATCTGAAACCCAGACCCTGGGGAAAGGACTTCTTTTTCCCATGGCA
Source organism: Agelaius phoeniceus (assembly GCF_051311805.1). Classification (NCBI taxonomy): domain Eukaryota; kingdom Metazoa; phylum Chordata; class Aves; order Passeriformes; family Icteridae; genus Agelaius; species Agelaius phoeniceus. The sequence goes on along the minus strand of NW_027509881.1, from coordinate 178,046 downwards.
AATGGCCTCCCTTGGCAGCCACTCACCCAGGCAGAAAGTGGGAGCCTAGCTAGAATGATGCAATCGTTGCTGGATTTTTCCAAAAGAAAAGCTGCCAGCAACTAGGGCCCTGGAAGTACTTAGAGCCTCAAACGCCACCTTGAACATATTCCTGAGACCCTGGGGAAAGGACATCTTTTTCCCATGGAAAATGGCCTTCATTTGTGGCCACTTGGCCTGGCAGGCAGGGCAGTGCCAAGCCAGGAATCTACAAACTCTGCTGGATCCTTCCAGAACGAAAGCTGCCAGCAACTAGGACCCTGCAAGTCCTTAGAGCCCCAGATGCCACCTGTCATCTGACACCCAGAGCCTGGGCCAATGACTTCGTTTTCCCCATGGAAAATGGCCTCCATTTCTGGCCACTCGCCCTGACCAAGAGGGTGGTGCTTAGCAAGAAATTTGCAAGCTTTGCTGGATTGCTCCAAATCTAAAGCTGCCACTTGTTGTTGTTCTATTTCTCTAGAGTCCCATCATGCTGTTCTCAGATTGCTAAAGTCCATACCTCCTCGGTGTGTTCTTATGGCTGCAGATCTTCACAGCACAGACGCTTTCTTCTGCATGCTGTTCTTTCCCAGTTCAGGGCTCCTTCAAGGCTCTCCCTGAATGGCTACGCCGCCCCCTTTTATCCCAGTTCTCTTCAATGCTCACAGCTGCAGCCCATCAAGGACAACCAGGACCTGTGGGGCAAAGCCTCTAGACAGATATTCAAATAGAATCCATTTCCTCTACTCTAGCCAGTAAGTACTACCCTACAAGTCCTCAGAACCCCAAAGGCCACCTTTCATCTGACACCCAGACCCTGGGGAAAGGACTTCTTTTTCCCATGGCAAATGGCCTCCCTTGGCAGCCACTCACCCAGGCAGAAAGTGGGAGCCTAGCTAGAATGATGCAATCGTTGCTGGATTTTTCCAAAAGAAAAGCTGGCAGCAACTAGGGCCCTGGAAGTACTTAGAGCCTCAAACGCCACCTTGAACATATTCCTGAAACCCTGGGGAAAGGACTTCGTTTTTCCCATGGAAAATGGCCTTCATTTGTGGCCACTTGGCCTGGCAGGCAGGGCAGTGCCAAGCCAGGAATCTACAAACTCTGCTGGATCCTTCCAGAACGAAAGCTGCCAGCAACTAGGACCCTGCAAGTCCTTAGAGCCCCAGATGCCACCTGTCATCTGACACCCAGAGCCTGGGCCAATGACTTCGTTTTCCCCATGGAAAATGGCCTCCATTTCTGGCCACTCGCCCTGACCAAGAGGGTGGTGCCCAGCAAGAAATTTGCAAGCTTTGCTGGATTGCTCCAAATCTAAAGCTGCCACTTGTTGTTGTTCTATTTCTCTAGAGTCCCATCATGCTGTTCTCAGATTGCTAAAGTCCATACCTCCTCGGTGTGTTCTTATGGCTGCAGATCTTCACAGCACAGACGCTTTCTTCTGCATGCTGTTCTTTCCCAGTTCAGGGCTCCTTCAAGGCTCTCCCTGAATGGCTACGCCGCCCCCTTTTATCCCAGTTCTCTTCAATGCTCACAGCTGCAGCCCATCAAGGACAACCAGGACCTGTGGGGCAAAGCCTCTAGACAGATATTCAAATAGAATCCATTTCCTCTACTCTAGCCAGTAAGTACTACCCTACAAGTCCTCAGAACCCCAAAGGCCACCTTTCATCTGACACCCAGACCCTGGGGAAAGGACTTCTTTTTCCCATGGCAAATGGCCTCCCTTGGCAGCCACTCACCCTGGCAGAAAGTGGGAGCCTAGCTAGAATGATGCAATCGTTGCTGGATTTTTCCAAAAGAAAAGCTGGCAGCAACTAGGGCCTTGGAAGTACTTAGAGCCTCAAACGCCACCTTGAACATATTCCTGAAACCCTGGGGAAAGGACTTCTTTTTCCCATGGAAAATGGCCTTCATTTGTGGCCACTTGGCCTGGCAGGCAGGGCAGTGCCAAGCCAGGAATCTACAAACTCTGCTGGATCCTTCCAGAACGAAAGCTGCCAGCAACTAGGACCCTGCAAGTCCTTAGAGCCCCAGATGCCACCTGTCATCTGACACCCAGAGCCTGGGCCAATGACTTCGTTTTCCCCATGGAAAATGGCCTCCATTTCTGGCCACTCGCCCTGACCAAGAGGGTGGTGCCCAGCAAGAAATTTGCAAGCTTTGCTGGATTGCTCCAAATCTAAAGCTGCCACTTGTTGTTGTTCTATTTCTCTAGAGTCCCATCATGCTGTTCTCAGATTGCTAAAGTCCATACCTCCTCGGTGTGTTCTTATGGCTGCAGATCTTCACAGCACAGACGCTTTCTTCTGCATGCTGTTCTTTCCCAGTTCAGGGCTCCTTCAAGGCTCTCCCTGAATGGCTACGCCGCCCCCTTTTATCCCAGTTCTCTTCAATGCTCACAGCTGCAGCCCATCAAGGACAACCAGGACCTGTGGGGCAAAGCCTCTAGACAGATATTCCAATAGAATCCATTTCCTCTACTCTAGCCAGTAAGTACTACCCTACAAGTCCTCAGAACCCCAAAGGCCACCTTTCATCTGACACCCAGACCCTGGGGAAAGGACTTCTTTTTCCCATGGCAAATGGCCTCCCTTGGCAGCCACTCACCCTGGCAGAAAGTGGGAGCCTAGCTAGAATGATGCAATCGTTGCTGGATTTTTCCAAAAGAAAAGCTGGCAGCAACTAGGGCCCTGGAAGTACTTAGAGCCTCAAACGCCACCTTGAACATATTCCTGAGACCCTGGGGAAAGGACTTCTTTTTCCCATGGAAAATGGCCTTCATTTGTGGCCACTTGGCCTGGCAGGCAGGGCAGTGCCAAGCCAGGAATCTACAAACTCTGCTGGATCCTTCCAGAACGAAAGCTGCCAGCAACTAGGACCCTGCAAGTCCTTAGAGCCCCAGATGCCACCTGTCATCTGACACCCAGAGCCTGGGCCAATGACTTCGTTTTCCCCATGGAAAATGGCCTCCATTTCTGGCCACTCGCCCTGACCAAGAGGGTGGTGCCCAGCAAGAAATTTGCAAGCTTTGCTGGATTGCTCCAAATCTAAAGCTGCCACTTGTTGTTGTTCTATTTCTCTAGAGTCCCATCATGCTGTTCTCAGATTGCTAAAGTCCATACCTCCTCGGTGTGTTCTTATGGCTGCAGATCTTCACAGCACAGACGCTTTCTTCTGCATGCTGTTCTTTCCCAGTTCAGGGCTCCTTCAAGGCTCTCCCTGAATGGCTACGCCGCCCCCTTTTATCCCAGTTCTCTTCAATGCTCACAGCTGCAGCCCATCAAGGACAACCAGGACCTGTGGGGCAAAGCCTCTAGACAGATATTCAAATAGAATCCATTTCCTCTACTCTAGCCAGTAAGTACTACCCTACAAGTCCTCAGAACCCCAAAGGCCACCTTTCATCTGACACCCAGACCCTGGGGAAAGGACTTCTTTTTCCCATGGCAAATGGCCTCCCTTGGCAGCCACTCACCCAGGCAGAAAGTGGGAGCCTAGCTAGAATGATGCAATCGTTGCTGGATTTTTCCAAAAGAAAAGCTGCCAGCAACTAGGGCCCTGGAAGTACTTAGAGCCTCAAACGCCACCTTGAACATATTCCTGAAACCCTGGGGAAAGGACTTCGTTTTTCCCATGGAAAATGGCCTTCATTTGTGGCCACTTGGCCTGGCAGGCAGGGCAGTGCCAAGCCAGGAATCTACAAACTCTGCTGGATCCTTCCAGAACGAAAGCTGCCAGCAACTAGGACCCTGCAAGTCCTTAGAGCCCCAGATGCCACCTGTCATCTGACACCCAGAGCCTGGGCCAATGACTTCGTTTTCCCCATGGAAAATGGCCTCCATTTCTGGCCACTCGCCCTGACCAAGAGGGTGGTGCCCAGCAAGAAATTTGCAAGCTTTGCTGGATTGCTCCAAATCTAAAGCTGCCACTTGTTGTTGTTCTATTTCTCTAGAGTCCCATCATGCTGTTCTCAGATTGCTAAAGTCCATACCTCCTCGGTGTGTTCTTATGGCTGCAGATCTTCACAGCACAGACGCTTTCTTCTGCATGCTGTTCTTTCCCAGTTCAGGGCTCCTTCAAGGCTCTCCCTGAATGGCTACGCCGCCCCCTTTTATCCCAGTTCTCTTCAATGCTCACAGCTGCAGCCCATCAAGGACAACCAGGACCTGTGGGGCAAAGCCTCTAGACAGATATTCCAATAGAATCCATTTCCTCTACTCTAGCCAGTAAGTACTACCCTACAAGTCCTCAGAACCCCAAAGGCCACCTTTCATCTGACACCCAGACCCTGGGGAAAGGACTTCTTTTTCCCATGGCAAATGGCCTCCCTTGGCAGCCACTCACCCAGGCAGAAAGTGGGAGCCTAGCTAGAATGATGCAATCGTTGCTGGATTTTTCCAAAAGAAAAGCTGCCAGCAACTAGGGCCCTGGAAGTACTTAGAGCCTCAAACGCCACCTTGAACATATTCCTGAGACCCTGGGGAAAGGACATCTTTTTCCCATGGAAAATGGCCTTCATTTGTGGCCACTTGGCCTGGCAGGCAGGGCAGTGCCAAGCCAGGAATCTACAAACTCTGCTGGATCCTTCCAGAACGAAAGCTGCCAGCAACTAGGACCCTGCAAGTCCTTAGAGCCCCAGATGCCACCTGTCATCTGACACCCAGAGCCTGGGCCAATGACTTCGTTTTCCCCATGGAAAATGGCCTCCATTTCTGGCCACTCGCCCTGACCAAGAGGGTGGTGCCCAGCAAGAAATTTGCAAGCTTTGCTGGATTGCTCCAAATCTAAAGCTGCCACTTGTTGTTGTTCTATTTCTCTAGAGTCCCATCATGCTGTTCTCAGATTGCTAAAGTCCATACCTCCTCGGTGTGTTCTTATGGCTGCAGATCTTCACAGCACAGACGCTTTCTTCTGCATGCTGTTCTTTCCCAGTTCAGGGCTCCTTCAAGGCTCTCCCTGAATGGCTACGCCGCCCCCTTTTATCCCAGTTCTCTTCAATGCTCACAGCTGCAGCCCATCAAGGACAACCAGGACCTGTGGGGCAAAGCCTCTAGACAGATATTCAAATAGAATCCATTTCCTCTACTCTAGCCAGTAAGTACTACCCTACAAGTCCTCAGAACCCCAAAGGCCACCTTTCATCTGACACCCAGACCCTGGGGAAAGGACTTCTTTTTCCCATGGCAAATGGCCTCCCTTGGCAGCCACTCACCCAGGCAGAAAGTGGGAGCCTAGCTAGAATGATGCAATCGTTGCTGGATTTTTCCAAAAGAAAAGCTGCCAGCAACTAGGGCCCTGGAAGTACTTAGAGCCTCAAACGCCACCTTGAACATATTCCTGAAACCCTGGGGAAAGGACTTCGTTTTTCCCATGGAAAATGGCCTTCATTTGTGGCCACTTGGCCTGGCAGGCAGGGCAGTGCCAAGCCAGGAATCTACAAACTCTGCTGGATCCTTCCAGAACGAAAGCTGCCAGCAACTAGGACCCTGCAAGTCCTTAGAGCCCCAGATGCCACCTGTCATCTGACACCCAGAGCCTGGGCCAATGACTTCGTTTTCCCCATGGAAAATGGCCTCCATTTCTGGCCACTCGCCCTGACCAAGAGGGTGGTGCCCAGCAAGAAATTTGCAAGCTTTGCTGGATTGCTCCAAATCTAAAGCTGCCACTTGTTGTTGTTCTATTTCTCTAGAGTCCCATCATGCTGTTCTCAGATTGCTAAAGTCCATACCTCCTCGGTGTGTTCTTATGGCTGCAGATCTTCACAGCACAGACGCTTTCTTCTGCATGCTGTTCTTTCCCAGTTCAGGGCTCCTTCAAGGCTCTCCCTGAATGGCTACGCCGCCCCCTTTTATCCCAGTTCTCTTCAATGCTCACAGCTGCAGCCCATCAAGGACAACCAGGACCTGTGGGGCAAAGCCTCTAGACAGATATTCCAATAGAATCCATTTCCTCTACTCTAGCCAGTAAGTACTACCCTACAAGTCCTCAGAACCCCAAAGGCCACCTTTCATCTGACACCCAGACCCTGGGGAAAGGACTTCTTTTTCCCATGGCAAATGGCCTCCCTTGGCAGCCACTCACCCTGGCAGAAAGTGGGAGCCTAGCTAGAATGATGCAATCGTTGCTGGATTTTTCCAAAAGAAAAGCTGGCAGCAACTAGGGCCCTGGAAGTACTTAGAGCCTCAAACGCCACCTTGAACATATTCCTGAGACCCTGGGGAAAGGACATCTTTTTCCCATGGAAAATGGCCTTCATTTGTGGCCACTTGGCCTGGCAGGCAGGGCAGTGCCAAGCCAGGAATCTACAAACTCTGCTGGATCCTTCCAGAACGAAAGCTGCCAGCAACTAGGACCCTGCAAGTCCTTAGAGCCCCAGATGCCACCTGTCATCTGACACCCAGAGCCTGGGCCAATGACTTCGTTTTCCCCATGGAAAATGGCCTCCATTTCTGGCCACTCGCCCTGACCAAGAGGGTGGTGCCCAGCAAGAAATTTGCAAGCTTTGCTGGATTGCTCCAAATCTAAAGCTGCCACTTGTTGTTGTTCTATTTCTCTAGAGTCCCATCATGCTGTTCTCAGCTTGCTAAAGTCCATACCTCCTCGGTGTGTTCTTATGGCTGCAGATCTTCACAGCACAGACGCTTTCTTCTGCATGCTGTTCTTTCCCAGTTCAGGGCTCCTTCAAGGCTCTCCCTGAATGGCTACGCCGCCCCCTTTTATCCCAGTTCTCTTCAATGCTCACAGCTGCAGCCCATCAAGGACAACCAGGACCTGTGGGGCAAAGCCTCTAGACAGATATTCAAATAGAATCCATTTCCTCTACTCTAGCCAGTAAGTACTACCCTACAAGTCCTCAGAACCCCAAAGGCCACCTTTCATCTGACACCCAGACCCTGGGGAAAGGACTTCTTTTTCCCATGGCAAATGGCCTCCCTTGGCAGCCACTCACCCTGGCAGAAAGTGGGAGCCTAGCTAGAATGATGCAATCGTTGCTGGATTTTTCCAAAAGAAAAGCTGCCAGCAACTAGGGCCCTGGAAGTACTTAGAGCCTCAAACGCCACCTTGAACATATTCCTGAAACCCTGGGGAAAGGACTTCGTTTTTCCCATGGAAAATGGCCTTCATTTGTGGCCACTTGGCCTGGCAGGCAGGGCAGTGCCAAGCCAGGAATCTACAAACTCTGCTGGATCCTTCCAGAACGAAAGCTGCCAGCAACTAGGACCCTGCAAGTCCTTAGAGCCCCAGATGCCACCTGTCATCTGACACCCAGAGCCTGGGCCAATGACTTCGTTTTCCCCATGGAAAATGGCCTCCATTTCTGGCCACTCGCCCTGACCAAGAGGGTGGTGCCCAGCAAGAAATTTGCAAGCTTTGCTGGATTGCTCCAAATCTAAAGCTGCCACTTGTTGTTGTTCTATTTCTCTAGAGTCCCATCATGCTGTTCTCAGATTGCTAAAGTCCATACCTCCTCGGTGTGTTCTTATGGCTGCAGATCTTCACAGCACAGACGCTTTCTTCTGCATGCTGTTCTTTCCCAGTTCAGGGCTCCTTCAAGGCTCTCCCTGAATGGCTACGCCGCCCCCTTTTATCCCAGTTCTCTTCAATGCTCACAGCTGCAGCCCATCAAGGACAACCAGGACCTGTGGGGCAAAGCCTCTAGACAGATATTCAAATAGAATCCATTTCCTCTACTCTAGCCAGTAAGTACTACCCTACAAGTCCTCAGAACCCCAAAGGCCACCTTTCATCTGACACCCAGACCCTGGGGAAAGGACTTCTTTTTCCCATGGCAAATGGCCTCCCTTGGCAGCCACTCACCCTGGCAGAAAGTGGGAGCCTAGCTAGAATGATGCAATCGTTGCTGGATTTTTCCAAAAGAAAAGCTGGCAGCAACTAGGGCCCTGGAAGTACTTAGAGCCTCAAACGCCACCTTGAACATATTACTGAGACCCTGGGGAAAGGACTTCTTTTTCCCATGGAAAATGGCCTTCATTTGTGGCCACTTGGCCGGGCAGGCAGGGCAGTGCCAATCCAGGAATATACAAACTATGCTGGATCCTTCCAGAACGAAAGCTGCCAGCAACTAGGACCCTGCAAGTCCTTAGAGCCCCAGATGCCACCTGTCATCTGACACCCAGAGCCTGGGCCAATGACTTCGTTTTCCCCATGGAAAATGGCCTCCATTTCTGGCCACTCGCCCTGACCAAGAGGGTGGTGCCCAGCAAGAAATTTGCAAGCTTTGCTGGATTGCTCCAAATCTAAAGCTGCCACTTGTTGTTGTTCTATTTCTCTAGAGTCCCATCATGCTGTTCTCAGATTGCTAAAGTCCATACCTCCTCGGTGTGTTCTTATGGCTGCAGATCTTCACAGCACAGACGCTTTCTTCTGCATGCTGTTCTTTCCCAGTTCAGGGCTCCTTCAAGGCTCTCCCTGAATGGCTACGCCGCCCCCTTTTATCCCAGTTCTCTTCAATGCTCACAGCTGCAGCCCATCAAGGACAACCAGGACCTGTGGGGCAAAGCCTCTAGACAGATATTCCAATAGAATCCATTTCCTCTACTCTAGCCAGTAAGTACTACCCTACAAGTCCTCAGAACCCCAAAGGCCACCTTTCATCTGACACCCAGACCCTGGGGAAAGGACTTCTTTTTCCCATGGCAAATGGCCTCCCTTGGCAGCCACTCACCCAGGCAGAAAGTGGGAGCCTAGCTAGAATGATGCAATCGTTGCTGGATTTTTCCAAAAGAAAAGCTGCCAGCAACTAGGGCCCTGGAAGTACTTAGAGCCTCAAACGCCACCTTGAACATATTCCTGAGACCCTGGGGAAAGGACATCTTTTTCCCATGGAAAATGGCCTTCATTTGTGGCCACTTGGCCTGGCAGGCAGGGCAGTGCCAAGCCAGGAATCTACAAACTCTGCTGGATCCTTCCAGAACGAAAGCTGCCAGCAACTAGGACCCTGCAAGTCCTTAGAGCCCCAGATGCCACCTGTCATCTGACACCCAGAGCCTGGGCCAATGACTTAGTTTTCCCCATGGAAAATGGCCTCCATTTCTGGCCACTCGCCCTGACCAAGAGGGTGGTGCCCAGCAAGAAATTTGCAAGCTTTGCTGGATTGCTCCAAATCTAAAGCTGCCACTTGTTGTTGTTCTATTTCTCTAGAGTCCCATCATGCTGTTCTCAGATTGCTAAAGTCCATACCTCCTCGGTGTGTTCTTATGGCTGCAGATCTTCACAGCACAGACGCTTTCTTCTGCATGCTGTTCTTTCCCAGTTCAGGGCTCCTTCAAGGCTCTCCCTGAATGGCTACGCCGCCCCCTTTTATCCCAGTTCTCTTCAATGCTCACAGCTGCAGCCCATCAAGGACAACCAGGACCTGTGGGGCAAAGCCTCTAGACAGATATTCAAATAGAATCCATTTCCTCTACTCTAGCCAGTAAGTACTACCCTACAAGTCCTCAGAACCCCAAAGGCCACCTTTCATCTGACACCCAGACCCTGGGGAAAGGACTTCTTTTTCCCATGGCAAATGGCCTCCCTTGGCAGCCACTCACCCAGGCAGAAAGTGGGAGCCTAGCTAGAATGATGCAATCGTTGCTGGATTTTTCCAAAAGAAAAGCTGCCAGCAACTAGGGCCCTGGAAGTACTTAGAGCCTCAAACGCCACCTTGAACATATTCCTGAGACCCTGGGGAAAGGACTTCGTTTTTCCCATGGAAAATGGCCTTCATTTGTGGCCACTTGGCCTGGCAGGCAGGGCAGTGCCAAGCCAGGAATCTACAAACTCTGCTGGATCCTTCCAGAACGAAAGCTGCCAGCAACTAGGACCCTGCAAGTCCTTAGAGCCCCAGATGCCACCTGTCATCTGACACCCAGAGCCTGGGCCAATGACTTCGTTTTCCCCATGGAAAATGGCCTCCATTTCTGGCCACTCGCCCTGACCAAGAGGGTGGTGCCCAGCAAGAAATTTGCAAGCTTTGCTGGATTGCTCCAAATCTAAAGCTGCCACTTGTTGTTGTTCTATTTCTCTAGAGTCCCATCATGCTGTTCTCAGATTGCTAAAGTCCATACCTCCTCGGTGTGTTCTTATGGCTGCAGATCTTCACAGCACAGACGCTTTCTTCTGCATGCTGTTCTTTCCCAGTTCAGGGCTCCTTCAAGGCTCTCCCTGAATGGCTACGCCGCCCCCTTTTATCCCAGTTCTCTTCAATGCTCACAGCTGCAGCCCATCAAGGACAACCAGGACCTGTGGGGCAAAGCCTCTAGACAGATATTCAAATAGAATCCATTTCCTCTACTCTAGCCAGTAAGTAGTACCCTACAAGTCCTCAGAACCCCAAAGGCCACCTTTCATCTGACACCCAGACCCTGGGGAAAGGACTTCTTTTTCCCATGGCAAATGGCCTCCCTTGGCAGCCACTCACCCTGGCAGAAAGTGGGAGCCTAGCTAGAATGATGCAATCGTTGCTGGATTTTTCCAAAAGAAAAGCTGGCAGCAACTAGGGCCCTGGAAGTACTTAGAGCCTCAAACGCCACCTTGAACATATTACTGAGACCCTGGGGAAAGGACTTCGTTTTTCCCATGGAAAATGGCCTTCATTTGTGGCCACTTGGCCTGGCAGGCAGGGCAGTGCCAAGCCAGGAATATACAAACTATGCTGGATCCTTCCAGAACGAAAGCTGCCAGCAACTAGGACCCTGCAAGTCCTTAGAGCCCCAGATGCCACCTGTCATCTGACACCCAGAGCCTGGGCCAATGACTTCGTTTTCCCCATGGAAAATGGCCTCCATTTCTGGCCACTCGCCCTGACCAAGAGGGTGGTGCCCAGCAAGAAATTTGCAAGCTTTGCTGGATTGCTCCAAATCTAAAGCTGCCACTTGTTGTTGTTCTATTTCTCTAGAGTCCCATCATGCTGTTCTCAGATTGCTAAAGTCCATACCTCCTCGGTGTGTTCTTATGGCTGCAGATCTTCACAGCACAGACGCTTTCTTCTGCATGCTGTTCTTTCCCAGTTCAGGGCTCCTTCAAGGCTCTCCCTGAATGGCTACGCCGCCCCCTTTTATCCCAGTTCTCTTCAATGCTCACAGCTGCAGCCCATCAAGGACAACCAGGACCTGTGGGGCAAAGCCTCTAGACAGATATTCCAATAGAATCCATTTCCTCTACTCTAGCCAGTAAGTACTACCCTACAAGTCCTCAGAACCCCAAAGGCCACCTTTCATCTGACACCCAGACCCTGGGGAAAGGACTTCTTTTTCCCATGGCAAATGGCCTCCCTTGGCAGCCACTCACCCTGGCAGAAAGTGGGAGCCTAGCTAGAATGATGCAATCGTTGCTGGATTTTTCCAAAAGAAAAGCTGGCAGCAACTAGGGCCCTGGAAGTACTTAGAGCCTCAAACGCCACCTTGAACATATTCCTGAGACCCTGGGGAAAGGACTTCTTTTTCCCATGGAAAATGGCCTTCATTTGTGGCCACTTGGCCTGGCAGGCAGGGCAGTGCCAAGCCAGGAATCTACAAACTCTGCTGGATCCTTCCAGAACGAAAGCTGCCAGCAACTAGGACCCTGCAAGTCCTTAGAGCCCCAGATGCCACCTGTCATCTGACACCCAGAGCCTGGGCCAATGACTTCGTTTTCCCCATGGAAAATGGCCTCCATTTCTGGCCACTCGCCCTGACCAAGAGGGTGGTGCCCAGCAAGAAATTTGCAAGCTTTGCTGGATTGCTCCAAATCTAAAGCTGCCACTTGTTGTTGTTCTATTTCTCTAGAGTCCCATCATGCTGTTCTCAGATTGCTAAAGTCCATACCTCCTCGGTGTGTTCTTATGGCTGCAGATCTTCACAGCACAGACGCTTTCTTCTGCATGCTGTTCTTTCCCAGTTCAGGGCTCCTTCAAGGCTCTCCCTGAATGGCTACGCCGCCCCCTTTTATCCCAGTTCTCTTCAATGCTCACAGCTGCAGCCCATCAAGGACAACCAGGACCTGTGGGGCAAAGCCTCTAGACAGATATTCCAATAGAATCCATTTCCTCTACTCTAGCCAGTAAGTACTACCCTACAAGTCCTCAGAACCCCAAAGGCCACCTTTCATCTGACACCCAGACCCTGGGGAAAGGACTTCTTTTTCCCATGGCAAATGGCCTCCCTTGGCAGCCACTCACCCAGGCAGAAAGTGGGAGCCTAGCTAGAATGATGCAATCGTTGCTGGATTTTTCCAAAAGAAAAGCTGGCAGCAACTAGGGCCCTGGAAGTACTTAGAGCCTCAAACGCCACCTTGAACATATTCCTGAGACCCTGGGGAAAGGACATCTTTTTCCCATGGAAAATGGCCTTCATTTGTGGCCACTTGGCCTGGCAGGCAGGGCAGTGCCAAGCCAGGAATCTACAAACTCTGCTGGATCCTTCCAGAACGAAAGCTGCCAGCAACTAGGACCCTGCAAGTCCTTAGAGCCCCAGATGCCACCTGTCATCTGACACCCAGAGCCTGGGCCAATGACTTCGTTTTCCCCATGGAAAATGGCCTCCATTTCTGGCCACTCGCCCTGACCAAGAGGGTGGTGCCCAGCAAGAAATTTGCAAGCTTTGCTGGATTGCTCCAAATCTAAAGCTGCCACTTGTTGTTGTTCTATTTCTCTAGAGTCCCATCATGCTGTTCTCAGCTTGCTAAAGTCCATACCTCCTCGGTGTGTTCTTATGGCTGCAGATCTTCACAGCACAGACGCTTTCTTCTGCATGCTGTTCTTTCCCAGTTCAGGGCTCCTTCAAGGCTCTCCCTGAATGGCTACGCCGCCCCCTTTTATCCCAGTTCTCTTCAATGCTCACAGCTGCAGCCCATCAAGGACAACCAGGACCTGTGGGGCAAAGCCTCTAGACAGATATTCAAATAGAATCCATTTCCTCTACTCTAGCCAGTAAGTACTACCCTACAAGTCCTCAGAACCCCAAAGGCCACCTTTCATCTGACACCCAGACCCTGGGGAAAGGACTTCTTTTTCCCATGGCAAATGGCCTCCCTTGGCAGCCACTCACCCTGGCAGAAAGTGGGAGCCTAGCTAGAATGATGCAATCGTTGCTGGATTTTTCCAAAAGAAAAGCTGGCAGCAACTAGGGCCCTGGAAGTACTTAGAGCCTCAAACGCCACCTTGAACATATTCCTGAGACCCTGGGGAAAGGACTTCGTTTTTCCCATGGAAAATGGCCTTCATTTGTGGCCACTTGGCCTGGCAGGCAGGGCAGTGCCAAGCCAGGAATCTACAAACTCTGCTGGATCCTTCCAGAACGAAAGCTGCCAGCAACTAGGACCCTGCAAGTCCTTAGAGCCCCAGATGCCACCTGTCATCTGACACCCAGAGCCTGGGCCAATGACTTCGTTTTCCCCATGGAAAATGGCCTCCATTTCTGGCCACTCGCCCTGACCAAGAGGGTGGTGCCCAGCAAGAAATTTGCAAGCTTTGCTGGATTGCTCCAAATCTAAAGCTGCCACTTGTTGTTGTTCTATTTCTCTAGAGTCCCATCATGCTGTTCTCAGATTGCTAAAGTCCATACCTCCTCGGTGTGTTCTTATGGCTGCAGATCTTCACAGCACAGACGCTTTCTTCTGCATGCTGTTCTTTCCCAGTTCAGGGCTCCTTCAAGGCTCTCCCTGAATGGCTACGCCGCCCCCTTTTATCCCAGTTCTCTTCAATGCTCACAGCTGCAGCCCATCAAGGACAACCAGGACCTGTGGGGCAAAGCCTCTAGACAGATATTCAAATAGAATCCATTTCCTCTACTCTAGCCAGTAAGTACTACCCTACAAGTCCTCAGAACCCCAAAGGCCACCTTTCATCTGACACCCAGACCCTGGGGAAAGGACTTCTTTTTCCCATGGCAAATGGCCTCCCTTGGCAGCCACTCACCCTGGCAGAAAGTGGGAGCCTAGCTAGAATGATGCAATCGTTGCTGGATTTTTCCAAAAGAAAAGCTGGCAGCAACTAGGGCCCTGGAAGTACTTAGAGCCTCAAACGCCACCTTGAACATATTCCTGAGACCCTGGGGAAAGGACATCTTTTTCCCATGGAAAATGGCCTTCATTTGTGGCCACTTGGCCTGGCAGGCAGGGCAGTGCCAAGCCAGGAATCTACAAACTCTGCTGGATCCTTCCAGAACGAAAGCTGCCAGCAACTAGGACCCTGCAAGTCCTTAGAGCCCCAGATGCCACCTGTCATCTGACACCCAGAGCCTGGGCCAATGACTTCGTTTTCCCCATGGAAAATGGCCTCCATTTCTGGCCACTCGCCCTGACCAAGAGGGTGGTGCCCAGCAAGAAATTTGCAAGCTTTGCTGGATTGCTCCAAATCTAAAGCTGCCACTTGTTGTTGTTCTATTTCTCTAGAGTCCCATCATGCTGTTCTCAGCTTGCTAAAGTCCATACCTCCTCGGTGTGTTCTTATGGCTGCAGATCTTCACAGCACAGACGCTTTCTTCTGCATGCTGTTCTTTCCCAGTTCAGGGCTCCTTCAAGGCTCTCCCTGAATGGCTACGCCGCCCCCTTTTATCCCAGTTCTCTTCAATGCTCACAGCTGCAGCCCATCAAGGACAACCAGGACCTGTGGGGCAAAGCCTCTAGACAGATATTCCAATAGAATCCATTTCCTCTACTCTAGCCAGTAAGTACTACCCTACAAGTCCTCAGAACCCCAAAGGCCACCTTTCATCTGACACCCAGACCCTGGGGAAAGGACTTCTTTTTCCCATGGCAAATGGCCTCCCTTGGCAGCCACTCACCCTGGCAGAAAGTGGGAGCCTAGCTAGAATGATGCAATCGTTGCTGGATTTTTCCAAAAGAAAAGCTGGCAGCAACTAGGGCCCTGGAAGTACTTAGAGCCTCAAACGCCACCTTGAACATATTACTGAGACCCTGGGGAAAGGACATCTTTTTCCCATGGAAAATGGCCTTCATTTGTGGCCACTTGGCCGGGCAGGCAGGGCAGTGCCAAGCCAGGAATCTACAAACTATGCTGGATCCTTCCAGAACGAAAGCTGCCAGCAACTAGGACCCTGCAAGTCCTTAGAGCCCCAGATGCCACCTGTCATCTGACACCCAGAGCCTGGGCCAATGACTTCGTTTTCCCCATGGAAAATGGCCTCCATTTCTGGCCACTCGCCCTGACCAAGAGGGTGGTGCCCAGCAAGAAATTTGCAAGCTTTGCTGGATTGCTCCAAATCTAAAGCTGCCACTTGTTGTTGTTCTATTTCTCTAGAGTCCCATCATGCTGTTCTCAGATTGCTAAAGTCCATACCTCCTCGGTGTGTTCTTATGGCTGCAGATCTTCACAGCACAGACGCTTTCTTCTGCATGCTGTTCTTTCCCAGTTCAGGGCTCCTTCAAGGCTCTCCCTGAATGGCTACGCCGCCCCCTTTTATCCCAGTTCTCTTCAATGCTCACAGCTGCAGCCCATCAAGGACAACCAGGACCTGTGGGGCAAAGCCTCTAGACAGATATTCAAATAGAATCCATTTCCTCTACTCTAGCCAGTAAGTACTACCCTACAAGTCCTCAGAACCCCAAAGGCCACCTTTCATCTGACACCCAGACCCTGGGGAAAGGACTTCTTTTTCCCATGGCAAATGGCCTCCCTTGGCAGCCACTCACCCTGGCAGAAAGTGGGAGCCTAGCTAGAATGATGCAATCGTTGCTGGATTTTTCCAAAAGAAAAGCTGGCAGCAACTAGGGCCCTGGAAGTACTTAGAGCCTCAAACGCCACCTTGAACATATTCCTGAGACCCTGGGGAAAGGACATCTTTTTCCCATGGAAAATGGCCTTCATTTGTGGCCACTTGGCCTGGCAGGCAGGGCAGTGCCAAGCCAGGAATCTACAAACTCTGCTGGATCCTTCCAGAACGAAAGCTGCCAGCAACTAGGACCCTGCAAGTCCTTAGAGCCCCAGATGCCACCTGTCATCTGACACCCAGAGCCTGGGCCAATGACTTCGTTTTCCCCATGGAAAATGGCCTCCATTTCTGGCCACTCGCCCTGACCAAGAGGGTGGTGCCCAGCAAGAAATTTGCAAGCTTTGCTGGATTGCTCCAAATCTAAAGCTGCCACTTGTTGTTGTTCTATTTCTCTAGAGTCCCATCATGCTGTTCTCAGATTGCTAAAGTCCATACCTCCTCGGTGTGTTCTTATGGCTGCAGATCTTCACAGCACAGACGCTTTCTTCTGCATGCTGTTCTTTCCCAGTTCAGGGCTCCTTCAAGGCTCTCCCTGAATGGCTACGCCGCCCCCTTTTATCCCAGTTCTCTTCAATGCTCACAGCTGCAGCCCATCAAGGACAACCAGGACCTGTGGGGCAAAGCCTCTAGACAGATATTCAAATAGAATCCATTTCCTCTACTCTAGCCAGTAAGTACTACCCTACAAGTCCTCAGAACCCCAAAGGCCACCTTTCATCTGACACCCAGACCCTGGGGAAAGGACTTCTTTTTCCCATGGCAAATGGCCTCCCTTGGCAGCCACTCACCCTGGCAGAAAGTGGGAGCCTAGCTAGAATGATGCAATCGTTGCTGGATTTTTCCAAAAGAAAAGCTGCCAGCAACTAGGGCCCTGGAAGTACTTAGAGCCTCAAACGCCACCTTGAACATATTCCTGAGACCCTGGGGAAAGGACATCTTTTTCCCATGGAAAATGGCCTTCATTTGTGGCCACTTGGCCTGGCAGGCAGGGCAGTGCCAAGCCAGGAATCTACAAACTCTGCTGGATCCTTCCAGAACGAAAGCTGCCAGCAACTAGGACCCTGCAAGTCCTTAGAGCCCCAGATGCCACCTGTCATCTGACACCCAGAGCCTGGGCCAATGACTTCGTTTTCCCCATGGAAAATGGCCTCCATTTCTGGCCACTCGCCCTGACCAAGAGGGTGGTGCCCAGCAAGAAATTTGCAAGCTTTGCTGGATTGCTCCAAATCTAAAGCTGCCACTTGTTGTTGTTCTATTTCTCTAGAGTCCCATCATGCTGTTCTCAGCTTGCTAAAGTCCATACCTCCTCGGTGTGTTCTTATGGCTGCAGATCTTCACAGCACAGACGCTTTCTTCTGCATGCTGTTCTTTCCCAGTTCAGGGCTCCTTCAAGGCTCTCCCTGAATGGCTACGCCGCCCCCTTTTATCCCAGTTCTCTTCAATGCTCACAGCTGCAGCCCATCAAGGACAACCAGGACCTGTGGGGCAAAGCCTCTAGACAGATATTCAAATAGAATCCATTTCCTCTACTCTAGCCAGTAAGTACTACCCTACAAGTCCTCAGAACCCCAAAGGCCACCTTTCATCTGACACCCAGACCCTGGGGAAAGGACTTCTTTTTCCCATGGCAAATGGCCTCCCTTGGCAGCCACTCACCCTGGCAGAAAGTGGGAGCCTAGCTAGAATGATGCAATCGTTGCTGGATTTTTCCAAAAGAAAAGCTGGCAGCAACTAGGGCCCTGGAAGTACTTAGAGCCTCAAACGCCACCTTGAACATATTCCTGAGACCCTGGGGAAAGGACTTCTTTTTCCCATGGAAAATGGCCTTCATTTGTGGCCACTTGGCCGGGCAGGCAGGGCAGTGCCAAGCCAGGAATCTACAAACTATGCTGGATCCTTCCAGAACGAAAGCTGCCAGCAACTAGGACCCTGCAAGTCCTTAGAGCCCCAGATGCCACCTGTCATCTGACACCCAGAGCCTGGGCCAATGACTTCGTTTTCCCCATGGAAAATGGCCTCCATTTCTGGCCACTCGCCCTGACCAAGAGGGTGGTGCCCAGCAAGAAATTTGCAAGCTTTGCTGGATTGCTCCAAATCTAAAGCTGCCACTTGTTGTTGTTCTATTTCTCTAGAGTCCCATCATGCTGTTCTCAGATTGCTAAAGTCCATACCTCCTCGGTGTGTTCTTATGGCTGCAGATCTTCACAGCACAGACGCTTTCTTCTGCATGCTGTTCTTTCCCAGTTCAGGGCTCCTTCAAGGCTCTCCCTGAATGGCTACGCCGCCCCCTTTTATCCCAGTTCTCTTCAATGCTCACAGCTGCAGCCCATCAAGGACAACCAGGACCTGTGGGGCAAAGCCTCTAGACAGATATTCAAATAGAATCCATTTCCTCTACTCTAGCCAGTAAGTAGTACCCTACAAGTCCTCAGAACCCCAAAGGCCACCTTTCATCTGACACCCAGACCCTGGGGAAAGGACTTCTTTTTCCCATGGCAAATGGCCTCCCTTGGCAGCCACTCACCCTGGCAGAAAGTGGGAGCCTAGCTAGAATGATGCAATCGTTGCTGGATTTTTCCAAAAGAAAAGCTGGCAGCAACTAGGGCCCTGGAAGTACTTAGAGCCTCAAACGCCACCTTGAACATATTCCTGAGACCCTGGGGAAAGGACTTCTTTTTCCCATGGAAAATGGCCTTCATTTGTGGCCACTTGGCCGGGCAGGCAGGGCAGTGCCAAGCCAGGAATCTACAAACTCTGCTGGATCCTTCCAGAACGAAAGCTGCCAGCAACTAGGACCCTGCAAGTCCTTAGAGCCCCAGATGCCACCTGTCATCTGACACCCAGAGCCTGGGCCAATGACTTCGTTTTCCCCATGGAAAATGGCCTCCATTTCTGGCCACTCGCCCTGACCAAGAGGGTGGTGCCCAGCAAGAAATTTGCAAGCTTTGCTGGATTGCTCCAAATCTAAAGCTGCCACTTGTTGTTGTTCTATTTCTCTAGAGTCCCATCATGCTGTTCTCAGATTGCTAAAGTCCATACCTCCTCGGTGTGTTCTTATGGCTGCAGATCTTCACAGCACAGACGCTTTCTTCTGCATGCTGTTCTTTCCCAGTTCAGGGCTCCTTCAAGGCTCTCCCTGAATGGCTACGCCGCCCCCTTTTATCCCAGTTCTCTTCAATGCTCACAGCTGCAGCCCATCAAGGACAACCAGGACCTGTGGGGCAAAGCCTCTAGACAGATATTCAAATAGAATCCATTTCCTCTACTCTAGCCAGTAAGTACTACCCTACAAGTCCTCAGAACCCCAAAGGCCACCTTTCATCTGACACCCAGACCCTGGGGAAAGGACTTCTTTTTCCCATGGCAAATGGCCTCCCTTGGCAGCCACTCACCCTGGCAGAAAGTGGGAGCCTAGCTAGAATGATGCAATCGTTGCTGGATTTTTCCAAAAGAAAAGCTGGCAGCAACTAGGGCCTTGGAAGTACTTAGAGCCTCAAACGCCACCTTGAACATATTCCTGAGACCCTGGGGAAAGGACTTCTTTTTCCCATGGAAAATGGCCTTCATTTGTGGCCACTTGGCCTGGCAGGCAGGGCAGTGCCAAGCCAGGAATCTACAAACTCTGCTGGATCCTTCCAGAACGAAAGCTGCCAGCAACTAGGACCCTGCAAGTCCTTAGAGCCCCAGATGCCACCTGTCATCTGACACCCAGAGCCTGGGCCAATGACTTCGTTTTCCCCATGGAAAATGGCCTCCATTTCTGGCCACTCGCCCTGACCAAGAGGGTGGTGCCCAGCAAGAAATTTGCAAGCTTTGCTGGATTGCTCCAAATCTAAAGCTGCCACTTGTTGTTGTTCTATTTCTCTAGAGTCCCATCATGCTGTTCTCAGATTGCTAAAGTCCATACCTCCTCGGTGTGTTCTTATGGCTGCAGATCTTCACAGCACAGACGCTTTCTTCTGCATGCTGTTCTTTCCCAGTTCAGGGCTCCTTCAAGGCTCTCCCTGAATGGCTACGCCGCCCCCTTTTATCCCAGTTCTCTTCAATGCTCACAGCTGCAGCCCATCAAGGACAACCAGGACCTGTGGGGCAAAGCCTCTAGACAGATATTCCAATAGAATCCATTTCCTCTACTCTAGCCAGTAAGTAGTACCCTACAAGTCCTCAGAACCCCATAGGCCACCTTTCATCTGACACGCAGACCCTGGGGAAAGGACTTCTTTTTCCCATGGCAAATGGCCTCCCTTGGCAGCCACTCACCCTGGCAGAAAGTGGGAGCCTAGCTAGAATGATGCAATCGTTGCTGGATTTTTCCAAAAGAAAAGCTGGCAGCAACTAGGGCCCTGGAAGTACTTAGAGCCTCAAACGCCACCTTGAACATATTACTGAGACCCTGGGGAAAGGACTTCTTTTTCCCATGGAAAATGGCCTTCATTTGTGGCCACTTGGCCGGGCAGGCAGGGCAGTGCCAATCCAGGAATATACAAACTATGCTGGATCCTTCCAGAACGAAAGCTGCCAGCAACTAGGACCCTGCAAGTCCTTAGAGCCCCAGATGCCACCTGTCATCTGACACCCAGAGCCTGGGCCAATGACTTCGTTTTCCCCATGGAAAATGGCCTCCATTTCTGGCCACTCGCCCTGACCAAGAGGGTGGTGCCCAGCAAGAAATTTGCAAGCTTTGCTGGATTGCTCCAAATCTAAAGCTGCCACTTGTTGTTGTTCTATTTCTCTAGAGTCCCATCATGCTGTTCTCAGATTGCTAAAGTCCATACCTCCTCGGTGTGTTCTTATGGCTGCAGATCTTCACAGCACAGACGCTTTCTTCTGCATGCTGTTCTTTCCCAGTTCAGGGCTCCTTCAAGGCTCTTCCTGAATGGCTACGCCGCCCCCTTTTATCCCAGTTCTCTTCAATGCTCACAGCTGCAGCCCATCAAGGACAACCAGGACCTGTGGGGCAAAGCCTCTAGACAGATATTCCAATAGAATCCATTTCCTCTACTCTAGCCAGTAAGTAGTACCCTACAAGTCCTCAGAACCCCAAAGGCCACCTTTCATCTGACACCCAGACCCTGGGGAAAGGACTTCTTTTTCCCATGGCAAATGGCCTCCCTTGGCAGCCACTCACCCTGGCAGAAAGTGGGAGCCTAGCTAGAATGATGCAATCGTTGCTGGATTTTTCCAAAAGAAAAGCTGGCAGCAACTAGGGCCCTGGAAGTACTTAGAGCCTCAAACGCCACCTTGAACATATTCCTGAGACCCTGGGGAAAGGACTTCTTTTTCCCATGGAAAATGGCCTTCATTTGTGGCCACTTGGCCGGGCAGGCAGGGCAGTGCCAAGCCAGGAATCTACAAACTCTGCTGGATCCTTC
Source organism: Agelaius phoeniceus (assembly GCF_051311805.1). NCBI lineage: Eukaryota > Metazoa > Chordata > Aves > Passeriformes > Icteridae > Agelaius > Agelaius phoeniceus. The sequence goes on along the minus strand of NW_027509881.1, from coordinate 156,937 downwards.
CAGAACGAAAGCTGCCAGCAACTAGGACCCTGCAAGTCCTTAGAGCCCCAGATGCCACCTGTCATCTGACACCCAGAGCCTGGGCCAATGACTTCGTTTTCCCCATGGAAAATGGCCTCCATTTCTGGCCACTCGCCCTGACCAAGAGGGTGGTGCCCAGCAAGAAATTTGCAAGCTTTGCTGGATTGCTCCAAATCTAAAGCTGCCACTTGTTGTTGTTCTATTTCTCTAGAGTCCCATCATGCTGTTCTCAGATTGCTAAAGTCCATACCTCCTCGGTGTGTTCTTATGGCTGCAGATCTTCACAGCACAGACGCTTTCTTCTGCATGCTGTTCTTTCCCAGTTCAGGGCTCCTTCAAGGCTCTCCCTGAATGGCTACGCCGCCCCCTTTTATCCCAGTTCTCTTCAATGCTCACAGCTGCAGCCCATCAAGGACAACCAGGACCTGTGGGGCAAAGCCTCTAGACAGATATTCAAATAGAATCCATTTCCTCTACTCTAGCCAGTAAGTAGTACCCTACAAGTCCTCAGAACCCCAAAGGCCACCTTTCATCTGACACCCAGACCCTGGGGAAAGGACTTCTTTTTCCCATGGCAAATGGCCTCCCTTGGCAGCCACTCACCCTGGCAGAAAGTGGGAGCCTAGCTAGAATGATGCAATCGTTGCTGGATTTTTCCAAAAGAAAAGCTGGCAGCAACTAGGGCCCTGGAAGTACTTAGAGCCTCAAAGGCCACCTTGAACATATTCCTGAGACCCTGGGGAAAGGACATCTTTTTCCCATGGAAAATGGCCTTCATTTGTGGCCACTTGGCCTGGCAGGCAGGGCAGTGCCAAGCCAGGAATCTACAAACTCTGCTGGATCCTTCCAGAACGAAAGCTGCCAGCAACTAGGACCCTGCAAGTCCTTAGAGCCCCAGATGCCACCTGTCATCTGACACCCAGAGCCTGGGCCAATGACTTCGTTTTCCCCATGGAAAATGGCCTCCATTTCTGGCCACTCGCCCTGACCAAGAGGGTGGTGCCCAGCAAGAAATTTGCAAGCTTTGCTGGATTGCTCCAAATCGAAAGCTGCCACTTGTTGTTGTTCTATTTCTCTAGAGTCCCATCATGCTGTTCTCAGATTGCTAAAGTCCATACCTCCTCGGTGTGTTCTTATGGCTGCAGATCTTCACAGCACAGACGCTTTCTTCTGCATGCTGTTCTTTCCCAGTTCAGGGCTCCTTCAAGGCTCTCCCTGAATGGCTACGCCGCCCCCTTTTATCCCAGTTCTCTTCAATGCTCACAGCTGCAGCCCATCAAGGACAACCAGGACCTGTGGGGCAAAGCCTCTAGACAGATATTCAAATAGAATCCATTTCCTCTACTCTAGCCAGTAAGTAGTACCCTACAAGTCCTCAGAACCCCATAGGCCACCTTTCATCTGACACGCAGACCCTGGGGAAAGGACTTCTTTTTCCCATGGCAAATGGCCTCCCTTGGCAGCCACTCACCCTGGCAGAAAGTGGGAGCCTAGCTAGAATGATGCAATCGTTGCTGGATTTTTCCAAAAGAAAAGCTGGCAGCAACTAGGGCCCTGGAAGTACTTAGAGCCTCAAACGCCACCTTGAACATATTACTGAGACCCTGGGGAAAGGACTTCTTTTTCCCATGGAAAATGGCCTTCATTTGTGGCCACTTGGCCGGGCAGGCAGGGCAGTGCCAATCCAGGAATATACAAACTATGCTGGATCCTTCCAGAACGAAAGCTGCCAGCAACTAGGACCCTGCAAGTCCTTAGAGCCCCAGATGCCACCTGTCATCTGACACCCAGAGCCTGGGCCAATGACTTCGTTTTCCCCATGGAAAATGGCCTCCATTTCTGGCCACTCGCCCTGACCAAGAGGGTGGTGCCCAGCAAGAAATTTGCAAGCTTTGCTGGATTGCTCCAAATCTAAAGCTGCCACTTGTTGTTGTTCTATTTCTCTAGAGTCCCATCATGCTGTTCTCAGATTGCTAAAGTCCATACCTCCTCGGTGTGTTCTTATGGCTGCAGATCTTCACAGCACAGACGCTTTCTTCTGCATGCTGTTCTTTCCCAGTTCAGGGCTCCTTCAAGGCTCTCCCTGAATGGCTACGCCGCCCCCTTTTATCCCAGTTCTCTTCAATGCTCACAGCTGCAGCCCATCAAGGACAACCAGGACCTGTGGGGCAAAGCCTCTAGACAGATATTCCAATAGAATCCATTTCCTCTACTCTAGCCAGTAAGTACTACCCTACAAGTCCTCAGAACCCCAAAGGCCACCTTTCATCTGACACCCAGACCCTGGGGAAAGGACTTCTTTTTCCCATGGCAAATGGCCTCCCTTGGCAGCCACTCACCCAGGCAGAAAGTGGGAGCCTAGCTAGAATGATGCAATCGTTGCTGGATTTTTCCAAAAGAAAAGCTGGCAGCAACTAGGGCCCTGGAAGTACTTAGAGCCTCAAACGCCACCTTGAACATATTCCTGAGACCCTGGGGAAAGGACTTCGTTTTTCCCATGGAAAATGGCCTTCATTTGTGGCCACTTGGCCTGGCAGGCAGGGCAGTGCCAAGCCAGGAATCTACAAACTCTGCTGGATCCTTCCAGAACGAAAGCTGCCAGCAACTAGGACCCTGCAAGTCCTTAGAGCCCCAGATGCCACCTGTCATCTGACACCCAGACCCTGGGGAAAGGACTTCTTTTTCCCATGGCAAATGGCCTCCCTTGGCAGCCACTCACCCTGGCAGAAAGTGGGAGCCTAGCTAGAATGATGCAATCGTTGCTGGATTTTTCCAAAAGAAAAGCTGGCAGCAACTAGGGCCTTGGAAGTATTTAGAGCCTCAAACGCCACCTTGAACATATTCCTGAGACCCTGGGGAAAGGACATCTTTTTCCCATGGAAAATGGCCTTCATTTGTGGCCACTTGGCCTGGCAGGCAGGGCAGTGCCAAGCCAGGAATCTACAAACTCTGCTGGATCCTTCCAGAACGAAAGCTGCCAGCAACTAGGACCCTGCAAGTCCTTAGAGCCCCAGATGCCACCTGTCATCTGACACCCAGAGCCTGGGCCAATGACTTCGTTTTCCCCATGGAAAATGGCCTCCATTTCTGGCCACTCGCCCTGACCAAGAGGGTGGTGCCCAGCAAGAAATTTGCAAGCTTTGCTGGATTGCTCCAAATCTAAAGCTGCCACTTGTTGTTCTATTTCTCTAGAGTCCCATCATGCTGTTCTCAGATTGCTAAAATCCATACCTCCTCGGTGTGTTCTTATGGCTGCAGATCTTCACAGCACAGACGCTTTCTTCTGCATGCTGTTCTTTCCCAGTTCAGGGCTCCTTCAAGGCTCTCCCTGAATGGCTACGCCGCCCCCTTTTATCCCAGTTCTCTTCAATGCTCACAGCTGCAGCCCATCAAGGACAACCAGGACCTGTGGGGCAAAGCCTCTAGACAGATATTCAAATAGAATCCATTTCCTCTACTCTAGCCAGTAAGTACTACCCTACAAGTCCTCAGAACCCCAAAGGCCACCTTTCATCTGACACCCAGACCCTGGGGAAAGGACTTCTTTTTCCCATGGCAAATGGCCTCCCTTGGCAGCCACTCACCCTGGCAGAAAGTGGGAGCCTAGCTAGAATGATGCAATCGTTGCTGGATTTTTCCAAAAGAAAAGCTGGCAGCAACTAGGGCCCTGGAAGTACTTAGAGCCTCAAATGCCACCTTGAACATATTCCTGAGACCCTGGGGAAAGGACATCTTTTTCCCATGGAAAATGGCCTTCATTTGTGGCCACTTGGCCTGGCAGGCAGGGCAGTGCCAAGCCAGGAATCTACAAACTCTGCTGGATCCTTCCAGAACGAAAGCTGCCAGCAACTAGGACCCTGCAAGTCCTTAGAGCCCCAGATGCCACCTGTCATCTGACACCCAGAGCCTGGGCCAATGACTTCGTTTTCCCCATGGAAAATGGCCTCCATTTCTGGCCACTCGCCCTGACCAAGAGGGTGGTGCCCAGCAAGAAATTTGCAAGCTTTGCTGGATTGCTCCAAATCGAAAGCTGCCACTTGTTGTTGTTCTATTTCTCTAGAGTCCCATAATGCTGTTCTCAGATTGCTAAAGTCCATACCTCCTCGGTGTGTTCTTATGGCTGCAGATCTTCACAGCACAGACGCTTTCTTCTGCATGCTGTTCTTTCCCAGTTCAGGGCTCCTTCAAGGCTCTCCCTGAATGGCTACGCCGCCCCCTTTTATCCCAGTTCTCTTCAATGCTCACAGCTGCAGCCCATCAAGGACAACCAGGACCTGTGGGGCAAAGCCTCTAGACAGATATTCAAATAGAATCCATTTCCTCTACTCTAGCCAGTAAGTACTACCCTACAAGTCCTCAGAACCCCAAAGGCCACCTTTCATCTGACACCCAGACCCTGGGGAAAGGACTTCTTTTTCCCATGGCAAATGGCCTCCCTTGGCAGCCACTCACCCTGGCAGAAAGTGGGAGCCTAGCTAGAATGATGCAATCGTTGCTGGATTTTTCCAAAAGAAAAGCTGGCAGCAACTAGGGCCTTGGAAGTACTTAGAGCCTCAAACGCCACCTTGAACATATTCCTGAGACCCTGGGGAAAGGACTTCTTTTTCCCATGGAAAATGGCCTTCATTTGTGGCCACTTGGCCTGGCAGGCAGGGCAGTGCCAAGCCAGGAATCTACATACTCTGCTGGATCCTTCCAGAACGAAAGCTGCCAGCAACTAGGACCCTGCAAGTCCTTAGAGCCCCAGATGCCACCTGTCATCTGACACCCAGAGCCTGGGCCAATGACTTCGTTTTCCCCATGGAAAATGGCCTCCATTTCTGGCCACTCGCCCTGACCAAGAGGGTGGTGCCCAGCAAGAAATTTGCAAGCTTTGCTGGATTGCTCCAAATCTAAAGCTGCCACTTGTTGTTGTTCTATTTCTCTAGAGTCCCATCATGCTGTTCTCAGATTGCTAAAATCCATACCTCCTCGGTGTGTTCTTATGGCTGCAGATCTTCACAGCACAGACGCTTTCTTCTGCATGCTGTTCTTTCCCAGTTCAGGGCTCCTTCAAGGCTCTCCCTGAATGGCTACGCCGCCCCCTTTTATCCCAGTTCTCTTCAATGCTCACAGCTGCAGCCCATCAAGGACAACCAGGACCTGTGGGGCAAAGCCTCTAGACAGATATTCAAATAGAATCCATTTCCTCTACTCTAGCCAGTAAGTACTACCCTACAAGTCCTCAGAACCCCAAAGGCCACCTTTCATCTGACACCCAGACCCTGGGGAAAGGACTTCTTTTTCCCATGGCAAATGGCCTCCCTTGGCAGCCACTCACCCTGGCAGAAAGTGGGAGCCTAGCTAGAATGATGCAATCGTTGCTGGATTTTTCCAAAAGAAAAGCTGGCAGCAACTAGGGCCTTGGAAGTACTTAGAGCCTCAAACGCCACCTTGAACATATTCCTGAGACCCTGGGGAAAGGACATCTTTTTCCCATGGAAAATGGCCTTCATTTGTGGCCACTTGGCCTGGCAGGCAGGGCAGTGCCAAGCCAGGAATCTACAAACTCTGCTGGATCCTTCCAGAACGAAAGCTGCCAGCAACTAGGACCCTGCAAGTCCTTAGAGCCCCAGATACCACCTGTCATCTGACACCCAGAGCCTGGGCCAATGACTTCGTTTTCCCCATGGAAAATGGCCTCCATTTCTGGCCACTCGCCCTGACCAAGAGGGTGGTGCCCAGCAAGAAATTTGCAAGCTTTGCTGGATTGCTCCAAATCTAAAGCTGCCACTTGTTGTTGTTCTATTTCTCTAGAGTCCCATCATGCTGTTCTCAGATTGCTAAAGTCCATACCTCCTCGGTGTGTTCTTATGGCTGCAGATCTTCACAGCACAGACGCTTTCTTCTGCATGCTGTTCTTTCCCAGTTCAGGGCTCCTTCAAGGCTCTCCCTGAATGGCTACGCCGCCCCCTTTTATCCCAGTTCTCTTCAATGCTCACAGCTGCAGCCCATCAAGGACAACCAGGACCTGTGGGGCAAAGCCTCTAGACAGATATTCAAATAGAATCCATTTCCTCTACTCTAGCCAGTAAGTACTACCCTACAAGTCCTCAGAACCCCAAAGGCCACCTTTCATCTGACACCCAGACCCTGGGGAAAGGACTTCTTTTTCCCATGGCAAATGGCCTCCCTTGGCAGCCACTCACCCTGGCAGAAAGTGGGAGCCTAGCTAGAATGATGCAATCGTTGCTGGATTTTTCCAAAAGAAAAGCTGGCAGCAACTAGGGCCCTGGAAGTACTTAGAGCCTCAAACGCCACCTTGAACATATTCCTGAGACCCTGGGGAAAGGACTTCTTTTTCCCATGGAAAATGGCCTTCATTTGTGGCCACTTGGCCTGGCAGGCAGGGCAGTGCCAAGCCAGGAATCTACATACTCTGCTGGATCCTTCCAGAACGAAAGCTGCCAGCAACTAGGACCCTGCAAGTCCTTAGAGCCCCAGATGCCACCTGTCATCTGACACCCAGAGCCTGGGCCAATGACTTCGTTTTCCCCATGGAAAATGGCCTCCATTTCTGGCCACTCGCCCTGACCAAGAGGGTGGTGCCCAGCAAGAAATTTGCAAGCTTTGCTGGATTGCTCCAAATCTAAAGCTGCCACTTGTTGTTCTATTTCTCTAGAGTCCCATCATGCTGTTCTCAGATTGCTAAAATCCATACCTCCTCGGTGTGTTCTTATGGCTGCAGATCTTCACAGCACAGACGCTTTCTTCTGCATGCTGTTCTTTCCCAGTTCAGGGCTCCTTCAAGGCTCTCCCTGAATGGCTACGCCGCCCCCTTTTATCCCAGTTCTCTTCAATGCTCACAGCTGCAGCCCATCAAGGACAACCAGGACCTGTGGGGCAAAGCCTCTAGACAGATATTCAAATAGAATCCATTTCCTCTACTCTAGCCAGTAAGTACTACCCTACAAGTCCTCAGAACCCCAAAGGCCACCTTTCATCTGACACCCAGACCCTGGGGAAAGGACTTCTTTTTCCCATGGCAAATGGCCTCCCTTGGCAGCCACTCACCCTGGCAGAAAGTGGGAGCCTAGCTAGAATGATGCAATCGTTGCTGGATTTTTCCAAAAGAAAAGCTGGCAGCAACTAGGGCCCTGGAAGTACTTAGAGCCTCAAACGCCACCTTGAACATATTCCTGAGACCCTGGGGAAAGGACATCTTTTTCCCATGGAAAATGGCCTTCATTTGTGGCCACTTGGCCTGGCAGGCAGGGCAGTGCCAAGCCAGGAATCTACAAACTCTGCTGGATCCTTCCAGAACGAAAGCTGCCAGCAACTAGGACCCTGCAAGTCCTTAGAGCCCCAGATGCCACCTGTCATCTGACACCCAGAGCCTGGGCCAATGACTTCGTTTTCCCCATGGAAAATGGCCTCCATTTCTGGCCACTCGCCCTGACCAAGAGGGTGGTGCCCAGCAAGAAATTTGCAAGCTTTGCTGGATTGCTCCAAATCTAAAGCTGCCACTTGTTGTTGTTCTATTTCTCTAGAGTCCCATCATGCTGTTCTCAGATTGCTAAAGTCCATACCTCCTCGGTGTGTTCTTATGGCTGCAGATCTTCACAGCACAGACGCTTTCTTCTGCATGCTGTTCTTTCCCAGTTCAGGGCTCCTTCAAGGCTCTCCCTGAATGGCTACGCCGCCCCCTTTTATCCCAGTTCTCTTCAATGGTCCCAGCTGCAGCCCATCAAGGACAACCAGGACCTGTGGGGCAAAGCCTCTAGACAGATATTCAAATAGAATCCATTTCCTCTACTCTAGCCAGTAAGTACTACCCTACAAGTCCTCAGAACCCCAAAGGCCACCTTTCATCTGACACCCAGACCCTGGGGAAAGGACTTCTTTTTCCCATGGCAAATGGCCTCCCTTGGCAGCCACTCACCCTGGCAGAAAGTGGGAGCCTAGCTAGAATGATGCAATCGTTGCTGGATTTTTCCAAAAGAAAAGCTGGCAGCAACTAGGGCCTTGGAAGTACTTAGAGCCTCAAACGCCACCTTGAACATATTCCTGAGACCCTGGGGAAAGGACTTCTTTTTCCCATGGAAAATGGCCTTCATTTGTGGCCACTTGGCCTGGCAGGCAGGGCAGTGCCAAGCCAGGAATCTACATACTCTGCTGGATCCTTCCAGAACGAAAGCTGCCAGCAACTAGGACCCTGCAAGTCCTTAGAGCCCCAGATGCCACCTGTCATCTGACACCCAGAGCCTGGGCCAATGACTTCGTTTTCCCCATGGAAAATGGCCTCCATTTCTGGCCACTCGCCCTGACCAAGAGGGTGGTGCCCAGCAAGAAATTTGCAAGCTTTGCTGGATTGCTCCAAATCTAAAGCTGCCACTTGTTGTTGTTCTATTTCTCTAGAGTCCCATCATGCTGTTCTCAGATTGCTAAAATCCATACCTCCTCGGTGTGTTCTTATGGCTGCAGATCTTCACAGCACAGACGCTTTCTTCTGCATGCTGTTCTTTCCCAGTTCAGGGCTCCTTCAAGGCTCTCCCTGAATGGCTACGCCGCCCCCTTTTATCCCAGTTCTCTTCAATGCTCACAGCTGCAGCCCATCAAGGACAACCAGGACCTGTGGGGCAAAGCCTCTAGACAGATATTCAAATAGAATCCATTTCCTCTACTCTAGCCAGTAAGTACTACCCTACAAGTCCTCAGAACCCCAAAGGCCACCTTTCATCTGACACCCAGACCCTGGGGAAAGGACTTCTTTTTCCCATGGCAAATGGCCTCCCTTGGCAGCCACTCACCCTGGCAGAAAGTGGGAGCCTAGCTAGAATGATGCAATCGTTGCTGGATTTTTCCAAAAGAAAAGCTGGCAGCAACTAGGGCCTTGGAAGTACTTAGAGCCTCAAACGCCACCTTGAACATATTCCTGAGACCCTGGGGAAAGGACATCTTTTTCCCATGGAAAATGGCCTTCATTTGTGGCCACTTGGCCTGGCAGGCAGGGCAGTGCCAAGCCAGGAATCTACAAACTCTGCTGGATCCTTCCAGAACGAAAGCTGCCAGCAACTAGGACCCTGCAAGTCCTTAGAGCCCCAGATACCACCTGTCATCTGACACCCAGAGCCTGGGCCAATGACTTCGTTTTCCCCATGGAAAATGGCCTCCATTTCTGGCCACTCGCCCTGACCAAGAGGGTGGTGCCCAGCAAGAAATTTGCAAGCTTTGCTGGATTGCTCCAAATCTAAAGCTGCCACTTGTTGTTGTTCTATTTCTCTAGAGTCCCATCATGCTGTTCTCAGATTGCTAAAGTCCATACCTCCTCGGTGTGTTCTTATGGCTGCAGATCTTCACAGCACAGACGCTTTCTTCTGCATGCTGTTCTTTCCCAGTTCAGGGCTCCTTCAAGGCTCTCCCTGAATGGCTACGCCGCCCCCTTTTATCCCAGTTCTCTTCAATGCTCACAGCTGCAGCCCATCAAGGACAACCAGGACCTGTGGGGCAAAGCCTCTAGACAGATATTCAAATAGAATCCATTTCCTCTACTCTAGCCAGTAAGTACTACCCTACAAGTCCTCAGAACCCCAAAGGCCACCTTTCATCTGACACCCAGACCCTGGGGAAAGGACTTCTTTTTCCCATGGCAAATGGCCTCCCTTGGCAGCCACTCACCCTGGCAGAAAGTGGGAGCCTAGCTAGAATGATGCAATCGTTGCTGGATTTTTCCAAAAGAAAAGCTGGCAGCAACTAGGGCCCTGGAAGTACTTAGAGCCTCAAACGCCACCTTGAACATATTCCTGAGACCCTGGGGAAAGGACTTCTTTTTCCCATGGAAAATGGCCTTCATTTCTGGCCACTTGGCCTGGCAGGCAGGGCAGTGCCAAGCCAGGAATCTACAAACTCTGCTGGATCCTTCCAGAACGAAAGCTGCCAGCAACTAGGACCCTGCAAGTCCTTAGAGCCCCAGATGCCACCTGTCATCTGACACCCAGAGCCTGGGCCAATGACTTCGTTTTCCCCATGGAAAATGGCCTCCATTTCTGGCCACTCGCCCTGACCAAGAGGGTGGTGCCCAGCAAGAAATTTGCAAGCTTTGCTGGATTGCTCCAAATCTAAAGCTGCCACTTGTTGTTGTTCTATTTCTCTAGAGTCCCATCATGCTGTTCTCAGATTGCTAAAGTCCATACCTCCTCGGTGTGTTCTTATGGCTGCAGATCTTCACAGCACAGACGCTTTCTTCTGCATGCTGTTCTTTCCCAGTTCAGGGCTCCTTCAAGGCTCTCCCTGAATGGCTACGCCGCCCCCTTTTATCCCAGTTCTCTTCAATGCTCACAGCTGCAGCCCATCAAGGACAACCAGGACCTGTGGGGCAAAGCCTCTAGACAGATATTCAAATAGAATCCATTTCCTCTACTCTAGCCAGTAAGTACTACCCTACAAGTCCTCAGAACCCCAAAGGCCACCTTTCATCTGACACCCAGACCCTGGGGAAAGGACTTCTTTTTCCCATGGCAAATGGCCTCCCTTGGCAGCCACTCACCCTGGCAGAAAGTGGGAGCCTAGCTAGAATGATGCAATCGTTGCTGGATTTTTCCAAAAGAAAAGCTGGCAGCAACTAGGGCCCTGGAAGTACTTAGAGCCTCAAACGCCACCTTGAACATATTCCTGAGACCCTGGGGAAAGGACTTCTTTTTCCCATGGAAAATGGCCTTCATTTGTGGCCACTTGGCCTGGCAGGCAGGGCAGTGCCAAGCCAGGAATCTACAAACTCTGCTGGATCCTTCCAGAACGAAAGCTGCCAGCAACTAGGACCCTGCAAGTCCTTAGAGCCCCAGATGCCACCTGTCATCTGACACCCAGAGCCTGGGCCAATGACTTCGTTTTCCCCATGGAAAATGGCCTCCATTTCTGGCCACTCGCCCTGACCAAGAGGGTGGTGCCCAGCAAGAAATTTGCAAGCTTTGCTGGATTGCTCCAAATCTAAAGCTGCCACTTGTTGTTGTTCTATTTCTCTAGAGTCCCATCATGCTGTTCTCAGATTGCTAAAGTCCATACCTCCTCGGTGTGTTCTTATGGCTGCAGATCTTCACAGCACAGACGCTTTCTTCTGCATGCTGTTCTTTCCCAGTTCAGGGCTCCTTCAAGGCTCTCCCTGAATGGCTACGCCGCCCCCTTTTATCCCAGTTCTCTTCAATGCTCACAGCTGCAGCCCATCAAGGACAACCAGGACCTGTGGGGCAAAGCCTCTAGACAGATATTCAAATAGAATCCATTTCCTCTACTCTAGCCAGTAAGTACTACCCTACAAGTCCTCAGAACCCCAAAGGCCACCTTTCATCTGACACCCAGACCCTGGGGAAAGGACTTCTTTTTCCCATGGCAAATGGCCTCCCTTGGCAGCCACTCACCCTGGCAGAAAGTGGGAGCCTAGCTAGAATGATGCAATCGTTGCTGGATTTTTCCAAAAGAAAAGCTGGCAGCAACTAGGGCCCTGGAAGTACTTAGAGCCTCAAACGCCACCTTGAACATATTCCTGAGACCCTGGGGAAAGGACTTCTTTTTCCCATGGAAAATGGCCTTCATTTCTGGCCACTTGGCCTGGCAGGCAGGGCAGTGCCAAGCCAGGAATCTACAAACTCTGCTGGATCCTTCCAGAACGAAAGCTGCCAGCAACTAGGACCCTGCAAGTCCTTAGAGCCCCAGATGCCACCTGTCATCTGACACCCAGAGCCTGGGCCAATGACTTCGTTTTCCCCATGGAAAATGGCCTCCATTTCTGGCCACTCGCCCTGACCAAGAGGGTGGTGCCCAGCAAGAAATTTGCAAGCTTTGCTGGATTGCTCCAAATCTAAAGCTGCCACTTGTTGTTGTTCTATTTCTCTAGAGTCCCATCATGCTGTTCTCAGATTGCTAAAGTCCATACCTCCTCGGTGTGTTCTTATGGCTGCAGATCTTCACAGCACAGACGCTTTCTTCTGCATGCTGTTCTTTCCCAGTTCAGGGCTCCTTCAAGGCTCTCCCTGAATGGCTACGCCGCCCCCTTTTATCCCAGTTCTCTTCAATGCTCACAGCTGCAGCCCATCAAGGACAACCAGGACCTGTGGGGCAAAGCCTCTAGACAGATATTCAAATAGAATCCATTTCCTCTACTCTAGCCAGTAAGTAGTACCCTACAAGTCCTCAGAACCCCAAAGGCCACCTTTCATCTGACACCCAGACCCTGGGGAAAGGACTTCTTTTTCCCATGGCAAATGGCCTCCCTTGGCAGCCACTCACCCTGGCAGAAAGTGGGAGCCTAGCTAGAATGATGCAATCGTTGCTGGATTTTTCCAAAAGAAAAGCTGGCAGCAACTAGGGCCTTGGAAGTACTTAGAGCCTCAAACGCCACCTTGAACATATTCCTGAGACCCTGGGGAAAGGACTTCTTTTTCCCATGGAAAATGGCCTTCATTTGTGGCCACTTGGCCTGGCAGGCAGGGCAGTGCCAAGCCAGGAATCTACAAACTCTGCTGGATCCTTCCAGAACGAAAGCTGCCAGCAACTAGGACCCTGCAAGTCCTTAGAGCCCCAGATGCCACCTGTCATCTGACACCCAGAGCCTGGGCCAATGACTTCGTTTTCCCCATGGAAAATGGCCTCCATTTCTGGCCACTCGCCCTGACCAAGAGGGTGGTGCCCAGCAAGAAATTTGCAAGCTTTGCTGGATTGCTCCAAATCTAAAGCTGCCACTTGTTGTTGTTCTATTTCTCTAGAGTCCCATCATGCTGTTCTCAGATTGCTAAAGTCCATACCTCCTCGGTGTGTTCTTATGGCTGCAGATCTTCACAGCACAGACGCTTTCTTCTGCATGCTGTTCTTTCCCAGTTCAGGGCTCCTTCAAGGCTCTCCCTGAATGGCTACGCCGCCCCCTTTTATCCCAGTTCTCTTCAATGCTCACAGCTGCAGCCCATCAAGGACAACCAGGACCTGTGGGGCAAAGCCTCTAGACAGATATTCAAATAGAATCCATTTCCTCTACTCTAGCCAGTAAGTACTACCCTACAAGTCCTCAGAACCCCAAAGGCCACCTTTCATCTGACACCCAGACCCTGGGGAAAGGACTTCTTTTTCCCATGGCAAATGGCCTCCCTTGGCAGCCACTCACCCTGGCAGAAAGTGGGAGCCTAGCTAGAATGATGCAATCGTTGCTGGATTTTTCCAAAAGAAAAGCTGGCAGCAACTAGGGCCCTGGAAGTACTTAGAGCCTCAAACGCCACCTTGAACATATTCCTGAGACCCTGGGGAAAGGACTTCTTTTTCCCATGGAAAATGGCCTTCATTTGTGGCCACTTGGCCTGGCAGGCAGGGCAGTGCCAAGCCAGGAATCTACATACTCTGCTGGATCCTTCCAGAACGAAAGCTGCCAGCAACTAGGACCCTGCAAGTCCTTAGAGCCCCAGATGCCACCTGTCATCTGACACCCAGAGCCTGGGCCAATGACTTCGTTTTCCCCATGGAAAATGGCCTCCATTTCTGGCCACTCGCCCTGACCAAGAGGGTGGTGCCCAGCAAGAAATTTGCAAGCTTTGCTGGATTGCTCCAAATCTAAAGCTGCCACTTGTTGTTGTTCTATTTCTCTAGAGTCCCATCATGCTGTTCTCAGATTGCTAAAGTCCATACCTCCTCGGTGTGTTCTTATGGCTGCAGATCTTCACAGCACAGACGCTTTCTTCTGCATGCTGTTCTTTCCCAGTTCAGGGCTCCTTCAAGGCTCTCCCTGAATGGCTACGCCGCCCCCTTTTATCCCAGTTCTCTTCAATGCTCACAGCTGCAGCCCATCAAGGACAACCAGGACCTGTGGGGCAAAGCCTCTAGACAGATATTCAAATAGAATCCATTTCCTCTACTCTAGCCAGTAAGTACTACCCTACAAGTCCTCAGAACCCCAAAGGCCACCTTTCATCTGACACCCAGACCCTGGGGAAAGGACTTCTTTTTCCCATGGCAAATGGCCTCCCTTGGCAGCCACTCACCCTGGCAGAAAGTGGGAGCCTAGCTAGAATGATGCAATCGTTGCTGGATTTTTCCAAAAGAAAAGCTGGCAGCAACTAGGGCCCTGGAAGTACTTAGAGCCTCAAACGCCACCTTGAACATATTACTGAGACCCTGGGGAAAGGACTTCGTTTTTCCCATGGAAAATGGCCTTCATTTGTGGCCACTTGGCCTGGCAGGCAGGGCAGTGCCAAGCCAGGAATCTACAAACTGTGCTGGATCCTTCCAGAACGAAAGCTGCCAGCAACTAGGACCCTGCAAGTCCTTAGAGCCCCAGATGCCACCTGTCATCTGACACCCAGAGCCTGGGCCAATGACTTCGTTTTCCCCATGGAAAATGGCCTCCATTTCTGGCCACTCGCCCTGACCAAGAGGGTGGTGCCCAGCAAGAAATTTGCAAGCTTTGCTGGATTGCTCCAAATCTAAAGCTGCCACTTGTTGTTGTTCTATTTCTCTAGAGTCCCATCATGCTGTTCTCAGATTGCTAAAGTCCATACCTCCTCGGTGTGTTCTTATGGCTGCAGATCTTCACAGCACAGACGCTTTCTTCTGCATGCTGTTCTTTCCCAGTTCAGGGCTCCTTCAAGGCTCTCCCTGAATGGCTACGCCGCCCCCTTTTATCCCAGTTCTCTTCAATGCTCACAGCTGCAGCCCATCAAGGACAACCAGGACCTGTGGGGCAAAGCCTCTAGACAGATATTCAAATAGAATCCATTTCCTCTACTCTAGCCAGTAAGTACTACCCTACAAGTCCTCAGAACCCCAAAGGCCACCTTTCATCTGACACCCAGACCCTGGGGAAAGGACTTCTTTTTCCCATGGCAAATGGCCTCCCTTGGCAGCCACTCACCCTGGCAGAAAGTGGGAGCCTAGCTAGAATGATGCAATCGTTGCTGGATTTTTCCAAAAGAAAAGCTGGCAGCAACTAGGGCCCTGGAAGTACTTAGAGCTTTAAACGCCACCTTGAACATATTACTGAGACCCTGGGGAAAGGACATCTTTTTCCCATGGAAAATGGCCTTCATTTGTGGCCACTTGGCCTGGCAGGCAGGGCAGTGCCAAGCCAGGAATCTACAAACTCTGCTGGATCCTTCCAGAACGAAAGCTGCCAGCAACTAGGACCCTGCAAGTCCTTAGAGCCCCAGATGCCACCTGTCATCTGACACCCAGAGCCTGGGCCAATGACTTCGTTTTCCCCATGGAAAATGGCCTCCATTTCTGGCCACTCGCCCTGACCAAGAGGGTGGTGCCCAGCAAGAAATTTGCAAGCTTTGCTGGATTGCTCCAAATCTAAAGCTGCCACTTGTTGTTGTTCTATTTCTCTAGAGTCCCATCATGCTGTTCTCAGATTGCTAAAGTCCATACCTCCTCGGTGTGTTCTTATGGCTGCAGATCTTCACAGCACAGACGCTTTCTTCTGCATGCTGTTCTTTCCCAGTTCAGGGCTCCTTCAAGGCTCTCCCTGAATGGCTACGCCGCCCCCTTTTATCCCAGTTCTCTTCAATGCTCACAGCTGCAGCCCATCAAGGACAACCAGGACCTGTGGGGCAAAGCCTCTAGACAGATATTCAAATAGAATCCATTTCCTCTACTCTAGCCAGTAAGTACTACCCTACAAGTCCTCAGAACCCCAAAGGCCACCTTTCATCTGACACCCAGACCCTGGGGAAAGGACTTCTTTTTCCCATGGCAAATGGCCTCCCTTGGCAGCCACTCACCCTGGCAGAAAGTGGGAGCCTAGCTAGAATGATGCAATCGTTGCTGGATTTTTCCAAAAGAAAAGCTGGCAGCAACTAGGGCCCTGGAAGTACTTAGAGCCTCAAACGCCACCTTGAACATATTCCTGAGACCCTGGGGAAAGGACTTCTTTTTCCCATGGAAAATGGCCTTCATTTCTGGCCACTTGGCCTGGCAGGCAGGGCAGTGCCAAGCCAGGAATCTACAAACTCTGCTGGATCCTTCCAGAACGAAAGCTGCCAGCAACTAGGACCCTGCAAGTCCTTAGAGCCCCAGATGCCACCTGTCATCTGACACCCAGAGCCTGGGCCAATGACTTCGTTTTCCCCATGGAAAATGGCCTCCATTTCTGGCCACTCGCCCTGACCAAGAGGGTGGTGCCCAGCAAGAAATTTGCAAGCTTTGCTGGATTGCTCCAAATCGAAAGCTGCCACTTGTTGTTGTTCTATTTCTCTAGAGTCCCATCATGCTGTTCTCAGATTGCTAAAGTCCATACCTCCTCGGTGTGTTCTTATGGCTGCAGATCTTCACAGCACAGACGCTTTCTTCTGCATGCTGTTCTTTCCCAGTTCAGGGCTCCTTCAAGGCTCTCCCTGAATGGCTACGCCGCCCCCTTTTATCCCAGTTCTCTTCAATGCTCACAGCTGCAGCCCATCAAGGACAACCAGGACCTGTGGGGCAAAGCCTCTAGACAGATATTCAAATAGAATCCATTTCCTCTACTCTAGCCAGTAAGTAGTACCCTACAAGTCCTCAGAACCCCAAAGGCCACCTTTCATCTGACACCCAGACCCTGGGGAAAGGACTTCTTTTTCCCATGGCAAATGGCCTCCCTTGGCAGCCACTCACCCTGGCAGAAAGTGGGAGCCTAGCTAGAATGATGCAATCGTTGCTGGATTTTTCCAAAAGAAAAGCTGGCAGCAACTAGGGCCCTGGAAGTACTTAGAGCCTCAAACGCCACCTTGAACATATTCCTGAGACCCTGGGGAAAGGACATCTTTTTCCCATGGAAAATGGCCTTCATTTGTGGCCACTTGGCCTGGCAGGCAGGGCAGTGCCAAGCCAGGAATCTACAAACTCTGCTGGATCCTTCCAGAACGAAAGCTGCCAGCAACTAGGACCCTGCAAGTCCTTAGAGCCCCAGATGCCACCTGTCATCTGACACCCAGAGCCTGGGCCAATGACTTCGTTTTCCCCATGGAAAATGGCCTCCATTTCTGGCCACTCGCCCTTACCAAGAGGGTGGTGCCCAGCAAGAAATTTGCAAGCTTTGCTGGATTGCTCCAAATCTAAAGCTGCCACTTGTTGTTGTTCTATTTCTCTAGAGTCCCATCATGCTGTTCTCAGATTGCTAAAGTCCATACCTCCTCGGTGTGTTCTTATGGCTGCAGATCTTCACAGCACAGACGCTTTCTTCTGCATGCTGTTCTTTCCCAGTTCAGGGCTCCTTCAAGGCTCTCCCTGAATGGCTACGCCGCCCCCTTTTATCCCAGTTCTCTTCAATGCTCACAGCTGCAGCCCATCAAGGACAACCAGGACCTGTGGGGCAAAGCCTCTAGACAGATATTCAAATAGAATCCATTTCCTCTACTCTAGCCAGTAAGTACTACCCTACAAGTCCTCAGAACCCCAAAGGCCACCTTTCATCTGACACCCAGACCCTGGGGAAAGGACTTCTTTTTCCCATGGCAAATGGCCTCCCTTGGCAGCCACTCACCCTGGCAGAAAGTGGGAGCCTAGCTAGAATGATGCAATCGTTGCTGGATTTTTCCAAAAGAAAAGCTGGCAGCAACTAGGGCCCTGGAAGTACTTAGAGCCTCAAACGCCACCTTGAACATATTCCTGAGACCCTGGGGAAAGGACTTCTTTTTCCCATGGAAAATGGCCTTCATTTGTGGCCACTTGGCCTGGCAGGCAGGGCAGTGCCAAGCCAGGAATCTACATACTCTGCTGGATCCTTCCAGAACGAAAGCTGCCAGCAACTAGGACCCTGCAAGTCCTTAGAGCCCCAGATGCCACCTGTCATCTGACACCCAGAGCCTGGGCCAATGACTTCGTTTTCCCCATGGAAAATGGCCTCCATTTCTGGCCACTCGCCCTGACCAAGAGGGTGGTGCCCAGCAAGAAATTTGCAAGCTTTGCTGGATTGCTCCAAATCTAAAGCTGCCACTTGTTGTTGTTCTATTTCTCTAGAGTCCCATCATGCTGTTCTCAGATTGCTAAAGTCCATACCTCCTCGGTGTGTTCTTATGGCTGCAGATCTTCACAGCACAGACGCTTTCTTCTGCATGCTGTTCTTTCCCAGTTCAGGGCTCCTTCAAGGCTCTCCCTGAATGGCTACGCCGCCCCCTTTTATCCCAGTTCTCTTCAATGCTCACAGCTGCAGCCCATCAAGGACAACCAGGACCTGTGGGGCAAAGCCTCTAGACAGATATTCAAATAGAATCCATTTCCTCTACTCTAGCCAGTAAGTAGTACCCTACAAGTCCTCAGAACCCCAAAGGCCACCTTTCATCTGACACCCAGACCCTGGGGAAAGGACTTCTTTTTCCCATGGCAAATGGCCTCCCTTGGCAGCCACTCACCCTGGCAGAAAGTGGGAGCCTAGCTAGAATGATGCAATCGTTGCTGGATTTTTCCAAAAGAAAAGCTGGCAGCAACTAGGGCCCTGGAAGTACTTAGAGCCTCAAACGCCACCTTGAACATATTCCTGAGACCCTGGGGAAAGGACATCTTTTTCCCATGGAAAATGGCCTTCATTTGTGGCCACTTGGCCTGGCAGGCAGGGCAGTGCCAAGCCAGGAATCTACAAACTCTGCTGGATCCTTCCAGAACGAAAGCTGCCAGCAACTAGGACCCTGCAAGTCCTTAGAGCCCCAGATGCCACCTGTCATCTGACACCCAGAGCCTGGGCCAATGACTTCGTTTTCCCCATGGAAAATGGCCTCCATTTCTGGCCACTCGCCCTTACCAAGAGGGTGGTGCCCAGCAAGAAATTTGCAAGCTTTGCTGGATTGCTCCAAATCTAAAGCTGCCACTTGTTGTTGTTCTATTTCTCTAGAGTCCCATCATGCTGTTCTCAGATTGCTAAAGTCCATACCTCCTCGGTGTGTTCTTATGGCTGCAGATCTTCACAGCACAGACGCTTTCTTCTGCATGCTGTTCTTTCCCAGTTCAGGGCTCCTTCAAGGCTCTCCCTGAATGGCTACGCCGCCCCCTTTTATCCCAGTTCTCTTCAATGCTCACAGCTGCAGCCCATCAAGGACAACCAGGACCTGTGGGGCAAAGCCTCTAGACAGATATTCAAATAGAATCCATTTCCTCTACTCTAGCCAGTAAGTACTACCCTACAAGTCCTCAGAACCCCAAAGGCCACCTTTCATCTGACACCCAGACCCTGGGGAAAGGACTTCTTTTTCCCATGGCAAATGGCCTCCCTTGGCAGCCACTCACCCTGGCAGAAAGTGGGAGCCTAGCTAGAATGATGCAATCGTTGCTGGATTTTTCCAAAAGAAAAGCTGGCAGCAACTAGGGCCCTGGAAGTACTTAGAGCCTCAAACGCCACCTTGAACATATTCCTGAGACCCTGGGGAAAGGACTTCTTTTTCCCATGGAAAATGGCCTTCATTTGTGGCCACTTGGCCTGGCAGGCAGGGCAGTGCCAAGCCAGGAATCTACATACTCTGCTGGATCCTTCCAGAACGAAAGCTGCCAGCAACTAGGACCCTGCAAGTCCTTAGAGCCCCAGATGCCACCTGTCATCTGACACCCAGAGCCTGGGCCAATGACTTCGTTTTCCCCATGGAAAATGGCCTCCATTTCTGGCCACTCGCCCTGACCAAGAGGGTGGTGCCCAGCAAGAAATTTGCAAGCTTTGCTGGATTGCTCCAAATCTAAAGCTGCCACTTGTTGTTGTTCTATTTCTCTAGAGTCCCATCATGCTGTTCTCAGATTGCTAAAGTCCATACCTCCTCGGTGTGTTCTTATGGCTGCAGATCTTCACAGCACAGACGCTTTCTTCTGCATGCTGTTCTTTCCCAGTTCAGGGCTCCTTCAAGGCTCTCCCTGAATGGCTACGCCGCCCCCTTTTATCCCAGTTCTCTTCAATGCTCACAGCTGCAGCCCATCAAGGACAACCAGGACCTGTGGGGCAAAGCCTCTAGACAGATATTCAAATAGAATCCATTTCCTCTACTCTAGCCAGTAAGTACTACCCTACAAGTCCTCAGAACCCCAAAGGCCACCTTTCATCTGACACCCAGACCCTGGGGAAAGGACTTCTTTTTCCCATGGCAAATGGCCTCCCTTGGCAGCCACTCACCCTGGCAGAAAGTGGGAGCCTAGCTAGAATGATGCAATCGTTGCTGGATTTTTCCAAAAGAAAAGCTGGCAGCAACTAGGGCCCTGGAAGTACTTAGAGCCTCAAACGCCACCTTGAACATATTACTGAGACCCTGGGGAAAGGACTTCGTTTTTCCCATGGAAAATGGCCTTCATTTCTGGCCACTTGGCCTGGCAGGCAGGGCAGTGCCAAGCCAGGAATCTACAAACTGTGCTGGATCCTTCCAGAACGAAAGCTGCCAGCAACTAGGACCCTGCAAGTCCTTAGAGCCCCAGATGCCACCTGTCATCTGACACCCAGAGCCTGGGCCAATGACTTCGTTTTCCCCATGGAAAATGGCCTCCATTTCTGGCCACTCGCCCTGACCAAGAGGGTGGTGCCCAGCAAGAAATTTGCAAGCTTTGCTGGATTGCTCCAAATCTAAAGCTGCCACTTGTTGTTGTTCTATTTCTCTAGAGTCCCATCATGCTGTTCTCAGATTGCTAAAGTCCATACCTCCTCGGTGTGTTCTTATGGCTGCAGATCTTCACAGCACAGACGCTTTCTTCTGCATGCTGTTCTTTCCCAGTTCAGGGCTCCTTCAAGGCTCTCCCTGAATGGCTACGCCGCCCCCTTTTATCCCAGTTCTCTTCAATGCTCACAGCTGCAGCCCATCAAGGACAACCAGGACCTGTGGGGCAAAGCCTCTAGACAGATATTCAAATAGAATCCATTTCCTCTACTCTAGCCAGTAAGTACTACCCTACAAGTCCTCAGAACCCCAAAGGCCACCTTTCATCTGACACCCAGACCCTGGGGAAAGGACTTCTTTTTCCCATGGCAAATGGCCTCCCTTGGCAGCCACTCACCCTGGCAGAAAGTGGGAGCCTAGCTAGAATGATGCAATCGTTGCTGGATTTTTCCAAAAGAAAAGCTGGCAGCAACTAGGGCCCTGGAAGTACTTAGAGCTTTAAACGCCACCTTGAACATATTACTGAGACCCTGGGGAAAGGACATCTTTTTCCCATGGAAAATGGCCTTCATTTGTGGCCACTTGGCCTGGCAGGCAGGGCAGTGCCAAGCCAGGAATCTACAAACTCTGCTGGATCCTTCCAGAACGAAAGCTGCCAGCAACTAGGACCCTGCAAGTCCTTAGAGCCCCAGATGCCACCTGTCATCTGACACCCAGAGCCTGGGCCAATGACTTCGTTTTCCCCATGGAAAATGGCCTCCATTTCTGGCCACTCGCCCTGACCAAGAGGGTGGTGCCCAGCAAGAAATTTGCAAGCTTTGCTGGATTGCTCCAAATCTAAAGCTGCCACTTGTTGTTGTTCTATTTCTCTAGAGTCCCATCATGCTGTTCTCAGATTGCTAAAGTCCATACCTCCTCGGTGTGTTCTTATGGCTGCAGATCTTCACAGCACAGACGCTTTCTTCTGCATGCTGTTCTTTCCCAGTTCAGGGCTCCTTCAAGGCTCTCCCTGAATGGCTACGCCGCCCCCTTTTATCCCAGTTCTCTTCAATGCTCACAGCTGCAGCCCATCAAGGACAACCAGGACCTGTGGGGCAAAGCCTCTAGACAGATATTCAAATAGAATCCATTTCCTCTACTCTAGCCAGTAAGTACTACCCTACAAGTCCTCAGAACCCCAAAGGCCACCTTTCATCTGACACCCAGACCCTGGGGAAAGGACTTCTTTTTCCCATGGCAAATGGCCTCCCTTGGCAGCCACTCACCCTGGCAGAAAGTGGGAGCCTAGCTAGAATGATGCAATCGTTGCTGGATTTTTCCAAAAGAAAAGCTGGCAGCAACTAGGGCCCTGGAAGTACTTAGAGCTTTAAACGCCACCTTGAACATATTCCTGAGACCCTGGGGAAAGGACATCTTTTTCCCATGGGAAATGGCCTTCATTTGTGGCCACTTGGCCTGGCAGGCAGGGCAGTGCCAAGCCAGGAATCTACAAACTCTGCTGGATCCTTCCAGAACGAAAGCTGCCAGCAACTAGGACCCTGCAAGTCCTTAGAGCCCCAGATGCCACCTTTCATCTGACACCCAGAGCCTGGGCCAATGACTTCGTTTTCCCCATGGAAAATGGCCTCCATTTCTGGCCACTCGCCCTGACCAAGAGGGTGGTGCCCAGCAAGAAATTTGCAAGCTTTGCTGGATTGCTCCAAATCTAAAGCTGCCACTTGTTGTTGTTCTATTTCTCTAGAGTCCCATCATGCTGTTCTCAGATTGCTAAAGTCCATACCTCCTCGGTGTGTTCTTATGGCTGCAGATCATCACAGCACAGACGCTTTCTTCTGCATGCTGTTCTTTCCCAGTTCAGGGCTCCTTCAAGGCTCTCCCTGAATGGCTAAGCCGCCCCCTTTTATCCCAGTTCTCTTCAATGCTCACAGCTGCAGCCCATCAAGGACAACCAGGACCTGTGGGGCAAAGCCTCTAGACAGATATTCAAATAGAATCCATTTCCTCTACTCTAGCCAGTAAGTACTACCCTACAAGTCCTCAGAACCCCAAAGGCCACCTTTCATCTGACACCCAGACCCTGGGGAAAGGACTTCTTTTTCCCATGGCAAATGGCCTCCCTTGGCAGCCACTCACCCTGGCAGAAAGTGGGAGCCTAGCTAGAATGATGCAATCGTTGCTGGATTTTTCCAAAAGAAAAGCTGGCAGCAACTAGGGCCCTGGAAGTACTTAGAGCTTTAAACGCCACCTTGAACATATTACTGAGACCCTGGGGAAAGGACATCTTTTTCCCATGGAAAATGGCCTTCATTTGTGGCCACTTGGCCTGGCAGGCAGGGCAGTGCCAAGCCAGGAATCTACAAACTCTGCTGGATCCTTCCAGAACGAAAGCTGCCAGCAACTAGGACCCTGCAAGTCCTTAGAGCCCCAGATGCCACCTTTCATCTGACACCCAGAGCCTGGGCCAATGACTTCGTTTTCCCCATGGAAAATGGCCTCCATTTCTGGCCACTCGCCCTGACCAAGAGGGTGGTGCCCAGCAAGAAATTTGCAAGCTTTGCTGGATTGCTCCAAATCTAAAGCTGCCACTTGTTGTTGTTCTATTTCTCTAGAGTCCCATCATGCTGTTCTCAGATTGCTAAAGTCCATACCTCCTCGGTGTGTTCTTATGGCTGCAGATCATCACAGCACAGACGCTTTCTTCTGCATGCTGTTCTTTCCCAGTTCAGGGCTCCTTCAAGGCTCTCCCTGAATGGCTACGCCGCCCCCTTTTATCCCAGTTCTCTTCAATGCTCACAGCTGCAGCCCATCAAGGACAACCAGGACCTGTGGGGCAAAGCCTCTAGACAGATATTCAAATAGAATCCATTTCCTCTACTCTAGCCAGTAAGTACTACCCTACAAGTCCTCAGAACCCCAAAGGCCACCTTTCATCTGACACCCAGACCCTGGGGAAAGGACTTCTTTTTCCCATGGCAAATGGCCTCCCTTGGCAGCCACTCACCCTGGCAGAAAGTGGGAGCCTAGCTAGAATGATGCAATCGTTGCTGGATTTTTCCAAAAGAAAAGCTGGCAGCAACTAGGGCCTTGGAAGTATTTAGAGCCTCAAACGCCACCTTGAACATATTCCTGAGACCCTGGGGAAAGGACATCTTTTTCCCATGGAAAATGGCCTTCATTTGTGGCCACTTGGCCTGGCAGGCAGGGCAGTGCCAAGCCAGGAATCTACAAACTCTGCTGGATCCTTCCAGAACGAAAGCTGCCAGCAACTAGGACCCTGCAAGTCCTTAGAGCCCCAGATGCCACCTGTCATCTGACACCCAGAGCCTGGGCCAATGACTTCGTTTTCCCCATGGAAAATGGCCTCCATTTCTGGCCACTCGCCCTGACCAAGAGGGTGGTGCCCAGCAAGAAATTTGCAAGCTTTGCTGGATTGCTCCAAATCTAAAGCTGCCACTTGTTGTTGTTCTATTTCTCTAGAGTCCCATCATGCTGTTCTCAGATTGCTAAAATCCATACCTCCTCGGTGTGTTCTTATGGCTGCAGATCTTCACAGCACAGACGCTTTCTTCTGCATGCTGTTCTTTCCCAGTTCAGGGCTCCTTCAAGGCTCTCCCTGAATGGCTACGCCGCCCCCTTTTATCCCAGTTCTCTTCAATGCTCACAGCTGCAGCCCATCAAGGACAACCAGGACCTGTGGGGCAAAGCCTCTAGACAGATATTCAAATAGAATCCATTTCCTCTACTCTAGCCAGTAAGTACTACCCTACAAGTCCTCAGAACCCCAAAGGCCACCTTTCATCTGACACCCAGACCCTGGGGAAAGGACTTCTTTTTCCCATGGCAAATGGCCTCCCTTGGCAGCCACTCACCCTGGCAGAAAGTGGGAGCCTAGCTAGAATGATGCAATCGTTGCTGGATTTTTCCAAAAGAAAAGCTGGCAGCAACTAGGGCCCTGGAAGTACTTAGAGCCTCAAATGCCACCTTGAACATATTCCTGAGACCCTGGGGAAAGGACATCTTTTTCCCATGGAAAATGGCCTTCATTTGTGGCCACTTGGCCTGGCAGGCAGGGCAGTGCCAAGCCAGGAATCTACAAACTCTGCTGGATCCTTCCAGAACGAAAGCTGCCAGCAACTAGGACCCTGCAAGTCCTTAGAGCCCCAGATGCCACCTGTCATCTGACACCCAGAGCCTGGGCCAATGACTTCGTTTTCCCCATGGAAAATGGCCTCCATTTCTGGCCACTCGCCCTGACCAAGAGGGTGGTGCCCAGCAAGAAATTTGCAAGCTTTGCTGGATTGCTCCAAATCTAAAGCTGCCACTTGTTGTTGTTCTATTTCTCTAGAGTCCCATCATGCTGTTCTCAGATTGCTAAAGTCCATACCTCCTCGGTGTGTTCTTATGGCTGCAGATCTTCACAGCACAGACGCTTTCTTCTGCATGCTGTTCTTTCCCAGTTCAGGGCTCCTTCAAGGCTCTCCCTGAATGGCTACGCCGCCCCCTTTTATCCCAGTTCTCTTCAATGCTCACAGCTGCAGCCCATCAAGGACAACCAGGACCTGTGGGGCAAAGCCTCTAGACAGATATTCAAATAGAATCCATTTCCTCTACTCTAGCCAGTAAGTAGTACCCTACAAGTCCTCAGAACCCCAAAGGCCACCTTTCATCTGACACCCAGACCCTGGGGAAAGGACTTCTTTTTCCCATGGCAAATGGCCTCCCTTGGCAGCCACTCACCCTGGCAGAAAGTGGGAGCCTAGCTAGAATGATGCAATCGTTGCTGGATTTTTCCAAAAGAAAAGCTGGCAGCAACTAGGGCCTTGGAAGTACTTAGAGCCTCAAACGCCACCTTGAACATATTCCTGAGACCCTGGGGAAAGGACTTCTTTTTCCCATGGAAAATGGCCTTCATTTGTGGCCACTTGGCCTGGCAGGCAGGGCAGTGCCAAGCCAGGAATCTACATACTCTGCTGGATCCTTCCAGAACGAAAGCTGCCAGCAACTAGGACCCTGCAAGTCCTTAGAGCCCCAGATGCCACCTGTCATCTGACACCCAGAGCCTGGGCCAATGACTTCGTTTTCCCCATGGAAAATGGCCTCCATTTCTGGCCACTCGCCCTGACCAAGAGGGTGGTGCCCAGCAAGAAATTTGCAAGCTTTGCTGGATTGCTCCAAATCTAAAGCTGCCACTTGTTGTTGTTCTATTTCTCTAGAGTCCCATCATGCTGTTCTCAGCTTGCTAAAATCCATACCTCCTCGGTGTGTTCTTATGGCTGCAGATCTTCACAGCACAGACGCTTTCTTCTGCATGCTGTTCTTTCCCAGTTCAGGGCTCCTTCAAGGCTCTCCCTGAATGGCTACGCCGCCCCCTTTTATCCCAGTTCTCTTCAATGCTCACAGCTGCAGCCCATCAAGGACAACCAGGACCTGTGGGGCAAAGCCTCTAGACAGATATTCAAATAGAATCCATTTCCTCTACTCTAGCCAGTAAGTAGTACCCTACAAGTCCTCAGAACCCCAAAGGCCACCTTTCATCTGACACCCAGACCCTGGGGAAAGGACTTCTTTTTCCCATGGCAAATGGCCTCCCTTGGCAGCCACTCACCCTGGCAGAAAGTGGGAGCCTAGCTAGAATGATGCAATCGTTGCTGGATTTTTCCAAAAGAAAAGCTGGCAGCAACTAGGGCCCTGGAAGTACTTAGAGCTTTAAACGCCACCTTGAACATATTACTGAGACCCTGGGGAAAGGACATCTTTTTCCCATGGAAAATGGCCTTCATTTGTGGCCACTTGGCCTGGCAGGCAGGGCAGTGCCAAGCCAGGAATCTACAAACTCTGCTGGATCCTTCCAGAACGAAAGCTGCCAGCAACTAGGACCCTGCAAGTCCTTAGAGCCCCAGATGCCACCTGTCATCTGACACCCAGAGCCTGGGCCAATGACTTCGTTTTCCCCATGGAAAATGGCCTCCATTTCTGGCCACTCGCCCTGACCAAGAGGGTGGTGCCCAGCAAGAAATTTGCAAGCTTTGCTGGATTGCTCCAAATCTAAAGCTGCCACTTGTTGTTGTTCTATTTCTCTAGAGTCCCATCATGCTGTTCTCAGATTGCTAAAGTCCATACCTCCTCGGTGTGTTCTTATGGCTGCAGATCTTCACAGCACAGACGCTTTCTTCTGCATGCTGTTCTTTCCCAGTTCAGGGCTCCTTCAAGGCTCTCCCTGAATGGCTACGCCGCCCCCTTTTATCCCAGTTCTCTTCAATGCTCACAGCTGCAGCCCATCAAGGACAACCAGGACCTGTGGGGCAAAGCCTCTAGACAGATATTCAAATAGAATCCATTTCCTCTACTCTAGCCAGTAAGTAGTACCCTACAAGTCCTCAGAACCCCAAAGGCCACCTTTCATCTGACACCCAGACCCTGGGGAAAGGACTTCTTTTTCCCATGGCAAATGGCCTCCCTTGGCAGCCACTCACCCTGGCAGAAAGTGGGAGCCTAGCTAGAATGATGCAATCGTTGCTGGATTTTTCCAAAAGAAAAGCTGGCAGCAACTAGGGCCTTGGAAGTACTTAGAGCCTCAAACGCCACCTTGAACATATTCCTGAGACCCTGGGGAAAGGACTTCTTTTTCCCATGGAAAATGGCCTTCATTTGTGGCCACTTGGCCTGGCAGGCAGGGCAGTGCCAAGCCAGGAATCTACATACTCTGCTGGATCCTTCCAGAACGAAAGCTGCCAGCAACTAGGACCCTGCAAGTCCTTAGAGCCCCAGATGCCACCTGTCATCTGACACCCAGAGCCTGGGCCAATGACTTCGTTTTCCCCATGGAAAATGGCCTCCATTTCTGGCCACTCGCCCTGACCAAGAGGGTGGTGCCCAGCAAGAAATTTGCAAGCTTTGCTGGATTGCTCCAAATCTAAAGCTGCCACTTGTTGTTGTTCTATTTCTCTAGAGTCCCATCATGCTGTTCTCAGATTGCTAAAGTCCATACCTCCTCGGTGTGTTCTTATGGCTGCAGATCTTCACAGCACAGACGCTTTCTTCTGCATGCTGTTCTTTCCCAGTTCAGGGCTCCTTCAAGGCTCTCCCTGAATGGCTACGCCGCCCCCTTTTATCCCAGTTCTCTTCAATGCTCACAGCTGCAGCCCATCAAGGACAACCAGGACCTGTGGGGCAAAGCCTCTAGACAGATATTCAAATAGAATCCATTTCCTCTACTCTAGCCAGTAAGTAGTACCCTACAAGTCCTCAGAACCCCAAAGGCCACCTTTCATCTGACACCCAGACCCTGGGGAAAGGACTTCTTTTTCCCATGGCAAATGGCCTCCCTTGGCAGCCACTCACCCTGGCAGAAAGTGGGAGCCTAGCTAGAATGATGCAATCGTTGCTGGATTTTTCCAAAAGAAAAGCTGGCAGCAACTAGGGCCTTGGAAGTACTTAGAGCCTCAAACGCCACCTTGAACATATTCCTGAGACCCTGGGGAAAGGACTTCTTTTTCCCATGGAAAATGGCCTTCATTTGTGGCCACTTGGCCTGGCAGGCAGGGCAGTGCCAAGCCAGGAATCTACAAACTCTGCTGGATCCTTCCAGAACGAAAGCTGCCAGCAACTAGGACCCTGCAAGTCCTTAGAGCCCCAGATGCCACCTGTCATCTGACACCCAGAGCCTGGGCCAATGACTTCGTTTTCCCCATGGAAAATGGCCTCCATTTCTGGCCACTCGCCCTGACCAAGAGGGTGGTGCCCAGCAAGAAATTTGCAAGCTTTGCTGGATTGCTCCAAATCTAAAGCTGCCACTTGTTGTTGTTCTATTTCTCTAGAGTCCCATCATGCTGTTCTCAGCTTGCTAAAATCCATACCTCCTCGGTGTGTTCTTATGGCTGCAGATCTTCACAGCACAGACGCTTTCTTCTGCATGCTGTTCTTTCCCAGTTCAGGGCTCCTTCAAGGCTCTCCCTGAATGGCTACGCCGCCCCCTTTTATCCCAGTTCTCTTCAATGCTCACAGCTGCAGCCCATCAAGGACAACCAGGACCTGTGGGGCAAAGCCTCTAGACAGATATTCAAATAGAATCCATTTCCTCTACTCTAGCCAGTAAGTAGTACCCTACAAGTCCTCAGAACCCCAAAGGCCACCTTTCATCTGACACCCAGACCCTGGGGAAAGGACTTCTTTTTCCCATGGCAAATGGCCTCCCTTGGCAGCCACTCACCCTGGCAGAAAGTGGGAGCCTAGCTAGAATGATGCAATCGTTGCTGGATTTTTCCAAAAGAAAAGCTGGCAGCAACTAGGGCCCTGGAAGTACTTAGAGCTTTAAACGCCACCTTGAACATATTACTGAGACCCTGGGGAAAGGACATCTTTTTCCCATGGAAAATGGCCTTCATTTGTGGCCACTTGGCCTGGCAGGCAGGGCAGTGCCAAGCCAGGAATCTACAAACTCTGCTGGATCCTTCCAGAACGAAAGCTGCCAGCAACTAGGACCCTGCAAGTCCTTAGAGCCCCAGATGCCACCTGTCATCTGACACCCAGAGCCTGGGCCAATGACTTCGTTTTCCCCATGGAAAATGGCCTCCATTTCTGGCCACTCGCCCTGACCAAGAGGGTGGTGCCCAGCAAGAAATTTGCAAGCTTTGCTGGATTGCTCCAAATCTAAAGCTGCCACTTGTTGTTGTTCTATTTCTCTAGAGTCCCATCATGCTGTTCTCAGATTGCTAAAGTCCATACCTCCTCGGTGTGTTCTTATGGCTGCAGATCTTCACAGCACAGACGCTTTCTTCTGCATGCTGTTCTTTCCCAGTTCAGGGCTCCTTCAAGGCTCTCCCTGAATGGCTACGCCGCCCCCTTTTATCCCAGTTCTCTTCAATGCTCACAGCTGCAGCCCATCAAGGACAACCAGGACCTGTGGGGCAAAGCCTCTAGACAGATATTCAAATAGAATCCATTTCCTCTACTCTAGCCAGTAAGTAGTACCCTACAAGTCCTCAGAACCCCAAAGGCCACCTTTCATCTGACACCCAGACCCTGGGGAAAGGACTTCTTTTTCCCATGGCAAATGGCCTCCCTTGGCAGCCACTCACCCTGGCAGAAAGTGGGAGCCTAGCTAGAATGATGCAATCGTTGCTGGATTTTTCCAAAAGAAAAGCTGGCAGCAACTAGGGCCTTGGAAGTACTTAGAGCCTCAAACGCCACCTTGAACATATTCCTGAGACCCTGGGGAAAGGACTTCTTTTTCCCATGGAAAATGGCCTTCATTTGTGGCCACTTGGCCTGGCAGGCAGGGCAGTGCCAAGCCAGGAATCTACATACTCTGCTGGATCCTTCCAGAACGAAAGCTGCCAGCAACTAGGACCCTGCAAGTCCTTAGAGCCCCAGATGCCACCTGTCATCTGACACCCAGAGCCTGGGCCAATGACTTCGTTTTCCCCATGGAAAATGGCCTCCATTTCTGGCCACTCGCCCTGACCAAGAGGGTGGTGCCCAGCAAGAAATTTGCAAGCTTTGCTGGATTGCTCCAAATCTAAAGCTGCCACTTGTTGTTGTTCTATTTCTCTAGAGTCCCATCATGCTGTTCTCAGATTGCTAAAGTCCATACCTCCTCGGTGTGTTCTTATGGCTGCAGATCTTCACAGCACAGACGCTTTCTTCTGCATGCTGTTCTTTCCCAGTTCAGGGCTCCTTCAAGGCTCTCCCTGAATGGCTACGCCGCCCCCTTTTATCCCAGTTCTCTTCAATGCTCACAGCTGCAGCCCATCAAGGACAACCAGGACCTGTGGGGCAAAGCCTCTAGACAGATATTCAAATAGAATCCATTTCCTCTACTCTAGCCAGTAAGTAGTACCCTACAAGTCCTCAGAACCCCAAAGGCCACCTTTCATCTGACACCCAGACCCTGGGGAAAGGACTTCTTTTTCCCATGGCAAATGGCCTCCCTTGGCAGCCACTCACCCTGGCAGAAAGTGGGAGCCTAGCTAGAATGATGCAATCGTTGCTGGATTTTTCCAAAAGAAAAGCTGGCAGCAACTAGGGCCTTGGAAGTACTTAGAGCCTCAAACGCCACCTTGAACATATTCCTGAGACCCTGGGGAAAGGACTTCTTTTTCCCATGGAAAATGGCCTTCATTTGTGGCCACTTGGCCTGGCAGGCAGGGCAGTGCCAAGCCAGGAATCTACAAACTCTGCTGGATCCTTCCAGAACGAAAGCTGCCAGCAACTAGGACCCTGCAAGTCCTTAGAGCCCCAGATGCCACCTGTCATCTGACACCCAGAGCCTGGGCCAATGACTTCGTTTTCCCCATGGAAAATGGCCTCCATTTCTGGCCACTCGCCCTGACCAAGAGGGTGGTGCCCAGCAAGAAATTTGCAAGCTTTGCTGGATTGCTCCAAATCTAAAGCTGCCACTTGTTGTTGTTCTATTTCTCTAGAGTCCCATCATGCTGTTCTCAGATTGCTAAAATCCATACCTCCTCGGTGTGTTCTTATGGCTGCAGATCTTCACAGCACAGACGCTTTCTTCTGCATGCTGTTCTTTCCCAGTTCAGGGCTCCTTCAAGGCTCTCCCTGAATGGCTACGCCGCCCCCTTTTATCCCAGTTCTCTTCAATGCTCACAGCTGCAGCCCATCAAGGACAACCAGGACCTGTGGGGCAAAGCCTCTAGACAGATATTCAAATAGAATCCATTTCCTCTACTCTAGCCAGTAAGTACTACCCTACAAGTCCTCAGAACCCCAAAGGCCACCTTTCATCTGACACCCAGACCCTGGGGAAAGGACTTCTTTTTCCCATGGCAAATGGCCTCCCTTGGCAGCCACTCACCCTGGC
This sequence comes from Agelaius phoeniceus, assembly GCF_051311805.1. NCBI lineage: Eukaryota > Metazoa > Chordata > Aves > Passeriformes > Icteridae > Agelaius > Agelaius phoeniceus. Next base: position 125,551 of record NW_027509881.1, on the reverse strand, counting down.
AGAAAGTGGGAGCCTAGCTAGAATGATGCAATCGTTGCTGGATTTTTCCAAAAGAAAAGCTGGCAGCAACTAGGGCCCTGGAAGTACTTAGAGCTTTAAACGCCACCTTGAACATATTACTGAGACCCTGGGGAAAGGACATCTTTTTCCCATGGAAAATGGCCTTCATTTGTGGCCACTTGGCCTGGCAGGCAGGGCAGTGCCAAGCCAGGAATCTACAAACTCTGCTGGATCCTTCCAGAACGAAAGCTGCCAGCAACTAGGACCCTGCAAGTCCTTAGAGCCCCAGATGCCACCTGTCATCTGACACCCAGAGCCTGGGCCAATGACTTCGTTTTCCCCATGGAAAATGGCCTCCATTTCTGGCCACTCGCCCTGACCAAGAGGGTGGTGCCCAGCAAGAAATTTGCAAGCTTTGCTGGATTGCTCCAAATCTAAAGCTGCCACTTGTTGTTGTTCTATTTCTCTAGAGTCCCATCATGCTGTTCTCAGATTGCTAAAGTCCATACCTCCTCGGTGTGTTCTTATGGCTGCAGATCTTCACAGCACAGACGCTTTCTTCTGCATGCTGTTCTTTCCCAGTTCAGGGCTCCTTCAAGGCTCTCCCTGAATGGCAACGCCGCCCCCTTTTATCCCAGTTCTCTTCAATGCTCACAGCTGCAGCCCATCAAGGACAACCAGGACCTGTGGGGCAAAGCCTCTAGACAGATATTCAAATAGAATCCATTTCCTCTACTCTAGCCAGTAAGTAGTACCCTACAAGTCCTCAGAACCCCAAAGGCCACCTTTCATCTGACACCCAGACCCTGGGGAAAGGACTTCTTTTTCCCATGGCAAATGGCCTCCCTTGGCAGCCACTCACCCTGGCAGAAAGTGGGAGCCTAGCTAGAATGATGCAATCGTTGCTGGATTTTTCCAAAAGAAAAGCTGGCAGCAACTAGGGCCTTGGAAGTACTTAGAGCCTCAAACGCCACCTTGAACATATTCCTGAGACCCTGGGGAAAGGACATCTTTTTCCCATGGGAAATGGCCTTCATTTGTGGCCACTTGGCCTGGCAGGCAGGGCAGTGCCAAGCCAGGAATCTACAAACTCTGCTGGATCCTTCCAGAACGAAAGCTGCCAGCAACTAGGACCCTGCAAGTCCTTAGAGCCCCAGATGCCACCTTTCATCTGACACCCAGAGCCTGGGCCAATGACTTCGTTTTCCCCATGGAAAATGGCCTCCATTTCTGGCCACTCGCCCTGACCAAGAGGGTGGTGCCCAGCAAGAAATTTGCAAGCTTTGCTGGATTGCTCCAAATCTAAAGCTGCCACTTGTTGTTGTTCTATTTCTCTAGAGTCCCATCATGCTGTTCTCAGATTGCTAAAGTCCATACCTCCTCGGTGTGTTCTTATGGCTGCAGATCATCACAGCACAGACGCTTTCTTCTGCATGCTGTTCTTTCCCAGTTCAGGGCTCCTTCAAGGCTCTCCCTGAATGGCTAAGCCGCCCCCTTTTATCCCAGTTCTCTTCAATGCTCACAGCTGCAGCCCATCAAGGACAACCAGGACCTGTGGGGCAAAGCCTCTAGACAGATATTCAAATAGAATCCATTTCCTCTACTCTAGCCAGTAAGTACTACCCTACAAGTCCTCAGAACCCCAAAGGCCACCTTTCATCTGACACCCAGACCCTGGGGAAAGGACTTCTTTTTCCCATGGCAAATGGCCTCCCTTGGCAGCCACTCACCCTGGCAGAAAGTGGGAGCCTAGCTAGAATGATGCAATCGTTGCTGGATTTTTCCAAAAGAAAAGCTGGCAGCAACTAGGGCCCTGGAAGTACTTAGAGCTTTAAACGCCACCTTGAACATATTACTGAGACCCTGGGGAAAGGACATCTTTTTCCCATGGAAAATGGCCTTCATTTGTGGCCACTTGGCCTGGCAGGCAGGGCAGTGCCAAGCCAGGAATCTACAAACTCTGCTGGATCCTTCCAGAACGAAAGCTGCCAGCAACTAGGACCCTGCAAGTCCTTAGAGCCCCAGATGCCACCTTTCATCTGACACCCAGAGCCTGGGCCAATGACTTCGTTTTCCCCATGGAAAATGGCCTCCATTTCTGGCCACTCGCCCTGACCAAGAGGGTGGTGCCCAGCAAGAAATTTGCAAGCTTTGCTGGATTGCTCCAAATCTAAAGCTGCCACTTGTTGTTGTTCTATTTCTCTAGAGTCCCATCATGCTGTTCTCAGATTGCTAAAGTCCATACCTCCTCGGTGTGTTCTTATGGCTGCAGATCATCACAGCACAGACGCTTTCTTCTGCATGCTGTTCTTTCCCAGTTCAGGGCTCCTTCAAGGCTCTCCCTGAATGGCTACGCCGCCCCCTTTTATCCCAGTTCTCTTCAATGCTCACAGCTGCAGCCCATCAAGGACAACCAGGACCTGTGGGGCAAAGCCTCTAGACAGATATTCAAATAGAATCCATTTCCTCTACTCTAGCCAGTAAGTAGTACCCTACAAGTCCTCAGAACCCCAAAGGCCACCTTTCATCTGACACCCAGACCCTGGGGAAAGGACTTCTTTTTCCCATGGCAAATGGCCTCCCTTGGCAGCCACTCACCCTGGCAGAAAGTGGGAGCCTAGCTAGAATGATGCAATCGTTGCTGGATTTTTCCAAAAGAAAAGCTGGCAGCAACTAGGGCCTTGGAAGTATTTAGAGCCTCAAACGCCACCTTGAACATATTCCTGAGACCCTGGGGAAAGGACATCTTTTTCCCATGGAAAATGGCCTTCATTTGTGGCCACTTGGCCTGGCAGGCAGGGCAGTGCCAAGCCAGGAATCTACAAACTCTGCTGGATCCTTCCAGAACGAAAGCTGCCAGCAACTAGGACCCTGCAAGTCCTTAGAGCCCCAGATGCCACCTGTCATCTGACACCCAGAGCCTGGGCCAATGACTTCGTTTTCCCCATGGAAAATGGCCTCCATTTCTGGCCACTCGCCCTGACCAAGAGGGTGGTGCCCAGCAAGAAATTTGCAAGCTTTGCTGGATTGCTCCAAATCTAAAGCTGCCACTTGTTGTTGTTCTATTTCTCTAGAGTCCCATCATGCTGTTCTCAGCTTGCTAAAATCCATACCTCCTCGGTGTGTTCTTATGGCTGCAGATCTTCACAGCACAGACGCTTTCTTCTGCATGCTGTTCTTTCCCAGTTCAGGGCTCCTTCAAGGCTCTCCCTGAATGGCTACGCCGCCCCCTTTTATCCCAGTTCTCTTCAATGCTCACAGCTGCAGCCCATCAAGGACAACCAGGACCTGTGGGGCAAAGCCTCTAGACAGATATTCAAATAGAATCCATTTCCTCTACTCTAGCCAGTAAGTAGTACCCTACAAGTCCTCAGAACCCCAAAGGCCACCTTTCATCTGACACCCAGACCCTGGGGAAAGGACTTCTTTTTCCCATGGCAAATGGCCTCCCTTGGCAGCCACTCACCCTGGCAGAAAGTGGGAGCCTAGCTAGAATGATGCAATCGTTGCTGGATTTTTCCAAAAGAAAAGCTGGCAGCAACTAGGGCCCTGGAAGTACTTAGAGCTTTAAACGCCACCTTGAACATATTACTGAGACCCTGGGGAAAGGACATCTTTTTCCCATGGAAAATGGCCTTCATTTGTGGCCACTTGGCCTGGCAGGCAGGGCAGTGCCAAGCCAGGAATCTACAAACTCTGCTGGATCCTTCCAGAACGAAAGCTGCCAGCAACTAGGACCCTGCAAGTCCTTAGAGCCCCAGATGCCACCTGTCATCTGACACCCAGAGCCTGGGCCAATGACTTCGTTTTCCCCATGGAAAATGGCCTCCATTTCTGGCCACTCGCCCTGACCAAGAGGGTGGTGCCCAGCAAGAAATTTGCAAGCTTTGCTGGATTGCTCCAAATCTAAAGCTGCCACTTGTTGTTGTTCTATTTCTCTAGAGTCCCATCATGCTGTTCTCAGATTGCTAAAGTCCATACCTCCTCGGTGTGTTCTTATGGCTGCAGATCTTCACAGCACAGACGCTTTCTTCTGCATGCTGTTCTTTCCCAGTTCAGGGCTCCTTCAAGGCTCTCCCTGAATGGCTACGCCGCCCCCTTTTATCCCAGTTCTCTTCAATGCTCACAGCTGCAGCCCATCAAGGACAACCAGGACCTGTGGGGCAAAGCCTCTAGACAGATATTCAAATAGAATCCATTTCCTCTACTCTAGCCAGTAAGTAGTACCCTACAAGTCCTCAGAACCCCAAAGGCCACCTTTCATCTGACACCCAGACCCTGGGGAAAGGACTTCTTTTTCCCATGGCAAATGGCCTCCCTTGGCAGCCACTCACCCTGGCAGAAAGTGGGAGCCTAGCTAGAATGATGCAATCGTTGCTGGATTTTTCCAAAAGAAAAGCTGGCAGCAACTAGGGCCTTGGAAGTACTTAGAGCCTCAAACGCCACCTTGAACATATTCCTGAGACCCTGGGGAAAGGACTTCTTTTTCCCATGGAAAATGGCCTTCATTTGTGGCCACTTGGCCTGGCAGGCAGGGCAGTGCCAAGCCAGGAATCTACATACTCTGCTGGATCCTTCCAGAACGAAAGCTGCCAGCAACTAGGACCCTGCAAGTCCTTAGAGCCCCAGATGCCACCTGTCATCTGACACCCAGAGCCTGGGCCAATGACTTCGTTTTCCCCATGGAAAATGGCCTCCATTTCTGGCCACTCGCCCTGACCAAGAGGGTGGTGCCCAGCAAGAAATTTGCAAGCTTTGCTGGATTGCTCCAAATCTAAAGCTGCCACTTGTTGTTGTTCTATTTCTCTAGAGTCCCATCATGCTGTTCTCAGATTGCTAAAGTCCATACCTCCTCGGTGTGTTCTTATGGCTGCAGATCTTCACAGCACAGACGCTTTCTTCTGCATGCTGTTCTTTCCCAGTTCAGGGCTCCTTCAAGGCTCTCCCTGAATGGCTACGCCGCCCCCTTTTATCCCAGTTCTCTTCAATGCTCACAGCTGCAGCCCATCAAGGACAACCAGGACCTGTGGGGCAAAGCCTCTAGACAGATATTCAAATAGAATCCATTTCCTCTACTCTAGCCAGTAAGTACTACCCTACAAGTCCTCAGAACCCCAAAGGCCACCTTTCATCTGACACCCAGACCCTGGGGAAAGGACTTCTTTTTCCCATGGCAAATGGCCTCCCTTGGCAGCCACTCACCCTGGCAGAAAGTGGGAGCCTAGCTAGAATGATGCAATCGTTGCTGGATTTTTCCAAAAGAAAAGCTGGCAGCAACTAGGGCCTTGGAAGTACTTAGAGCCTCAAACGCCACCTTGAACATATTCCTGAGACCCTGGGGAAAGGACTTCTTTTTCCCATGGAAAATGGCCTTCATTTGTGGCCACTTGGCCTGGCAGGCAGGGCAGTGCCAAGCCAGGAATCTACAAACTCTGCTGGATCCTTCCAGAACGAAAGCTGCCAGCAACTAGGACCCTGCAAGTCCTTAGAGCCCCAGATGCCACCTGTCATCTGACACCCAGAGCCTGGGCCAATGACTTCGTTTTCCCCATGGAAAATGGCCTCCATTTCTGGCCACTCGCCCTGACCAAGAGGGTGGTGCCCAGCAAGAAATTTGCAAGCTTTGCTGGATTGCTCCAAATCTAAAGCTGCCACTTGTTGTTGTTCTATTTCTCTAGAGTCCCATCATGCTGTTCTCAGATTGCTAAAATCCATACCTCCTCGGTGTGTTCTTATGGCTGCAGATCTTCACAGCACAGACGCTTTCTTCTGCATGCTGTTCTTTCCCAGTTCAGGGCTCCTTCAAGGCTCTCCCTGAATGGCTACGCCGCCCCCTTTTATCCCAGTTCTCTTCAATGCTCACAGCTGCAGCCCATCAAGGACAACCAGGACCTGTGGGGCAAAGCCTCTAGACAGATATTCAAATAGAATCCATTTCCTCTACTCTAGCCAGTAAGTACTACCCTACAAGTCCTCAGAACCCCAAAGGCCACCTTTCATCTGACACCCAGACCCTGGGGAAAGGACTTCTTTTTCCCATGGCAAATGGCCTCCCTTGGCAGCCACTCACCCTGGCAGAAAGTGGGAGCCTAGCTAGAATGATGCAATCGTTGCTGGATTTTTCCAAAAGAAAAGCTGGCAGCAACTAGGGCCCTGGAAGTACTTAGAGCTTTAAACGCCACCTTGAACATATTACTGAGACCCTGGGGAAAGGACATCTTTTTCCCATGGAAAATGGCCTTCATTTGTGGCCACTTGGCCTGGCAGGCAGGGCAGTGCCAAGCCAGGAATCTACAAACTCTGCTGGATCCTTCCAGAACGAAAGCTGCCAGCAACTAGGACCCTGCAAGTCCTTAGAGCCCCAGATGCCACCTGTCATCTGACACCCAGAGCCTGGGCCAATGACTTCGTTTTCCCCATGGAAAATGGCCTCCATTTCTGGCCACTCGCCCTGACCAAGAGGGTGGTGCCCAGCAAGAAATTTGCAAGCTTTGCTGGATTGCTCCAAATCTAAAGCTGCCACTTGTTGTTGTTCTATTTCTCTAGAGTCCCATCATGCTGTTCTCAGATTGCTAAAGTCCATACCTCCTCGGTGTGTTCTTATGGCTGCAGATCTTCACAGCACAGACGCTTTCTTCTGCATGCTGTTCTTTCCCAGTTCAGGGCTCCTTCAAGGCTCTCCCTGAATGGCAACGCCGCCCCCTTTTATCCCAGTTCTCTTCAATGCTCACAGCTGCAGCCCATCAAGGACAACCAGGACCTGTGGGGCAAAGCCTCTAGACAGATATTCAAATAGAATCCATTTCCTCTACTCTAGCCAGTAAGTAGTACCCTACAAGTCCTCAGAACCCCAAAGGCCACCTTTCATCTGACACCCAGACCCTGGGGAAAGGACTTCTTTTTCCCATGGCAAATGGCCTCCCTTGGCAGCCACTCACCCTGGCAGAAAGTGGGAGCCTAGCTAGAATGATGCAATCGTTGCTGGATTTTTCCAAAAGAAAAGCTGGCAGCAACTAGGGCCTTGGAAGTACTTAGAGCCTCAAACGCCACCTTGAACATATTCCTGAGACCCTGGGGAAAGGACATCTTTTTCCCATGGGAAATGGCCTTCATTTGTGGCCACTTGGCCTGGCAGGCAGGGCAGTGCCAAGCCAGGAATCTACAAACTCTGCTGGATCCTTCCAGAACGAAAGCTGCCAGCAACTAGGACCCTGCAAGTCCTTAGAGCCCCAGATGCCACCTTTCATCTGACACCCAGAGCCTGGGCCAATGACTTCGTTTTCCCCATGGAAAATGGCCTCCATTTCTGGCCACTCGCCCTGACCAAGAGGGTGGTGCCCAGCAAGAAATTTGCAAGCTTTGCTGGATTGCTCCAAATCTAAAGCTGCCACTTGTTGTTGTTCTATTTCTCTAGAGTCCCATCATGCTGTTCTCAGATTGCTAAAGTCCATACCTCCTCGGTGTGTTCTTATGGCTGCAGATCATCACAGCACAGACGCTTTCTTCTGCATGCTGTTCTTTCCCAGTTCAGGGCTCCTTCAAGGCTCTCCCTGAATGGCTAAGCCGCCCCCTTTTATCCCAGTTCTCTTCAATGCTCACAGCTGCAGCCCATCAAGGACAACCAGGACCTGTGGGGCAAAGCCTCTAGACAGATATTCAAATAGAATCCATTTCCTCTACTCTAGCCAGTAAGTACTACCCTACAAGTCCTCAGAACCCCAAAGGCCACCTTTCATCTGACACCCAGACCCTGGGGAAAGGACTTCTTTTTCCCATGGCAAATGGCCTCCCTTGGCAGCCACTCACCCTGGCAGAAAGTGGGAGCCTAGCTAGAATGATGCAATCGTTGCTGGATTTTTCCAAAAGAAAAGCTGGCAGCAACTAGGGCCCTGGAAGTACTTAGAGCTTTAAACGCCACCTTGAACATATTACTGAGACCCTGGGGAAAGGACATCTTTTTCCCATGGAAAATGGCCTTCATTTGTGGCCACTTGGCCTGGCAGGCAGGGCAGTGCCAAGCCAGGAATCTACAAACTCTGCTGGATCCTTCCAGAACGAAAGCTGCCAGCAACTAGGACCCTGCAAGTCCTTAGAGCCCCAGATGCCACCTTTCATCTGACACCCAGAGCCTGGGCCAATGACTTCGTTTTCCCCATGGAAAATGGCCTCCATTTCTGGCCACTCGCCCTGACCAAGAGGGTGGTGCCCAGCAAGAAATTTGCAAGCTTTGCTGGATTGCTCCAAATCTAAAGCTGCCACTTGTTGTTGTTCTATTTCTCTAGAGTCCCATCATGCTGTTCTCAGATTGCTAAAGTCCATACCTCCTCGGTGTGTTCTTATGGCTGCAGATCATCACAGCACAGACGCTTTCTTCTGCATGCTGTTCTTTCCCAGTTCAGGGCTCCTTCAAGGCTCTCCCTGAATGGCTACGCCGCCCCCTTTTATCCCAGTTCTCTTCAATGCTCACAGCTGCAGCCCATCAAGGACAACCAGGACCTGTGGGGCAAAGCCTCTAGACAGATATTCAAATAGAATCCATTTCCTCTACTCTAGCCAGTAAGTACTACCCTACAAGTCCTCAGAACCCCAAAGGCCACCTTTCATCTGACACCCAGACCCTGGGGAAAGGACTTCTTTTTCCCATGGCAAATGGCCTCCCTTGGCAGCCACTCACCCTGGCAGAAAGTGGGAGCCTAGCTAGAATGATGCAATCGTTGCTGGATTTTTCCAAAAGAAAAGCTGGCAGCAACTAGGGCCTTGGAAGTATTTAGAGCCTCAAACGCCACCTTGAACATATTCCTGAGACCCTGGGGAAAGGACATCTTTTTCCCATGGAAAATGGCCTTCATTTGTGGCCACTTGGCCTGGCAGGCAGGGCAGTGCCAAGCCAGGAATCTACAAACTCTGCTGGATCCTTCCAGAACGAAAGCTGCCAGCAACTAGGACCCTGCAAGTCCTTAGAGCCCCAGATGCCACCTGTCATCTGACACCCAGAGCCTGGGCCAATGACTTCGTTTTCCCCATGGAAAATGGCCTCCATTTCTGGCCACTCGCCCTGACCAAGAGGGTGGTGCCCAGCAAGAAATTTGCAAGCTTTGCTGGATTGCTCCAAATCTAAAGCTGCCACTTGTTGTTGTTCTATTTCTCTAGAGTCCCATCATGCTGTTCTCAGATTGCTAAAATCCATACCTCCTCGGTGTGTTCTTATGGCTGCAGATCTTCACAGCACAGACGCTTTCTTCTGCATGCTGTTCTTTCCCAGTTCAGGGCTCCTTCAAGGCTCTCCCTGAATGGCTACGCCGCCCCCTTTTATCCCAGTTCTCTTCAATGCTCACAGCTGCAGCCCATCAAGGACAACCAGGACCTGTGGGGCAAAGCCTCTAGACAGATATTCAAATAGAATCCATTTCCTCTACTCTAGCCAGTAAGTACTACCCTACAAGTCCTCAGAACCCCAAAGGCCACCTTTCATCTGACACCCAGACCCTGGGGAAAGGACTTCTTTTTCCCATGGCAAATGGCCTCCCTTGGCAGCCACTCACCCTGGCAGAAAGTGGGAGCCTAGCTAGAATGATGCAATCGTTGCTGGATTTTTCCAAAAGAAAAGCTGGCAGCAACTAGGGCCCTGGAAGTACTTAGAGCCTCAAATGCCACCTTGAACATATTCCTGAGACCCTGGGGAAAGGACATCTTTTTCCCATGGAAAATGGCCTTCATTTGTGGCCACTTGGCCTGGCAGGCAGGGCAGTGCCAAGCCAGGAATCTACAAACTCTGCTGGATCCTTCCAGAACGAAAGCTGCCAGCAACTAGGACCCTGCAAGTCCTTAGAGCCCCAGATGCCACCTGTCATCTGACACCCAGAGCCTGGGCCAATGACTTCGTTTTCCCCATGGAAAATGGCCTCCATTTCTGGCCACTCGCCCTGACCAAGAGGGTGGTGCCCAGCAAGAAATTTGCAAGCTTTGCTGGATTGCTCCAAATCTAAAGCTGCCACTTGTTGTTGTTCTATTTCTCTAGAGTCCCATCATGCTGTTCTCAGATTGCTAAAGTCCATACCTCCTCGGTGTGTTCTTATGGCTGCAGATCTTCACAGCACAGACGCTTTCTTCTGCATGCTGTTCTTTCCCAGTTCAGGGCTCCTTCAAGGCTCTCCCTGAATGGCTACGCCGCCCCCTTTTATCCCAGTTCTCTTCAATGCTCACAGCTGCAGCCCATCAAGGACAACCAGGACCTGTGGGGCAAAGCCTCTAGACAGATATTCAAATAGAATCCATTTCCTCTACTCTAGCCAGTAAGTAGTACCCTACAAGTCCTCAGAACCCCAAAGGCCACCTTTCATCTGACACCCAGACCCTGGGGAAAGGACTTCTTTTTCCCATGGCAAATGGCCTCCCTTGGCAGCCACTCACCCTGGCAGAAAGTGGGAGCCTAGCTAGAATGATGCAATCGTTGCTGGATTTTTCCAAAAGAAAAGCTGGCAGCAACTAGGGCCTTGGAAGTACTTAGAGCCTCAAACGCCACCTTGAACATATTCCTGAGACCCTGGGGAAAGGACTTCTTTTTCCCATGGAAAATGGCCTTCATTTGTGGCCACTTGGCCTGGCAGGCAGGGCAGTGCCAAGCCAGGAATCTACATACTCTGCTGGATCCTTCCAGAACGAAAGCTGCCAGCAACTAGGACCCTGCAAGTCCTTAGAGCCCCAGATGCCACCTGTCATCTGACACCCAGAGCCTGGGCCAATGACTTCGTTTTCCCCATGGAAAATGGCCTCCATTTCTGGCCACTCGCCCTGACCAAGAGGGTGGTGCCCAGCAAGAAATTTGCAAGCTTTGCTGGATTGCTCCAAATCTAAAGCTGCCACTTGTTGTTGTTCTATTTCTCTAGAGTCCCATCATGCTGTTCTCAGATTGCTAAAGTCCATACCTCCTCGGTGTGTTCTTATGGCTGCAGATCTTCACAGCACAGACGCTTTCTTCTGCATGCTGTTCTTTCCCAGTTCAGGGCTCCTTCAAGGCTCTCCCTGAATGGCTACGCCGCCCCCTTTTATCCCAGTTCTCTTCAATGCTCACAGCTGCAGCCCATCAAGGACAACCAGGACCTGTGGGGCAAAGCCTCTAGACAGATATTCAAATAGAATCCATTTCCTCTACTCTAGCCAGTAAGTAGTACCCTACAAGTCCTCAGAACCCCAAAGGCCACCTTTCATCTGACACCCAGACCCTGGGGAAAGGACTTCTTTTTCCCATGGCAAATGGCCTCCCTTGGCAGCCACTCACCCTGGCAGAAAGTGGGAGCCTAGCTAGAATGATGCAATCGTTGCTGGATTTTTCCAAAAGAAAAGCTGGCAGCAACTAGGGCCTTGGAAGTACTTAGAGCCTCAAACGCCACCTTGAACATATTCCTGAGACCCTGGGGAAAGGACTTCTTTTTCCCATGGAAAATGGCCTTCATTTGTGGCCACTTGGCCTGGCAGGCAGGGCAGTGCCAAGCCAGGAATCTACATACTCTGCTGGATCCTTCCAGAACGAAAGCTGCCAGCAACTAGGACCCTGCAAGTCCTTAGAGCCCCAGATGCCACCTGTCATCTGACACCCAGAGCCTGGGCCAATGACTTCGTTTTCCCCATGGAAAATGGCCTCCATTTCTGGCCACTCGCCCTGACCAAGAGGGTGGTGCCCAGCAAGAAATTTGCAAGCTTTGCTGGATTGCTCCAAATCTAAAGCTGCCACTTGTTGTTGTTCTATTTCTCTAGAGTCCCATCATGCTGTTCTCAGATTGCTAAAGTCCATACCTCCTCGGTGTGTTCTTATGGCTGCAGATCTTCACAGCACAGACGCTTTCTTCTGCATGCTGTTCTTTCCCAGTTCAGGGCTCCTTCAAGGCTCTCCCTGAATGGCTACGCCGCCCCCTTTTATCCCAGTTCTCTTCAATGCTCACAGCTGCAGCCCATCAAGGACAACCAGGACCTGTGGGGCAAAGCCTCTAGACAGATATTCAAATAGAATCCATTTCCTCTACTCTAGCCAGTAAGTAGTACCCTACAAGTCCTCAGAACCCCAAAGGCCACCTTTCATCTGACACCCAGACCCTGGGGAAAGGACTTCTTTTTCCCATGGCAAATGGCCTCCCTTGGCAGCCACTCACCCTGGCAGAAAGTGGGAGCCTAGCTAGAATGATGCAATCGTTGCTGGATTTTTCCAAAAGAAAAGCTGGCAGCAACTAGGGCCTTGGAAGTACTTAGAGCCTCAAACGCCACCTTGAACATATTCCTGAGACCCTGGGGAAAGGACTTCTTTTTCCCATGGAAAATGGCCTTCATTTGTGGCCACTTGGCCTGGCAGGCAGGGCAGTGCCAAGCCAGGAATCTACATACTCTGCTGGATCCTTCCAGAACGAAAGCTGCCAGCAACTAGGACCCTGCAAGTCCTTAGAGCCCCAGATGCCACCTGTCATCTGACACCCAGAGCCTGGGCCAATGACTTCGTTTTCCCCATGGAAAATGGCCTCCATTTCTGGCCACTCGCCCTGACCAAGAGGGTGGTGCCCAGCAAGAAATTTGCAAGCTTTGCTGGATTGCTCCAAATCTAAAGCTGCCACTTGTTGTTGTTCTATTTCTCTAGAGTCCCATCATGCTGTTCTCAGATTGCTAAAATCCATACCTCCTCGGTGTGTTCTTATGGCTGCAGATCTTCACAGCACAGACGCTTTCTTCTGCATGCTGTTCTTTCCCAGTTCAGGGCTCCTTCAAGGCTCTCCCTGAATGGCTACGCCGCCCCCTTTTATCCCAGTTCTCTTCAATGCTCACAGCTGCAGCCCATCAAGGACAACCAGGACCTGTGGGGCAAAGCCTCTAGACAGATATTCAAATAGAATCCATTTCCTCTACTCTAGCCAGTAAGTACTACCCTACAAGTCCTCAGAACCCCAAAGGCCACCTTTCATCTGACACCCAGACCCTGGGGAAAGGACTTCTTTTTCCCATGGCAAATGGCCTCCCTTGGCAGCCACTCACCCTGGCAGAAAGTGGGAGCCTAGCTAGAATGATGCAATCGTTGCTGGATTTTTCCAAAAGAAAAGCTGGCAGCAACTAGGGCCCTGGAAGTACTTAGAGCTTTAAACGCCACCTTGAACATATTACTGAGACCCTGGGGAAAGGACATCTTTTTCCCATGGAAAATGGCCTTCATTTGTGGCCACTTGGCCTGGCAGGCAGGGCAGTGCCAAGCCAGGAATCTACAAACTCTGCTGGATCCTTCCAGAACGAAAGCTGCCAGCAACTAGGACCCTGCAAGTCCTTAGAGCCCCAGATGCCACCTGTCATCTGACACCCAGAGCCTGGGCCAATGACTTCGTTTTCCCCATGGAAAATGGCCTCCATTTCTGGCCACTCGCCCTGACCAAGAGGGTGGTGCCCAGCAAGAAATTTGCAAGCTTTGCTGGATTGCTCCAAATCTAAAGCTGCCACTTGTTGTTGTTCTATTTCTCTAGAGTCCCATCATGCTGTTCTCAGATTGCTAAAGTCCATACCTCCTCGGTGTGTTCTTATGGCTGCAGATCTTCACAGCACAGACGCTTTCTTCTGCATGCTGTTCTTTCCCAGTTCAGGGCTCCTTCAAGGCTCTCCCTGAATGGCAACGCCGCCCCCTTTTATCCCAGTTCTCTTCAATGCTCACAGCTGCAGCCCATCAAGGACAACCAGGACCTGTGGGGCAAAGCCTCTAGACAGATATTCAAATAGAATCCATTTCCTCTACTCTAGCCAGTAAGTAGTACCCTACAAGTCCTCAGAACCCCAAAGGCCACCTTTCATCTGACACCCAGACCCTGGGGAAAGGACTTCTTTTTCCCATGGCAAATGGCCTCCCTTGGCAGCCACTCACCCTGGCAGAAAGTGGGAGCCTAGCTAGAATGATGCAATCGTTGCTGGATTTTTCCAAAAGAAAAGCTGGCAGCAACTAGGGCCTTGGAAGTACTTAGAGCCTCAAACGCCACCTTGAACATATTCCTGAGACCCTGGGGAAAGGACTTCTTTTTCCCATGGAAAATGGCCTTCATTTGTGGCCACTTGGCCTGGCAGGCAGGGCAGTGCCAAGCCAGGAATCTACAAACTCTGCTGGATCCTTCCAGAACGAAAGCTGCCAGCAACTAGGACCCTGCAAGTCCTTAGAGCCCCAGATGCCACCTGTCATCTGACACCCAGAGCCTGGGCCAATGACTTCGTTTTCCCCATGGAAAATGGCCTCCATTTCTGGCCACTCGCCCTGACCAAGAGGGTGGTGCCCAGCAAGAAATTTGCAAGCTTTGCTGGATTGCTCCAAATCTAAAGCTGCCACTTGTTGTTGTTCTATTTCTCTAGAGTCCCATCATGCTGTTCTCAGATTGCTAAAGTCCATACCTCCTCGGTGTGTTCTTATGGCTGCAGATCTTCACAGCACAGACGCTTTCTTCTGCATGCTGTTCTTTCCCAGTTCAGGGCTCCTTCAAGGCTCTCCCTGAATGGCTACGCCGCCCCCTTTTATCCCAGTTCTCTTCAATGCTCACAGCTGCAGCCCATCAAGGACAACCAGGACCTGTGGGGCAAAGCCTCTAGACAGATATTCAAATAGAATCCATTTCCTCTACTCTAGCCAGTAAGTACTACCCTACAAGTCCTCAGAACCCCAAAGGCCACCTTTCATCTGACACCCAGACCCTGGGGAAAGGACTTCTTTTTCCCATGGCAAATGGCCTCCCTTGGCAGCCACTCACCCTGGCAGAAAGTGGGAGCCTAGCTAGAATGATGCAATCGTTGCTGGATTTTTCCAAAAGAAAAGCTGGCAGCAACTAGGGCCCTGGAAGTACTTAGAGCCTCAAACGCCACCTTGAACATATTCCTGAGACCCTGGGGAAAGGACTTCTTTTTCCCATGGAAAATGGCCTTCATTTGTGGCCACTTGGCCTGGCAGGCAGGGCAGTGCCAAGCCAGGAATCTACAAACTCTGCTGGATCCTTCCAGAACGAAAGCTGCCAGCAACTAGGACCCTGCAAGTCCTTAGAGCCCCAGATGCCACCTGTCATCTGACACCCAGAGCCTGGGCCAATGACTTCGTTTTCCCCATGGAAAATGGCCTCCATTTCTGGCCACTCGCCCTGACCAAGAGGGTGGTGCCCAGCAAGAAATTTGCAAGCTTTGCTGGATTGCTCCAAATCTAAAGCTGCCACTTGTTGTTGTTCTATTTCTCTAGAGTCCCATCATGCTGTTCTCAGATTGCTAAAGTCCATACCTCCTCGGTGTGTTCTTATGGCTGCAGATCTTCACAGCACAGACGCTTTCTTCTGCATGCTGTTCTTTCCCAGTTCAGGGCTCCTTCAAGGCTCTCCCTGAATGGCTACGCCGCCCCCTTTTATCCCAGTTCTCTTCAATGCTCACAGCTGCAGCCCATCAAGGACAACCAGGACCTGTGGGGCAAAGCCTCTAGACAGATATTCAAATAGAATCCATTTCCTCTACTCTAGCCAGTAAGTACTACCCTACAAGTCCTCAGAACCCCAAAGGCCACCTTTCATCTGACACCCAGACCCTGGGGAAAGGACTTCTTTTTCCCATGGCAAATGGCCTCCCTTGGCAGCCACTCACCCTGGCAGAAAGTGGGAGCCTAGCTAGAATGATGCAATCGTTGCTGGATTTTTCCAAAAGAAAAGCTGGCAGCAACTAGGGCCCTGGAAGTACTTAGAGCCTCAAACGCCACCTTGAACATATTCCTGAGACCCTGGGGAAAGGACTTCTTTTTCCCATGGAAAATGGCCTTCATTTGTGGCCACTTGGCCTGGCAGGCAGGGCAGTGCCAAGCCAGGAATCTACAAACTCTGCTGGATCCTTCCAGAACGAAAGCTGCCAGCAACTAGGACCCTGCAAGTCCTTAGAGCCCCAGATGCCACCTGTCATCTGACACCCAGAGCCTGGGCCAATGACTTCGTTTTCCCCATGGAAAATGGCCTCCATTTCTGGCCACTCGCCCTGACCAAGAGGGTGGTGCCCAGCAAGAAATTTGCAAGCTTTGCTGGATTGCTCCAAATCTAAAGCTGCCACTTGTTGTTGTTCTATTTCTCTAGAGTCCCATCATGCTGTTCTCAGATTGCTAAAGTCCATACCTCCTCGGTGTGTTCTTATGGCTGCAGATCTTCACAGCACAGACGCTTTCTTCTGCATGCTGTTCTTTCCCAGTTCAGGGCTCCTTCAAGGCTCTCCCTGAATGGCTACGCCGCCCCCTTTTATCCCAGTTCTCTTCAATGCTCACAGCTGCAGCCCATCAAGGACAACCAGGACCTGTGGGGCAAAGCCTCTAGACAGATATTCAAATAGAATCCATTTCCTCTACTCTAGCCAGTAAGTACTACCCTACAAGTCCTCAGAACCCCAAAGGCCACCTTTCATCTGACACCCAGACCCTGGGGAAAGGACTTCTTTTTCCCATGGCAAATGGCCTCCCTTGGCAGCCACTCACCCTGGCAGAAAGTGGGAGCCTAGCTAGAATGATGCAATCGTTGCTGGATTTTTCCAAAAGAAAAGCTGGCAGCAACTAGGGCCCTGGAAGTACTTAGAGCCTCAAACGCCACCTTGAACATATTCCTGAGACCCTGGGGAAAGGACTTCTTTTTCCCATGGAAAATGGCCTTCATTTGTGGCCACTTGGCCTGGCAGGCAGGGCAGTGCCAAGCCAGGAATCTACATACTCTGCTGGATCCTTCCAGAACGAAAGCTGCCAGCAACTAGGACCCTGCAAGTCCTTAGAGCCCCAGATGCCACCTGTCATCTGACACCCAGAGCCTGGGCCAATGACTTCGTTTTCCCCATGGAAAATGGCCTCCATTTCTGGCCACTCGCCCTGACCAAGAGGGTGGTGCCCAGCAAGAAATTTGCAAGCTTTGCTGGATTGCTCCAAATCTAAAGCTGCCACTTGTTGTTGTTCTATTTCTCTAGAGTCCCATCATGCTGTTCTCAGATTGCTAAAGTCCATACCTCCTCGGTGTGTTCTTATGGCTGCAGATCTTCACAGCACAGACGCTTTCTTCTGCATGCTGTTCTTTCCCAGTTCAGGGCTCCTTCAAGGCTCTCCCTGAATGGCTACGCCGCCCCCTTTTATCCCAGTTCTCTTCAATGCTCACAGCTGCAGCCCATCAAGGACAACCAGGACCTGTGGGGCAAAGCCTCTAGACAGATATTCAAATAGAATCCATTTCCTCTACTCTAGCCAGTAAGTACTACCCTACAAGTCCCCAGAACCCCAAAGGCCACCTTTCATCTGACACCCAGACCCTGGGGAAAGGACTTCTTTTTCCCATGGCAAATGGCCTCCCTTGGCAGCCACTCACCCTGGCAGAAAGTGGGAGCCTAGCTAGAATGATGCAATCGTTGCTGGATTTTTCCAAAAGAAAAGCTGGCAGCAACTAGGGCCCTGGAAGTACTTAGAGCCTCAAACGCCACCTTGAACATATTCCTGAGACCCTGGGGAAAGGACATCTTTTTCCCATGGAAAATGGCCTTCATTTGTGGCCACTTGGCCTGGCAGGCAGGGCAGTGCCAAGCCAGGAATCTACAAACTCTGCTGGATCCTTCCAGAACGAAAGCTGCCAGCAACTAGGACCCTGCAAGTCCTTAGAGCCCCAGATGCCACCTGTCATCTGACACCCAGAGCCTGGGCCAATGACTTCGTTTTCCCCATGGAAAATGGCCTCCATTTCTGGCCACTCGCCCTGACCAAGAGGGTGGTGCCCAGCAAGAAATTTGCAAGCTTTGCTGGATTGCTCCAAATCTAAAGCTGCCACTTGTTGTTGTTCTATTTCTCTAGAGTCCCATCATGCTGTTCTCAGATTGCTAAAGTCCATACCTCCTCGGTGTGTTCTTATGGCTGCAGATCATCACAGCACAGACGCTTTCTTCTGCATGCTGTTCTTTCCCAGTTCAGGGCTCCTTCAAGGCTCTCCCTGAATGGCTACGCCGCCCCCTTTTATCCCAGTTCTCTTCAATGCTCACAGCTGCAGCCCATCAAGGACAACCAGGACCTGTGGGGCAAAGCCTCTAGACAGATATTCAAATAGAATCCATTTCCTCTACTCTAGCCAGTAAGTAGTACCCTACAAGTCCTCAGAACCCCAAAGGCCACCTTTCATCTGACACCCAGACCCTGGGGAAAGGACTTCTTTTTCCCATGGCAAATGGCCTCCCTTGGCAGCCACTCACCCTGGCAGAAAGTGGGAGCCTAGCTAGAATGATGCAATCGTTGCTGGATTTTTCCAAAAGAAAAGCTGGCAGCAACTAGGGCCCTGGAAGTACTTAGAGCCTCAAACGCCACCTTGAACATATTCCTGAGACCCTGGGGAAAGGACATCTTTTTCCCATGGAAAATGGCCTTCATTTGTGGCCACTTGGCCTGGCAGGCAGGGCAGTGCCAAGCCAGGAATCTACAAACTCTGCTGGATCCTTCCAGAACGAAAGCTGCCAGCAACTAGGACCCTGCAAGTCCTTAGAGCCCCAGATGCCACCTGTCATCTGACACCCAGAGCCTGGGCCAATGACTTCGTTTTCCCCATGGAAAATGGCCTCCATTTCTGGCCACTCGCCCTGACCAAGAGGGTGGTGCCCAGCAAGAAATTTGCAAGCTTTGCTGGATTGCTCCAAATCTAAAGCTGCCACTTGTTGTTGTTCTATTTCTCTAGAGTCCCATCATGCTGTTCTCAGATTGCTAAAGTCCATACCTCCTCGGTGTGTTCTTATGGCTGCAGATCTTCACAGCACAGACGCTTTCTTCTGCATGCTGTTCTTTCCCAGTTCAGGGCTCCTTCAAGGCTCTCCCTGAATGGCTACGCCGCCCCCTTTTATCCCAGTTCTCTTCAATGCTCACAGCTGCAGCCCATCAAGGACAACCAGGACCTGTGGGGCAAAGCCTCTAGACAGATATTCAAATAGAATCCATTTCCTCTACTCTAGCCAGTAAGTAGTACCCTACAAGTCCTCAGAACCCCAAAGGCCACCTTTCATCTGACACCCAGACCCTGGGGAAAGGACTTCTTTTTCCCATGGCAAATGGCCTCCCTTGGCAGCCACTCACCCTGGCAGAAAGTGGGAGCCTAGCTAGAATGATGCAATCGTTGCTGGATTTTTCCAAAAGAAAAGCTGGCAGCAACTAGGGCCCTGGAAGTACTTAGAGCCTCAAACGCCACCTTGAACATATTCCTGAGACCCTGGGGAAAGGACATCTTTTTCCCATGGAAAATGGCCTTCATTTGTGGCCACTTGGCCTGGCAGGCAGGGCAGTGCCAAGCCAGGAATCTACAAACTCTGCTGGATCCTTCCAGAACGAAAGCTGCCAGCAACTAGGACCCTGCAAGTCCTTAGAGCCCCAGATGCCACCTGTCATCTGACACCCAGAGCCTGGGCCAATGACTTCGTTTTCCCCATGGAAAATGGCCTCCATTTCTGGCCACTCGCCCTGACCAAGAGGGTGGTGCCCAGCAAGAAATTTGCAAGCTTTGCTGGATTGCTCCAAATCTAAAGCTGCCACTTGTTGTTGTTCTATTTCTCTAGAGTCCCATCATGCTGTTCTCAGATTGCTAAAGTCCATACCTCCTCGGTGTGTTCTTATGGCTGCAGATCTTCACAGCACAGACGCTTTCTTCTGCATGCTGTTCTTTCCCAGTTCAGGGCTCCTTCAAGGCTCTCCCTGAATGGCTACGCCGCCCCCTTTTATCCCAGTTCTCTTCAATGCTCACAGCTGCAGCCCATCAAGGACAACCAGGACCTGTGGGGCAAAGCCTCTAGACAGATATTCAAATAGAATCCATTTCCTCTACTCTAGCCAGTAAGTAGTACCCTACAAGTCCTCAGAACCCCAAAGGCCACCTTTCATCTGACACCCAGACCCTGGGGAAAGGACTTCTTTTTCCCATGGCAAATGGCCTCCCTTGGCAGCCACTCACCCTGGCAGAAAGTGGGAGCCTAGCTAGAATGATGCAATCGTTGCTGGATTTTTCCAAAAGAAAAGCTGGCAGCAACTAGGGCCCTGGAAGTACTTAGAGCCTCAAACGCCACCTTGAACATATTCCTGAGACCCTGGGGAAAGGACATCTTTTTCCCATGGAAAATGGCCTTCATTTGTGGCCACTTGGCCTGGCAGGCAGGGCAGTGCCAAGCCAGGAATCTACAAACTCTGCTGGATCCTTCCAGAACGAAAGCTGCCAGCAACTAGGACCCTGCAAGTCCTTAGAGCCCCAGATGCCACCTGTCATCTGACACCCAGAGCCTGGGCCAATGACTTCGTTTTCCCCATGGAAAATGGCCTCCATTTCTGGCCACTCGCCCTGACCAAGAGGGTGGTGCCCAGCAAGAAATTTGCAAGCTTTGCTGGATTGCTCCAAATCTAAAGCTGCCACTTGTTGTTGTTCTATTTCTCTAGAGTCCCATCATGCTGTTCTCAGATTGCTAAAGTCCATACCTCCTCGGTGTGTTCTTATGGCTGCAGATCTTCACAGCACAGACGCTTTCTTCTGCATGCTGTTCTTTCCCAGTTCAGGGCTCCTTCAAGGCTCTCCCTGAATGGCTACGCCGCCCCCTTTTATCCCAGTTCTCTTCAATGCTCACAGCTGCAGCCCATCAAGGACAACCAGGACCTGTGGGGCAAAGCCTCTAGACAGATATTCAAATAGAATCCATTTCCTCTACTCTAGCCAGTAAGTACTACCCTACAAGTCCTCAGAACCCCAAAGGCCACCTTTCATCTGACACCCAGACCCTGGGGAAAGGACTTCTTTTTCCCATGGCAAATGGCCTCCCTTGGCAGCCACTCACCCTGGCAGAAAGTGGGAGCCTAGCTAGAATGATGCAATCGTTGCTGGATTTTTCCAAAAGAAAAGCTGGCAGCAACTAGGGCCCTGGAAGTACTTAGAGCCTCAAACGCCACCTTGAACATATTCCTGAGACCCTGGGGAAAGGACATCTTTTTCCCATGGAAAATGGCCTTCATTTGTGGCCACTTGGCCTGGCAGGCAGGGCAGTGCCAAGCCAGGAATCTACAAACTCTGCTGGATCCTTCCAGAACGAAAGCTGCCAGCAACTAGGACCCTGCAAGTCCTTAGAGCCCCAGATGCCACCTGTCATCTGACACCCAGAGCCTGGGCCAATGACTTCGTTTTCCCCATGGAAAATGGCCTCCATTTCTGGCCACTCGCCCTGACCAAGAGGGTGGTGCCCAGCAAGAAATTTGCAAGCTTTGCTGGATTGCTCCAAATCTAAAGCTGCCACTTGTTGTTGTTCTATTTCTCTAGAGTCCCATCATGCTGTTCTCAGATTGCTAAAGTCCATACCTCCTCGGTGTGTTCTTATGGCTGCAGATCTTCACAGCACAGACGCTTTCTTCTGCATGCTGTTCTTTCCCAGTTCAGGGCTCCTTCAAGGCTCTCCCTGAATGGCTACGCCGCCCCCTTTTATCCCAGTTCTCTTCAATGCTCACAGCTGCAGCCCATCAAGGACAACCAGGACCTGTGGGGCAAAGCCTCTAGACAGATATTCAAATAGAATCCATTTCCTCTACTCTAGCCAGTAAGTAGTACCCTACAAGTCCTCAGAACCCCAAAGGCCACCTTTCATCTGACACCCAGACCCTGGGGAAAGGACTTCTTTTTCCCATGGCAAATGGCCTCCCTTGGCAGCCACTCACCCTGGCAGAAAGTGGGAGCCTAGCTAGAATGATGCAATCGTTGCTGGATTTTTCCAAAAGAAAAGCTGGCAGCAACTAGGGCCCTGGAAGTACTTAGAGCCTCAAACGCCACCTTGAACATATTCCTGAGACCCTGGGGAAAGGACTTCTTTTTCCCATGGAAAATGGCCTTCATTTGTGGCCACTTGGCCTGGCAGGCAGGGCAGTGCCAAGCCAGGAATCTACAAACTCTGCTGGATCCTTCCAGAACGAAAGCTGCCAGCAACTAGGACCCTGCAAGTCCTTAGAGCCCCAGATGCCACCTGTCATCTGACACCCAGAGCCTGGGCCAATGACTTCGTTTTCCCCATGGAAAATGGCCTCCATTTCTGGCCACTCGCCCTGACCAAGAGGGTGGTGCCCAGCAAGAAATTTGCAAGCTTTGCTGGATTGCTCCAAATCTAAAGCTGCCACTTGTTGTTGTTCTATTTCTCTAGAGTCCCATCATGCTGTTCTCAGATTGCTAAAGTCCATACCTCCTCGGTGTGTTCTTATGGCTGCAGATCTTCACAGCACAGACGCTTTCTTCTGCATGCTGTTCTTTCCCAGTTCAGGGCTCCTTCAAGGCTCTCCCTGAATGGCTACGCCGCCCCCTTTTATCCCAGTTCTCTTCAATGCTCACAGCTGCAGCCCATCAAGGACAACCAGGACCTGTGGGGCAAAGCCTCTAGACAGATATTCAAATAGAATCCATTTCCTCTACTCTAGCCAGTAAGTAGTACCCTACAAGTCCTCAGAACCCCAAAGGCCACCTTTCATCTGACACCCAGACCCTGGGGAAAGGACTTCTTTTTCCCATGGCAAATGGCCTCCCTTGGCAGCCACTCACCCTGGCAGAAAGTGGGAGCCTAGCTAGAATGATGCAATCGTTGCTGGATTTTTCCAAAAGAAAAGCTGGCAGCAACTAGGGCCCTGGAAGTACTTAGAGCCTCAAACGCCACCTTGAACATATTCCTGAGACCCTGGGGAAAGGACATCTTTTTCCCATGGAAAATGGCCTTCATTTGTGGCCACTTGGCCTGGCAGGCAGGGCAGTGCCAAGCCAGGAATCTACAAACTCTGCTGGATCCTTCCAGAACGAAAGCTGCCAGCAACTAGGACCCTGCAAGTCCTTAGAGCCCCAGATGCCACCTGTCATCTGACACCCAGAGCCTGGGCCAATGACTTCGTTTTCCCCATGGAAAATGGCCTCCATTTCTGGCCACTCGCCCTGACCAAGAGGGTGGTGCCCAGCAAGAAATTTGCAAGCTTTGCTGGATTGCTCCAAATCTAAAGCTGCCACTTGTTGTTGTTCTATTTCTCTAGAGTCCCATCATGCTGTTCTCAGATTGCTAAAGTCCATACCTCCTCGGTGTGTTCTTATGGCTGCAGATCTTCACAGCACAGACGCTTTCTTCTGCATGCTGTTCTTTCCCAGTTCAGGGCTCCTTCAAGGCTCTCCCTGAATGGCTACGCCGCCCCCTTTTATCCCAGTTCTCTTCAATGCTCACAGCTGCAGCCCATCAAGGACAACCAGGACCTGTGGGGCAAAGCCTCTAGACAGATATTCAAATAGAATCCATTTCCTCTACTCTAGCCAGTAAGTACTACCCTACAAGTCCTCAGAACCCCAAAGGCCACCTTTCATCTGACACCCAGACCCTGGGGAAAGGACTTCTTTTTCCCATGGCAAATGGCCTCCCTTGGCAGCCACTCACCCTGGCAGAAAGTGGGAGCCTAGCTAGAATGATGCAATCGTTGCTGGATTTTTCCAAAAGAAAAGCTGGCAGCAACTAGGGCCCTGGAAGTACTTAGAGCCTCAAACGCCACCTTGAACATATTCCTGAGACCCTGGGGAAAGGACATCTTTTTCCCATGGAAAATGGCCTTCATTTGTGGCCACTTGGCCTGGCAGGCAGGGCAGTGCCAAGCCAGGAATCTACAAACTCTGCTGGATCCTTCCAGAACGAAAGCTGCCAGCAACTAGGACCCTGCAAGTCCTTAGAGCCCCAGATGCCACCTGTCATCTGACACCCAGAGCCTGGGCCAATGACTTCGTTTTCCCCATGGAAAATGGCCTCCATTTCTGGCCACTCGCCCTGACCAAGAGGGTGGTGCCCAGCAAGAAATTTGCAAGCTTTGCTGGATTGCTCCAAATCTAAAGCTGCCACTTGTTGTTGTTCTATTTCTCTAGAGTCCCATCATGCTGTTCTCAGATTGCTAAAGTCCATACCTCCTCGGTGTGTTCTTATGGCTGCAGATCTTCACAGCACAGACGCTTTCTTCTGCATGCTGTTCTTTCCCAGTTCAGGGCTCCTTCAAGGCTCTCCCTGAATGGCTACGCCGCCCCCTTTTATCCCAGTTCTCTTCAATGCTCACAGCTGCAGCCCATCAAGGACAACCAGGACCTGTGGGGCAAAGCCTCTAGACAGATATTCAAATAGAATCCATTTCCTCTACTCTAGCCAGTAAGTAGTACCCTACAAGTCCTCAGAACCCCAAAGGCCACCTTTCATCTGACACCCAGACCCTGGGGAAAGGACTTCTTTTTCCCATGGCAAATGGCCTCCCTTGGCAGCCACTCACCCTGGCAGAAAGTGGGAGCCTAGCTAGAATGATGCAATCGTTGCTGGATTTTTCCAAAAGAAAAGCTGGCAGCAACTAGGGCCCTGGAAGTACTTAGAGCCTCAAACGCCACCTTGAACATATTCCTGAGACCCTGGGGAAAGGACTTCTTTTTCCCATGGAAAATGGCCTTCATTTGTGGCCACTTGGCCTGGCAGGCAGGGCAGTGCCAAGCCAGGAATCTACAAACTCTGCTGGATCCTTCCAGAACGAAAGCTGCCAGCAACTAGGACCCTGCAAGTCCTTAGAGCCCCAGATGCCACCTGTCATCTGACACCCAGAGCCTGGGCCAATGACTTCGTTTTCCCCATGGAAAATGGCCTCCATTTCTGGCCACTCGCCCTGACCAAGAGGGTGGTGCCCAGCAAGAAATTTGCAAGCTTTGCTGGATTGCTCCAAATCTAAAGCTGCCACTTGTTGTTGTTCTATTTCTCTAGAGTCCCATCATGCTGTTCTCAGATTGCTAAAGTCCATACCTCCTCGGTGTGTTCTTATGGCTGCAGATCTTCACAGCACAGACGCTTTCTTCTGCATGCTGTTCTTTCCCAGTTCAGGGCTCCTTCAAGGCTCTCCCTGAATGGCTACGCCGCCCCCTTTTATCCCAGTTCTCTTCAATGCTCACAGCTGCAGCCCATCAAGGACAACCAGGACCTGTGGGGCAAAGCCTCTAGACAGATATTCAAATAGAATCCATTTCCTCTACTCTAGCCAGTAAGTAGTACCCTACAAGTCCTCAGAACCCCAAAGGCCACCTTTCATCTGACACCCAGACCCTGGGGAAAGGACTTCTTTTTCCCATGGCAAATGGCCTCCCTTGGCAGCCACTCACCCTGGCAGAAAGTGGGAGCCTAGCTAGAATGATGCAATCGTTGCTGGATTTTTCCAAAAGAAAAGCTGGCAGCAACTAGGGCCCTGGAAGTACTTAGAGCCTCAAACGCCACCTTGAACATATTCCTGAGACCCTGGGGAAAGGACTTCGTTTTTCCCATGGAAAATGGCCTTCATTTGTGGCCACTTGGCCTGGCAGGCAGGGCAGTGCCAAGCCAGGAATCTACAAACTCTGCTGGATCCTTCCAGAACGAAAGCTGCCAGCAACTAGGACCCTGCAAGTCCTTAGAGCCCCAGATGCCACCTGTCATCTGACACCCAGAGCCTGGGCCAATGACTTCGTTTTCCCCATGGAAAATGGCCTCCATTTCTGGCCACTCGCCCTGACCAAGAGGGTGGTGCCCAGCAAGAAATTTGCAAGCTTTGCTGGATTGCTCCAAATCTAAAGCTGCCACTTGTTGTTGTTCTATTTCTCTAGAGTCCCATCATGCTGTTCTCAGATTGCTAAAGTCCATACCTCCTCGGTGTGTTCTTATGGCTGCAGATCTTCACAGCACAGACGCTTTCTTCTGCATGCTGTTCTTTCCCAGTTCAGGGCTCCTTCAAGGCTCTCCCTGAATGGCTACGCCGCCCCCTTTTATCCCAGTTCTCTTCAATGCTCACAGCTGCAGCCCATCAAGGACAACCAGGACCTGTGGGGCAAAGCCTCTAGACAGATATTCAAATAGAATCCATTTCCTCTACTCTAGCCAGTAAGTAGTACCCTACAAGTCCTCAGAACCCCAAAGGCCACCTTTCATCTGACACCCAGACCCTGGGGAAAGGACTTCTTTTTCCCATGGCAAATGGCCTCCCTTGGCAGCCACTCACCCTGGCAGAAAGTGGGAGCCTAGCTAGAATGATGCAATCGTTGCTGGATTTTTCCAAAAGAAAAGCTGGCAGCAACTAGGGCCCTGGAAGTACTTAGAGCCTCAAACGCCACCTTGAACATATTCCTGAGACCCTGGGGAAAGGACTTCGTTTTTCCCATGGAAAATGGCCTTCATTTGTGGCCACTTGGCCTGGCAGGCAGGGCAGTGCCAAGCCAGGAATCTACAAACTCTGCTGGATCCTTCCAGAACGAAAGCTGCCAGCAACTAGGACCCTGCAAGTCCTTAGAGCCCCAGATGCCACCTGTCATCTGACACCCAGAGCCTGGGCCAATGACTTCGTTTTCCCCATGGAAAATGGCCTCCATTTCTGGCCACTCGCCCTGACCAAGAGGGTGGTGCCCAGCAAGAAATTTGCAAGCTTTGCTGGATTGCTCCAAATCTAAAGCTGCCACTTGTTGTTGTTCTATTTCTCTAGAGTCCCATCATGCTGTTCTCAGATTGCTAAAGTCCATACCTCCTCGGTGTGTTCTTATGGCTGCAGATCTTCACAGCACAGACGCTTTCTTCTGCATGCTGTTCTTTCCCAGTTCAGGGCTCCTTCAAGGCTCTCCCTGAATGGCTACGCCGCCCCCTTTTATCCCAGTTCTCTTCAATGCTCACAGCTGCAGCCCATCAAGGACAACCAGGACCTGTGGGGCAAAGCCTCTAGACAGATATTCAAATAGAATCCATTTCCTCTACTCTAGCCAGTAAGTACTACCCTACAAGTCCTCAGAACCCCAAAGGCCACCTTTCATCTGACACCCAGACCCTGGGGAAAGGACTTCTTTTTCCCATGGCAAATGGCCTCCCTTGGCAGCCACTCACCCTGGCAGAAAGTGGGAGCCTAGCTAGAATGATGCAATCGTTGCTGGATTTTTCCAAAAGAAAAGCTGGCAGCAACTAGGGCCCTGGAAGTACTTAGAGCCTCAAACGCCACCTTGAACATATTCCTGAGACCCTGGGGAAAGGACATCTTTTTCCCATGGAAAATGGCCTTCATTTGTGGCCACTTGGCCTGGCAGGCAGGGCAGTGCCAAGCCAGGAATCTACAAACTCTGCTGGATCCTTCCAGAACGAAAGCTGCCAGCAACTAGGACCCTGCAAGTCCTTAGAGCCCCAGATGCCACCAGTCATCTGACACCCAGAGCCTGGGCCAATGACTTCGTTTTCCCCATGGAAAATGGCCTCCATTTCTGGCCACTCGCCCTGACCAAGAGGGTGGTGCCCAGCAAGAAATTTGCAAGCTTTGCTGGATTGCTCCAAATCTAAAGCTGCCACTTGTTGTTGTTCTATTTCTCTAGAGTCCCATCATGCTGTTCTCAGATTGCTAAAGTCCATACCTCCTCGGTGTGTTCTTATGGCTGCAGATCTTCACAGCACAGACGCTTTCTTCTGCATGCTGTTCTTTCCCAGTTCAGGGCTCCTTCAAGGCTCTCCCTGAATGGCTACGCCGCCCCCTTTTATCCCAGTTCTCTTCAATGCTCACAGCTGCAGCCCATCAAGGACAACCAGGACCTGTGGGGCAAAGCCTCTAGACAGATATTCAAATAGAATCCATTTCCTCTACTCTAGCCAGTAAGTACTACCCTACAAGTCCTCAGAACCCCAAAGGCCACCTTTCATCTGACACCCAGACCCTGGGGAAAGGACTTCTTTTTCCCATGGCAAATGGCCTCCCTTGGCAGCCACTCACCCTGGCAGAAAGTGGGAGCCTAGCTAGAATGATGCAATCGTTGCTGGATTTTTCCAAAAGAAAAGCTGGCAGCAACTAGGGCCCTGGAAGTACTTAGAGCCTCAAACGCCACCTTGAACATATTCCTGAGACCCTGGGGAAAGGACTTCGTTTTTCCCATGGAAAATGGCCTTCATTTGTGGCCACTTGGCCTGGCAGGCAGGGCAGTGCCAAGCCAGGAATCTACAAACTCTGCTGGATCCTTCCAGAACGAAAGCTGCCAGCAACTAGGACCCTGCAAGTCCTTAGAGCCCCAGATGCCACCTGTCATCTGACACCCAGAGCCTGGGCCAATGACTTCGTTTTCCCCATGGAAAATGGCCTCCATTTCTGGCCACTCGCCCTGACCAAGAGGGTGGTGCCCAGCAAGAAATTTGCAAGCTTTGCTGGATTGCTCCAAATCTAAAGCTGCCACTTGTTGTTGTTCTATTTCTCTAGAGTCCCATCATGCTGTTCTCAGATTGCTAAAGTCCATACCTCCTCGGTGTGTTCTTATGGCTGCAGATCTTCACAGCACAGACGCTTTCTTCTGCATGCTGTTCTTTCCCAGTTCAGGGCTCCTTCAAGGCTCTCCCTGAATGGCTACGCCGCCCCCTTTTATCCCAGTTCTCTTCAATGCTCACAGCTGCAGCCCATCAAGGACAACCAGGACCTGTGGGGCAAAGCCTCTAGACAGATATTCAAATAGAATCCATTTCCTCTACTCTAGCCAGTAAGTAGTACCCTACAAGTCCTCAGAACCCCAAAGGCCACCTTTCATCTGACACCCAGACCCTGGGGAAAGGACTTCTTTTTCCCATGGCAAATGGCCTCCCTTGGCAGCCACTCACCCTGGCAGAAAGTGGGAGCCTAGCTAGAATGATGCAATCGTTGCTGGATTTTTCCAAAAGAAAAGCTGGCAGCAACTAGGGCCCTGGAAGTACTTAGAGCCTCAAACGCCACCTTGAACATATTCCTGAGACCCTGGGGAAAGGACATCTTTTTCCCATGGAAAATGGCCTTCATTTGTGGCCACTTGGCCTGGCAGGCAGGGCAGTGCCAAGCCAGGAATCTACAAACTCTGCTGGATCCTTCCAGAACGAAAGCTGCCAGCAACTAGGACCCTGCAAGTCCTTAGAGCCCCAGATGCCACCTGTCATCTGACACCCAGAGCCTGGGCCAATGACTTCGTTTTCCCCATGGAAAATGGCCTCCATTTCTGGCCACTCGCCCTGACCAAGAGGGTGGTGCCCAGCAAGAAATTTGCAAGCTTTGCTGGATTGCTCCAAATCTAAAGCTGCCACTTGTTGTTGTTCTATTTCTCTAGAGTCCCATCATGCTGTTCTCAGATTGCTAAAGTCCATACCTCCTCGGTGTGTTCTTATGGCTGCAGATCTTCACAGCACAGACGCTTTCTTCTGCATGCTGTTCTTTCCCAGTTCAGGGCTCCTTCAAGGCTCTCCCTGAATGGCTACGCCGCCCCCTTTTATCCCAGTTCTCTTCAATGCTCACAGCTGCAGCCCATCAAGGACAACCAGGACCTGTGGGGCAAAGCCTCTAGACAGATATTCAAATAGAATCCATTTCCTCTACTCTAGCCAGTAAGTACTACCCTACAAGTCCTCAGAACCCCAAAGGCCACCTTTCATCTGACACCCAGACCCTGGGGAAAGGACTTCTTTTTCCCATGGCAAATGGCCTCCCTTGGCAGCCACTCACCCTGGCAGAAAGTGGGAGCCTAGCTAGAATGATGCAATCGTTGCTGGATTTTTCCAAAAGAAAAGCTGGCAGCAACTAGGGCCCTGGAAGTACTTAGAGCCTCAAACGCCACCTTGAACATATTCCTGAGACCCTGGGGAAAGGACTTCGTTTTTCCCATGGAAAATGGCCTTCATTTGTGGCCACTTGGCCTGGCAGGCAGGGCAGTGCCAAGCCAGGAATCTACAAACTCTGCTGGATCCTTCCAGAACGAAAGCTGCCAGCAACTAGGACCCTGCAAGTCCTTAGAGCCCCAGATGCCACCTGTCATCTGACACCCAGAGCCTGGGCCAATGACTTCGTTTTCCCCATGGAAAATGGCCTCCATTTCTGGCCACTCGCCCTGACCAAGAGGGTGGTGCCCAGCAAGAAATTTGCAAGCTTTGCTGGATTGCTCCAAATCTAAAGCTGCCACTTGTTGTTGTTCTATTTCTCTAGAGTCCCATCATGCTGTTCTCAGATTGCTAAAGTCCATACCTCCTCGGTGTGTTCTTATGGCTGCAGATCTTCACAGCACAGACGCTTTCTTCTGCATGCTGTTCTTTCCCAGTTCAGGGCTCCTTCAAGGCTCTCCCTGAATGGCTACGCCGCCCCCTTTTATCCCAGTTCTCTTCAATGCTCACAGCTGCAGCCCATCAAGGACAACCAGGACCTGTGGGGCAAAGCCTCTAGACAGATATTCAAATAGAATCCATTTCCTCTACTCTAGCCAGTAAGTAGTACCCTACAAGTCCTCAGAACCCCAAAGGCCACCTTTCATCTGACACCCAGACCCTGGGGAAAGGACTTCTTTTTCCCATGGCAAATGGCCTCCCTTGGCAGCCACTCACCCTGGCAGAAAGTGGGAGCCTAGCTAGAATGATGCAATCGTTGCTGGATTTTTCCAAAAGAAAAGCTGGCAGCAACTAGGGCCCTGGAAGTACTTAGAGCCTCAAACGCCACCTTGAACATATTCCTGAGACCCTGGGGAAAGGACATCTTTTTCCCATGGAAAATGGCCTTCATTTGTGGCCACTTGGCCTGGCAGGCAGGGCAGTGCCAAGCCAGGAATCTACAAACTCTGCTGGATCCTTCCAGAACGAAAGCTGCCAGCAACTAGGACCCTGCAAGTCCTTAGAGCCCCAGATGCCACCTGTCATCTGACACCCAGAGCCTGGGCCAATGACTTCGTTTTCCCCATGGAAAATGGCCTCCATTTCTGGCCACTCGCCCTGACCAAGAGGGTGGTGCCCAGCAAGAAATTTGCAAGCTTTGCTGGATTGCTCCAAATCTAAAGCTGCCACTTGTTGTTGTTCTATTTCTCTAGAGTCCCATCATGCTGTTCTCAGATTGCTAAAGTCCATACCTCCTCGGTGTGTTCTTATGGCTGCAGATCTTCACAGCACAGACGCTTTCTTCTGCATGCTGTTCTTTCCCAGTTCAGGGCTCCTTCAAGGCTCTCCCTGAATGGCTACGCCGCCCCCTTTTATCCCAGTTCTCTTCAATGCTCACAGCTGCAGCCCATCAAGGACAACCAGGACCTGTGGGGCAAAGCCTCTAGACAGATATTCAAATAGAATCCATTTCCTCTACTCTAGCCAGTAAGTACTACCCTACAAGTCCTCAGAACCCCAAAGGCCACCTTTCATCTGACACCCAGACCCTGGGGAAAGGACTTCTTTTTCCCATGGCAAATGGCCTCCCTTGGCAGCCACTCACCCTGGCAGAAAGTGGGAGCCTAGCTAGAATGATGCAATCGTTGCTGGATTTTTCCAAAAGAAAAGCTGGCAGCAACTAGGGCCCTGGAAGTACTTAGAGCCTCAAACGCCACCTTGAACATATTCCTGAGACCCTGGGGAAAGGACTTCTTTTTCCCATGGAAAATGGCCTTCATTTGTGGCCACTTGGCCTGGCAGGCAGGGCAGTGCCAAGCCAGGAATCTACAAACTCTGCTGGATCCTTCCAGAACGAAAGCTGCCAGCAACTAGGACCCTGCAAGTCCTTAGAGCCCCAGATGCCACCTGTCATCTGACACCCAGAGCCTGGGCCAATGACTTCGTTTTCCCCATGGAAAATGGCCTCCATTTCTGGCCACTCGCCCTGACCAAGAGGGTGGTGCCCAGCAAGAAATTTGCAAGCTTTGCTGGATTGCTCCAAATCTAAAGCTGCCACTTGTTGTTGTTCTATTTCTCTAGAGTCCCATCATGCTGTTCTCAGATTGCTAAAGTCCATACCTCCTCGGTGTGTTCTTATGGCTGCAGATCTTCACAGCACAGACGCTTTCTTCTGCATGCTGTTCTTTCCCAGTTCAGGGCTCCTTCAAGGCTCTCCCTGAATGGCTACGCCGCCCCCTTTTATCCCAGTTCTCTTCAATGCTCACAGCTGCAGCCCATCAAGGACAACCAGGACCTGTGGGGCAAAGCCTCTAGACAGATATTCAAATAGAATCCATTTCCTCTACTCTAGCCAGTAAGTACTACCCTACAAGTCCTCAGAACCCCAAAGGCCACCTTTCATCTGACACCCAGACCCTGGGGAAAGGACTTCTTTTTCCCATGGCAAATGGCCTCCCTTGGCAGCCACTCACCCTGGCAGAAAGTGGGAGCCTAGCTAGAATGATGCAATCGTTGCTGGATTTTTCCAAAAGAAAAGCTGGCAGCAACTAGGGCCTTGGAAGTACTTAGAGCCTCAAACGCCACCTTGAACATATTCCTGAGACCCTGGGGAAAGGACTTCTTTTTCCCATGGAAAATGGCCTTCATTTGTGGCCACTTGGCCTGGCAGGCAGGGCAGTGCCAAGCCAGGAATCTACATACTCTGCTGGATCCTTCCAGAACGAAAGCTGCCAGCAACTAGGACCCTGCAAGTCCTTAGAGCCCCAGATGCCACCTGTCATCTGACACCCAGAGCCTGGGCCAATGACTTCGTTTTCCCCATGGAAAATGGCCTCCATTTCTGGCCACTCGCCCTGACCAAGAGGGTGGTGCCCAGCAAGAAATTTGCAAGCTTTGCTGGATTGCTCCAAATCTAAAGCTGCCACTTGTTGTTGTTCTATTTCTCTAGAGTCCCATCATGCTGTTCTCAGCTTGCTAAAATCCATACCTCCTCGGTGTGTTCTTATGGCTGCAGATCTTCACAGCACAGACGCTTTCTTCTGCATGCTGTTCTTTCCCAGTTCAGGGCTCCTTCAAGGCTCTCCCTGAATGGCTACGCCGCCCCCTTTTATCCCAGTTCTCTTCAATGCTCACAGCTGCAGCCCATCAAGGACAACCAGGACCTGTGGGGCAAAGCCTCTAGACAGATATTCAAATAGAATCCATTTCCTCTACTCTAGCCAGTAAGTAGTACCCTACAAGTCCTCAGAACCCCAAAGGCCACCTTTCATCTGACACCCAGACCCTGGGGAAAGGACTTCTTTTTCCCATGGCAAATGGCCTCCCTTGGCAGCCACTCACCCTGGCAGAAAGTGGGAGCCTAGCTAGAATGATGCAATCGTTGCTGGATTTTTCCAAAAGAAAAGCTGGCAGCAACTAGGGCCCTGGAAGTACTTAGAGCCTCAAACGCCACCTTGAACATATTCCTGAGACCCTGGGGAAAGGACATCTTTTTCCCATGGAAAATGGCCTTCATTTGTGGCCACTTGGCCTGGCAGGCAGGGCAGTGCCAAGCCAGGAATCTACAAACTCTGCTGGATCCTTCCAGAACGAAAGCTGCCAGCAACTAGGACCCTGCAAGTCCTTAGAGCCCCAGATGCCACCTGTCATCTGACACCCAGAGCCTGGGCCAATGACTTCGTTTTCCCCATGGAAAATGGCCTCCATTTCTGGCCACTCGCCCTGACCAAGAGGGTGGTGCCCAGCAAGAAATTTGCAAGCTTTGCTGGATTGCTCCAAATCTAAAGCTGCCACTTGTTGTTGTTCTATTTCTCTAGAGTCCCATCATGCTGTTCTCAGATTGCTAAAGTCCATACCTCCTCGGTGTGTTCT
This sequence comes from Agelaius phoeniceus, assembly GCF_051311805.1. Taxonomy (NCBI): domain Eukaryota; kingdom Metazoa; phylum Chordata; class Aves; order Passeriformes; family Icteridae; genus Agelaius; species Agelaius phoeniceus. Next base: position 92,038 of record NW_027509881.1, on the reverse strand, counting down.
TATGGCTGCAGATCTTCACAGCACAGACGCTTTCTTCTGCATGCTGTTCTTTCCCAGTTCAGGGCTCCTTCAAGGCTCTCCCTGAATGGCTACGCCGCCCCCTTTTATCCCAGTTCTCTTCAATGCTCACAGCTGCAGCCCATCAAGGACAACCAGGACCTGTGGGGCAAAGCCTCTAGACAGATATTCAAATAGAATCCATTTCCTCTACTCTAGCCAGTAAGTAGTACCCTACAAGTCCTCAGAACCCCAAAGGCCACCTTTCATCTGACACCCAGACCCTGGGGAAAGGACTTCTTTTTCCCATGGCAAATGGCCTCCCTTGGCAGCCACTCACCCTGGCAGAAAGTGGGAGCCTAGCTAGAATGATGCAATCGTTGCTGGATTTTTCCAAAAGAAAAGCTGGCAGCAACTAGGGCCTTGGAAGTACTTAGAGCCTCAAACGCCACCTTGAACATATTCCTGAGACCCTGGGGAAAGGACTTCTTTTTCCCATGGAAAATGGCCTTCATTTGTGGCCACTTGGCCTGGCAGGCAGGGCAGTGCCAAGCCAGGAATCTACATACTCTGCTGGATCCTTCCAGAACGAAAGCTGCCAGCAACTAGGACCCTGCAAGTCCTTAGAGCCCCAGATGCCACCTGTCATCTGACACCCAGAGCCTGGGCCAATGACTTCGTTTTCCCCATGGAAAATGGCCTCCATTTCTGGCCACTCGCCCTGACCAAGAGGGTGGTGCCCAGCAAGAAATTTGCAAGCTTTGCTGGATTGCTCCAAATCTAAAGCTGCCACTTGTTGTTGTTCTATTTCTCTAGAGTCCCATCATGCTGTTCTCAGATTGCTAAAGTCCATACCTCCTCGGTGTGTTCTTATGGCTGCAGATCTTCACAGCACAGACGCTTTCTTCTGCATGCTGTTCTTTCCCAGTTCAGGGCTCCTTCAAGGCTCTCCCTGAATGGCTACGCCGCCCCCTTTTATCCCAGTTCTCTTCAATGCTCACAGCTGCAGCCCATCAAGGACAACCAGGACCTGTGGGGCAAAGCCTCTAGACAGATATTCAAATAGAATCCATTTCCTCTACTCTAGCCAGTAAGTAGTACCCTACAAGTCCTCAGAACCCCAAAGGCCACCTTTCATCTGACACCCAGACCCTGGGGAAAGGACTTCTTTTTCCCATGGCAAATGGCCTCCCTTGGCAGCCACTCACCCTGGCAGAAAGTGGGAGCCTAGCTAGAATGATGCAATCGTTGCTGGATTTTTCCAAAAGAAAAGCTGGCAGCAACTAGGGCCTTGGAAGTACTTAGAGCCTCAAACGCCACCTTGAACATATTCCTGAGACCCTGGGGAAAGGACTTCTTTTTCCCATGGAAAATGGCCTTCATTTGTGGCCACTTGGCCTGGCAGGCAGGGCAGTGCCAAGCCAGGAATCTACATACTCTGCTGGATCCTTCCAGAACGAAAGCTGCCAGCAACTAGGACCCTGCAAGTCCTTAGAGCCCCAGATGCCACCTGTCATCTGACACCCAGAGCCTGGGCCAATGACTTCGTTTTCCCCATGGAAAATGGCCTCCATTTCTGGCCACTCGCCCTGACCAAGAGGGTGGTGCCCAGCAAGAAATTTGCAAGCTTTGCTGGATTGCTCCAAATCTAAAGCTGCCACTTGTTGTTGTTCTATTTCTCTAGAGTCCCATCATGCTGTTCTCAGATTGCTAAAATCCATACCTCCTCGGTGTGTTCTTATGGCTGCAGATCTTCACAGCACAGACGCTTTCTTCTGCATGCTGTTCTTTCCCAGTTCAGGGCTCCTTCAAGGCTCTCCCTGAATGGCTACGCCGCCCCCTTTTATCCCAGTTCTCTTCAATGCTCACAGCTGCAGCCCATCAAGGACAACCAGGACCTGTGGGGCAAAGCCTCTAGACAGATATTCAAATAGAATCCATTTCCTCTACTCTAGCCAGTAAGTAGTACCCTACAAGTCCTCAGAACCCCAAAGGCCACCTTTCATCTGACACCCAGACCCTGGGGAAAGGACTTCTTTTTCCCATGGCAAATGGCCTCCCTTGGCAGCCACTCACCCTGGCAGAAAGTGGGAGCCTAGCTAGAATGATGCAATCGTTGCTGGATTTTTCCAAAAGAAAAGCTGGCAGCAACTAGGGCCTTGGAAGTACTTAGAGCCTCAAACGCCACCTTGAACATATTCCTGAGACCCTGGGGAAAGGACTTCTTTTTCCCATGGAAAATGGCCTTCATTTGTGGCCACTTGGCCTGGCAGGCAGGGCAGTGCCAAGCCAGGAATCTACATACTCTGCTGGATCCTTCCAGAACGAAAGCTGCCAGCAACTAGGACCCTGCAAGTCCTTAGAGCCCCAGATGCCACCTGTCATCTGACACCCAGAGCCTGGGCCAATGACTTCGTTTTCCCCATGGAAAATGGCCTCCATTTCTGGCCACTCGCCCTGACCAAGAGGGTGGTGCCCAGCAAGAAATTTGCAAGCTTTGCTGGATTGCTCCAAATCTAAAGCTGCCACTTGTTGTTGTTCTATTTCTCTAGAGTCCCATCATGCTGTTCTCAGATTGCTAAAATCCATACCTCCTCGGTGTGTTCTTATGGCTGCAGATCTTCACAGCACAGACGCTTTCTTCTGCATGCTGTTCTTTCCCAGTTCAGGGCTCCTTCAAGGCTCTCCCTGAATGGCTACGCCGCCCCCTTTTATCCCAGTTCTCTTCAATGCTCACAGCTGCAGCCCATCAAGGACAACCAGGACCTGTGGGGCAAAGCCTCTAGACAGATATTCAAATAGAATCCATTTCCTCTACTCTAGCCAGTAAGTACTACCCTACAAGTCCTCAGAACCCCAAAGGCCACCTTTCATCTGACACCCAGACCCTGGGGAAAGGACTTCTTTTTCCCATGGCAAATGGCCTCCCTTGGCAGCCACTCACCCTGGCAGAAAGTGGGAGCCTAGCTAGAATGATGCAATCGTTGCTGGATTTTTCCAAAAGAAAAGCTGGCAGCAACTAGGGCCCTGGAAGTACTTAGAGCTTTAAACGCCACCTTGAACATATTACTGAGACCCTGGGGAAAGGACATCTTTTTCCCATGGAAAATGGCCTTCATTTGTGGCCACTTGGCCTGGCAGGCAGGGCAGTGCCAAGCCAGGAATCTACAAACTCTGCTGGATCCTTCCAGAACGAAAGCTGCCAGCAACTAGGACCCTGCAAGTCCTTAGAGCCCCAGATGCCACCTGTCATCTGACACCCAGAGCCTGGGCCAATGACTTCGTTTTCCCCATGGAAAATGGCCTCCATTTCTGGCCACTCGCCCTGACCAAGAGGGTGGTGCCCAGCAAGAAATTTGCAAGCTTTGCTGGATTGCTCCAAATCTAAAGCTGCCACTTGTTGTTGTTCTATTTCTCTAGAGTCCCATCATGCTGTTCTCAGATTGCTAAAGTCCATACCTCCTCGGTGTGTTCTTATGGCTGCAGATCTTCACAGCACAGACGCTTTCTTCTGCATGCTGTTCTTTCCCAGTTCAGGGCTCCTTCAAGGCTCTCCCTGAATGGCTACGCCGCCCCCTTTTATCCCAGTTCTCTTCAATGCTCACAGCTGCAGCCCATCAAGGACAACCAGGACCTGTGGGGCAAAGCCTCTAGACAGATATTCAAATAGAATCCATTTCCTCTACTCTAGCCAGTAAGTACTACCCTACAAGTCCTCAGAACCCCAAAGGCCACCTTTCATCTGACACCCAGACCCTGGGGAAAGGACTTCTTTTTCCCATGGCAAATGGCCTCCCTTGGCAGCCACTCACCCTGGCAGAAAGTGGGAGCCTAGCTAGAATGATGCAATCGTTGCTGGATTTTTCCAAAAGAAAAGCTGGCAGCAACTAGGGCCCTGGAAGTACTTAGAGCCTCAAACGCCACCTTGAACATATTCCTGAGACCCTGGGGAAAGGACTTCTTTTTCCCATGGAAAATGGCCTTCATTTGTGGCCACTTGGCCTGGCAGGCAGGGCAGTGCCAAGCCAGGAATCTACAAACTCTGCTGGATCCTTCCAGAACGAAAGCTGCCAGCAACTAGGACCCTGCAAGTCCTTAGAGCCCCAGATGCCACCTGTCATCTGACACCCAGAGCCTGGGCCAATGACTTCGTTTTCCCCATGGAAAATGGCCTCCATTTCTGGCCACTCGCCCTGACCAAGAGGGTGGTGCCCAGCAAGAAATTTGCAAGCTTTGCTGGATTGCTCCAAATCTAAAGCTGCCACTTGTTGTTGTTCTATTTCTCTAGAGTCCCATCATGCTGTTCTCAGATTGCTAAAGTCCATACCTCCTCGGTGTGTTCTTATGGCTGCAGATCTTCACAGCACAGACGCTTTCTTCTGCATGCTGTTCTTTCCCAGTTCAGGGCTCCTTCAAGGCTCTCCCTGAATGGCTACGCCGCCCCCTTTTATCCCAGTTCTCTTCAATGCTCACAGCTGCAGCCCATCAAGGACAACCAGGACCTGTGGGGCAAAGCCTCTAGACAGATATTCAAATAGAATCCATTTCCTCTACTCTAGCCAGTAAGTACTACCCTACAAGTCCTCAGAACCCCAAAGGCCACCTTTCATCTGACACCCAGACCCTGGGGAAAGGACTTCTTTTTCCCATGGCAAATGGCCTCCCTTGGCAGCCACTCACCCTGGCAGAAAGTGGGAGCCTAGCTAGAATGATGCAATCGTTGCTGGATTTTTCCAAAAGAAAAGCTGGCAGCAACTAGGGCCCTGGAAGTACTTAGAGCCTCAAACGCCACCTTGAACATATTCCTGAGACCCTGGGGAAAGGACTTCTTTTTCCCATGGAAAATGGCCTTCATTTGTGGCCACTTGGCCTGGCAGGCAGGGCAGTGCCAAGCCAGGAATCTACAAACTCTGCTGGATCCTTCCAGAACGAAAGCTGCCAGCAACTAGGACCCTGCAAGTCCTTAGAGCCCCAGATGCCACCTGTCATCTGACACCCAGAGCCTGGGCCAATGACTTCGTTTTCCCCATGGAAAATGGCCTCCATTTCTGGCCACTCGCCCTGACCAAGAGGGTGGTGCCCAGCAAGAAATTTGCAAGCTTTGCTGGATTGCTCCAAATCTAAAGCTGCCACTTGTTGTTGTTCTATTTCTCTAGAGTCCCATCATGCTGTTCTCAGATTGCTAAAGTCCATACCTCCTCGGTGTGTTCTTATGGCTGCAGATCTTCACAGCACAGACGCTTTCTTCTGCATGCTGTTCTTTCCCAGTTCAGGGCTCCTTCAAGGCTCTCCCTGAATGGCTACGCCGCCCCCTTTTATCCCAGTTCTCTTCAATGCTCACAGCTGCAGCCCATCAAGGACAACCAGGACCTGTGGGGCAAAGCCTCTAGACAGATATTCAAATAGAATCCATTTCCTCTACTCTAGCCAGTAAGTAGTACCCTACAAGTCCTCAGAACCCCAAAGGCCACCTTTCATCTGACACCCAGACCCTGGGGAAAGGACTTCTTTTTCCCATGGCAAATGGCCTCCCTTGGCAGCCACTCACCCTGGCAGAAAGTGGGAGCCTAGCTAGAATGATGCAATCGTTGCTGGATTTTTCCAAAAGAAAAGCTGGCAGCAACTAGGGCCCTGGAAGTACTTAGAGCCTCAAACGCCACCTTGAACATATTCCTGAGACCCTGGGGAAAGGACTTCTTTTTCCCATGGAAAATGGCCTTCATTTGTGGCCACTTGGCCTGGCAGGCAGGGCAGTGCCAAGCCAGGAATCTACATACTCTGCTGGATCCTTCCAGAACGAAAGCTGCCAGCAACTAGGACCCTGCAAGTCCTTAGAGCCCCAGATGCCACCTGTCATCTGACACCCAGAGCCTGGGCCAATGACTTCGTTTTCCCCATGGAAAATGGCCTCCATTTCTGGCCACTCGCCCTGACCAAGAGGGTGGTGCCCAGCAAGAAATTTGCAAGCTTTGCTGGATTGCTCCAAATCTAAAGCTGCCACTTGTTGTTGTTCTATTTCTCTAGAGTCCCATCATGCTGTTCTCAGATTGCTAAAGTCCATACCTCCTCGGTGTGTTCTTATGGCTGCAGATCTTCACAGCACAGACGCTTTCTTCTGCATGCTGTTCTTTCCCAGTTCAGGGCTCCTTCAAGGCTCTCCCTGAATGGCTACGCCGCCCCCTTTTATCCCAGTTCTCTTCAATGCTCACAGCTGCAGCCCATCAAGGACAACCAGGACCTGTGGGGCAAAGCCTCTAGACAGATATTCAAATAGAATCCATTTCCTCTACTCTAGCCAGTAAGTAGTACCCTACAAGTCCTCAGAACCCCAAAGGCCACCTTTCATCTGACACCCAGACCCTGGGGAAAGGACTTCTTTTTCCCATGGCAAATGGCCTCCCTTGGCAGCCACTCACCCTGGCAGAAAGTGGGAGCCTAGCTAGAATGATGCAATCGTTGCTGGATTTTTCCAAAAGAAAAGCTGGCAGCAACTAGGGCCCTGGAAGTACTTAGAGCCTCAAACGCCACCTTGAACATATTCCTGAGACCCTGGGGAAAGGACTTCTTTTTCCCATGGAAAATGGCCTTCATTTGTGGCCACTTGGCCTGGCAGGCAGGGCAGTGCCAAGCCAGGAATCTACATACTCTGCTGGATCCTTCCAGAACGAAAGCTGCCAGCAACTAGGACCCTGCAAGTCCTTAGAGCCCCAGATGCCACCTGTCATCTGACACCCAGAGCCTGGGCCAATGACTTCGTTTTCCCCATGGAAAATGGCCTCCATTTCTGGCCACTCGCCCTGACCAAGAGGGTGGTGCCCAGCAAGAAATTTGCAAGCTTTGCTGGATTGCTCCAAATCTAAAGCTGCCACTTGTTGTTGTTCTATTTCTCTAGAGTCCCATCATGCTGTTCTCAGATTGCTAAAGTCCATACCTCCTCGGTGTGTTCTTATGGCTGCAGATCTTCACAGCACAGACGCTTTCTTCTGCATGCTGTTCTTTCCCAGTTCAGGGCTCCTTCAAGGCTCTCCCTGAATGGCTACGCCGCCCCCTTTTATCCCAGTTCTCTTCAATGCTCACAGCTGCAGCCCATCAAGGACAACCAGGACCTGTGGGGCAAAGCCTCTAGACAGATATTCAAATAGAATCCATTTCCTCTACTCTAGCCAGTAAGTACTACCCTACAAGTCCTCAGAACCCCAAAGGCCACCTTTCATCTGACACCCAGACCCTGGGGAAAGGACTTCTTTTTCCCATGGCAAATGGCCTCCCTTGGCAGCCACTCACCCTGGCAGAAAGTGGGAGCCTAGCTAGAATGATGCAATCGTTGCTGGATTTTTCCAAAAGAAAAGCTGGCAGCAACTAGGGCCCTGGAAGTACTTAGAGCTTTAAACGCCACCTTGAACATATTACTGAGACCCTGGGGAAAGGACATCTTTTTCCCATGGAAAATGGCCTTCATTTGTGGCCACTTGGCCTGGCAGGCAGGGCAGTGCCAAGCCAGGAATCTACAAACTCTGCTGGATCCTTCCAGAACGAAAGCTGCCAGCAACTAGGACCCTGCAAGTCCTTAGAGCCCCAGATGCCACCTGTCATCTGACACCCAGAGCCTGGGCCAATGACTTCGTTTTCCCCATGGAAAATGGCCTCCATTTCTGGCCACTCGCCCTGACCAAGAGGGTGGTGCCCAGCAAGAAATTTGCAAGCTTTGCTGGATTGCTCCAAATCTAAAGCTGCCACTTGTTGTTGTTCTATTTCTCTAGAGTCCCATCATGCTGTTCTCAGATTGCTAAAGTCCATACCTCCTCGGTGTGTTCTTATGGCTGCAGATCTTCACAGCACAGACGCTTTCTTCTGCATGCTGTTCTTTCCCAGTTCAGGGCTCCTTCAAGGCTCTCCCTGAATGGCTACGCCGCCCCCTTTTATCCCAGTTCTCTTCAATGCTCACAGCTGCAGCCCATCAAGGACAACCAGGACCTGTGGGGCAAAGCCTCTAGACAGATATTCAAATAGAATCCATTTCCTCTACTCTAGCCAGTAAGTACTACCCTACAAGTCCTCAGAACCCCAAAGGCCACCTTTCATCTGACACCCAGACCCTGGGGAAAGGACTTCTTTTTCCCATGGCAAATGGCCTCCCTTGGCAGCCACTCACCCTGGCAGAAAGTGGGAGCCTAGCTAGAATGATGCAATCGTTGCTGGATTTTTCCAAAAGAAAAGCTGGCAGCAACTAGGGCCCTGGAAGTACTTAGAGCCTCAAACGCCACCTTGAACATATTCCTGAGACCCTGGGGAAAGGACATCTTTTTCCCATGGAAAATGGCCTTCATTTGTGGCCACTTGGCCTGGCAGGCAGGGCAGTGCCAAGCCAGGAATCTACAAACTCTGCTGGATCCTTCCAGAACGAAAGCTGCCAGCAACTAGGACCCTGCAAGTCCTTAGAGCCCCAGATGCCACCTGTCATCTGACACCCAGAGCCTGGGCCAATGACTTCGTTTTCCCCATGGAAAATGGCCTCCATTTCTGGCCACTCGCCCTGACCAAGAGGGTGGTGCCCAGCAAGAAATTTGCAAGCTTTGCTGGATTGCTCCAAATCTAAAGCTGCCACTTGTTGTTGTTCTATTTCTCTAGAGTCCCATCATGCTGTTCTCAGATTGCTAAAGTCCATACCTCCTCGGTGTGTTCTTATGGCTGCAGATCTTCACAGCACAGACGCTTTCTTCTGCATGCTGTTCTTTCCCAGTTCAGGGCTCCTTCAAGGCTCTCCCTGAATGGCTACGCCGCCCCCTTTTATCCCAGTTCTCTTCAATGCTCACAGCTGCAGCCCATCAAGGACAACCAGGACCTGTGGGGCAAAGCCTCTAGACAGATATTCAAATAGAATCCATTTCCTCTACTCTAGCCAGTAAGTAGTACCCTACAAGTCCTCAGAACCCCAAAGGCCACCTTTCATCTGACACCCAGACCCTGGGGAAAGGACTTCTTTTTCCCATGGCAAATGGCCTCCCTTGGCAGCCACTCACCCTGGCAGAAAGTGGGAGCCTAGCTAGAATGATGCAATCGTTGCTGGATTTTTCCAAAAGAAAAGCTGGCAGCAACTAGGGCCCTGGAAGTACTTAGAGCCTCAAACGCCACCTTGAACATATTCCTGAGACCCTGGGGAAAGGACTTCTTTTTCCCATGGAAAATGGCCTTCATTTGTGGCCACTTGGCCTGGCAGGCAGGGCAGTGCCAAGCCAGGAATCTACAAACTCTGCTGGATCCTTCCAGAACGAAAGCTGCCAGCAACTAGGACCCTGCAAGTCCTTAGAGCCCCAGATGCCACCTGTCATCTGACACCCAGAGCCTGGGCCAATGACTTCGTTTTCCCCATGGAAAATGGCCTCCATTTCTGGCCACTCGCCCTGACCAAGAGGGTGGTGCCCAGCAAGAAATTTGCAAGCTTTGCTGGATTGCTCCAAATCTAAAGCTGCCACTTGTTGTTGTTCTATTTCTCTAGAGTCCCATCATGCTGTTCTCAGATTGCTAAAGTCCATACCTCCTCGGTGTGTTCTTATGGCTGCAGATCTTCACAGCACAGACGCTTTCTTCTGCATGCTGTTCTTTCCCAGTTCAGGGCTCCTTCAAGGCTCTCCCTGAATGGCTACGCCGCCCCCTTTTATCCCAGTTCTCTTCAATGCTCACAGCTGCAGCCCATCAAGGACAACCAGGACCTGTGGGGCAAAGCCTCTAGACAGATATTCAAATAGAATCCATTTCCTCTACTCTAGCCAGTAAGTAGTACCCTACAAGTCCTCAGAACCCCAAAGGCCACCTTTCATCTGACACCCAGACCCTGGGGAAAGGACTTCTTTTTCCCATGGCAAATGGCCTCCCTTGGCAGCCACTCACCCTGGCAGAAAGTGGGAGCCTAGCTAGAATGATGCAATCGTTGCTGGATTTTTCCAAAAGAAAAGCTGGCAGCAACTAGGGCCCTGGAAGTACTTAGAGCCTCAAACGCCACCTTGAACATATTCCTGAGACCCTGGGGAAAGGACTTCTTTTTCCCATGGAAAATGGCCTTCATTTGTGGCCACTTGGCCTGGCAGGCAGGGCAGTGCCAAGCCAGGAATCTACAAACTCTGCTGGATCCTTCCAGAACGAAAGCTGCCAGCAACTAGGACCCTGCAAGTCCTTAGAGCCCCAGATGCCACCTGTCATCTGACACCCAGAGCCTGGGCCAATGACTTCGTTTTCCCCATGGAAAATGGCCTCCATTTCTGGCCACTCGCCCTGACCAAGAGGGTGGTGCCCAGCAAGAAATTTGCAAGCTTTGCTGGATTGCTCCAAATCTAAAGCTGCCACTTGTTGTTGTTCTATTTCTCTAGAGTCCCATCATGCTGTTCTCAGATTGCTAAAGTCCATACCTCCTCGGTGTGTTCTTATGGCTGCAGATCTTCACAGCACAGACGCTTTCTTCTGCATGCTGTTCTTTCCCAGTTCAGGGCTCCTTCAAGGCTCTCCCTGAATGGCTACGCCGCCCCCTTTTATCCCAGTTCTCTTCAATGCTCACAGCTGCAGCCCATCAAGGACAACCAGGACCTGTGGGGCAAAGCCTCTAGACAGATATTCAAATAGAATCCATTTCCTCTACTCTAGCCAGTAAGTAGTACCCTACAAGTCCTCAGAACCCCAAAGGCCACCTTTCATCTGACACCCAGACCCTGGGGAAAGGACTTCTTTTTCCCATGGCAAATGGCCTCCCTTGGCAGCCACTCACCCTGGCAGAAAGTGGGAGCCTAGCTAGAATGATGCAATCGTTGCTGGATTTTTCCAAAAGAAAAGCTGGCAGCAACTAGGGCCCTGGAAGTACTTAGAGCCTCAAACGCCACCTTGAACATATTCCTGAGACCCTGGGGAAAGGACTTCTTTTTCCCATGGAAAATGGCCTTCATTTGTGGCCACTTGGCCTGGCAGGCAGGGCAGTGCCAAGCCAGGAATCTACAAACTCTGCTGGATCCTTCCAGAACGAAAGCTGCCAGCAACTAGGACCCTGCAAGTCCTTAGAGCCCCAGATGCCACCTGTCATCTGACACCCAGAGCCTGGGCCAATGACTTCGTTTTCCCCATGGAAAATGGCCTCCATTTCTGGCCACTCGCCCTGACCAAGAGGGTGGTGCCCAGCAAGAAATTTGCAAGCTTTGCTGGATTGCTCCAAATCTAAAGCTGCCACTTGTTGTTGTTCTATTTCTCTAGAGTCCCATCATGCTGTTCTCAGATTGCTAAAGTCCATACCTCCTCGGTGTGTTCTTATGGCTGCAGATCTTCACAGCACAGACGCTTTCTTCTGCATGCTGTTCTTTCCCAGTTCAGGGCTCCTTCAAGGCTCTCCCTGAATGGCTACGCCGCCCCCTTTTATCCCAGTTCTCTTCAATGCTCACAGCTGCAGCCCATCAAGGACAACCAGGACCTGTGGGGCAAAGCCTCTAGACAGATATTCAAATAGAATCCATTTCCTCTACTCTAGCCAGTAAGTACTACCCTACAAGTCCTCAGAACCCCAAAGGCCACCTTTCATCTGACACCCAGACCCTGGGGAAAGGACTTCTTTTTCCCATGGCAAATGGCCTCCCTTGGCAGCCACTCACCCTGGCAGAAAGTGGGAGCCTAGCTAGAATGATGCAATCGTTGCTGGATTTTTCCAAAAGAAAAGCTGGCAGCAACTAGGGCCCTGGAAGTACTTAGAGCCTCAAACGCCACCTTGAACATATTCCTGAGACCCTGGGGAAAGGACATCTTTTTCCCATGGAAAATGGCCTTCATTTGTGGCCACTTGGCCTGGCAGGCAGGGCAGTGCCAAGCCAGGAATCTACAAACTCTGCTGGATCCTTCCAGAACGAAAGCTGCCAGCAACTAGGACCCTGCAAGTCCTTAGAGCCCCAGATGCCACCTGTCATCTGACACCCAGAGCCTGGGCCAATGACTTCGTTTTCCCCATGGAAAATGGCCTCCATTTCTGGCCACTCGCCCTGACCAAGAGGGTGGTGCCCAGCAAGAAATTTGCAAGCTTTGCTGGATTGCTCCAAATCTAAAGCTGCCACTTGTTGTTGTTCTATTTCTCTAGAGTCCCATCATGCTGTTCTCAGATTGCTAAAGTCCATACCTCCTCGGTGTGTTCTTATGGCTGCAGATCTTCACAGCACAGACGCTTTCTTCTGCATGCTGTTCTTTCCCAGTTCAGGGCTCCTTCAAGGCTCTCCCTGAATGGCTACGCCGCCCCCTTTTATCCCAGTTCTCTTCAATGCTCACAGCTGCAGCCCATCAAGGACAACCAGGACCTGTGGGGCAAAGCCTCTAGACAGATATTCAAATAGAATCCATTTCCTCTACTCTAGCCAGTAAGTAGTACCCTACAAGTCCTCAGAACCCCAAAGGCCACCTTTCATCTGACACCCAGACCCTGGGAAAGGACTTCTTTTTCCCATGGCAAATGGCCTCCCTTGGCAGCCACTCACCCTGGCAGAAAGTGGGAGCCTAGCTAGAATGATGCAATCGTTGCTGGATTTTTCCAAAAGAAAAGCTGGCAGCAACTAGGGCCCTGGAAGTACTTAGAGCCTCAAACGCCACCTTGAACATATTCCTGAGACCCTGGGGAAAGGACTTCTTTTTCCCATGGAAAATGGCCTTCATTTGTGGCCACTTGGCCTGGCAGGCAGGGCAGTGCCAAGCCAGGAATCTACAAACTCTGCTGGATCCTTCCAGAACGAAAGCTGCCAGCAACTAGGACCCTGCAAGTCCTTAGAGCCCCAGATGCCACCTGTCATCTGACACCCAGAGCCTGGGCCAATGACTTCGTTTTCCCCATGGAAAATGGCCTCCATTTCTGGCCACTCGCCCTGACCAAGAGGGTGGTGCCCAGCAAGAAATTTGCAAGCTTTGCTGGATTGCTCCAAATCTAAAGCTGCCACTTGTTGTTGTTCTATTTCTCTAGAGTCCCATCATGCTGTTCTCAGATTGCTAAAGTCCATACCTCCTCGGTGTGTTCTTATGGCTGCAGATCTTCACAGCACAGACGCTTTCTTCTGCATGCTGTTCTTTCCCAGTTCAGGGCTCCTTCAAGGCTCTCCCTGAATGGCTACGCCGCCCCCTTTTATCCCAGTTCTCTTCAATGCTCACAGCTGCAGCCCATCAAGGACAACCAGGACCTGTGGGGCAAAGCCTCTAGACAGATATTCAAATAGAATCCATTTCCTCTACTCTAGCCAGTAAGTAGTACCCTACAAGTCCTCAGAACCCCAAAGGCCACCTTTCATCTGACACCCAGACCCTGGGGAAAGGACTTCTTTTTCCCATGGCAAATGGCCTCCCTTGGCAGCCACTCACCCTGGCAGAAAGTGGGAGCCTAGCTAGAATGATGCAATCGTTGCTGGATTTTTCCAAAAGAAAAGCTGGCAGCAACTAGGGCCCTGGAAGTACTTAGAGCCTCAAACGCCACCTTGAACATATTCCTGAGACCCTGGGGAAAGGACATCTTTTTCCCATGGAAAATGGCCTTCATTTGTGGCCACTTGGCCTGGCAGGCAGGGCAGTGCCAAGCCAGGAATCTACAAACTCTGCTGGATCCTTCCAGAACGAAAGCTGCCAGCAACTAGGACCCTGCAAGTCCTTAGAGCCCCAGATGCCACCTGTCATCTGACACCCAGAGCCTGGGCCAATGACTTCGTTTTCCCCATGGAAAATGGCCTCCATTTCTGGCCACTCGCCCTGACCAAGAGGGTGGTGCCCAGCAAGAAATTTGCAAGCTTTGCTGGATTGCTCCAAATCTAAAGCTGCCACTTGTTGTTGTTCTATTTCTCTAGAGTCCCATCATGCTGTTCTCAGATTGCTAAAGTCCATACCTCCTCGGTGTGTTCTTATGGCTGCAGATCTTCACAGCACAGACGCTTTCTTCTGCATGCTGTTCTTTCCCAGTTCAGGGCTCCTTCAAGGCTCTCCCTGAATGGCTACGCCGCCCCCTTTTATCCCAGTTCTCTTCAATGCTCACAGCTGCAGCCCATCAAGGACAACCAGGACCTGTGGGGCAAAGCCTCTAGACAGATATTCAAATAGAATCCATTTCCTCTACTCTAGCCAGTAAGTACTACCCTACAAGTCCTCAGAACCCCAAAGGCCACCTTTCATCTGACACCCAGACCCTGGGGAAAGGACTTCTTTTTCCCATGGCAAATGGCCTCCCTTGGCAGCCACTCACCCTGGCAGAAAGTGGGAGCCTAGCTAGAATGATGCAATCGTTGCTGGATTTTTCCAAAAGAAAAGCTGGCAGCAACTAGGGCCCTGGAAGTACTTAGAGCCTCAAACGCCACCTTGAACATATTCCTGAGACCCTGGGGAAAGGACATCTTTTTCCCATGGAAAATGGCCTTCATTTGTGGCCACTTGGCCTGGCAGGCAGGGCAGTGCCAAGCCAGGAATCTACAAACTCTGCTGGATCCTTCCAGAACGAAAGCTGCCAGCAACTAGGACCCTGCAAGTCCTTAGAGCCCCAGATGCCACCTGTCATCTGACACCCAGAGCCTGGGCCAATGACTTCGTTTTCCCCATGGAAAATGGCCTCCATTTCTGGCCACTCGCCCTGACCAAGAGGGTGGTGCCCAGCAAGAAATTTGCAAGCTTTGCTGGATTGCTCCAAATCTAAAGCTGCCACTTGTTGTTGTTCTATTTCTCTAGAGTCCCATCATGCTGTTCTCAGATTGCTAAAGTCCATACCTCCTCGGTGTGTTCTTATGGCTGCAGATCTTCACAGCACAGACGCTTTCTTCTGCATGCTGTTCTTTCCCAGTTCAGGGCTCCTTCAAGGCTCTCCCTGAATGGCTACGCCGCCCCCTTTTATCCCAGTTCTCTTCAATGCTCACAGCTGCAGCCCATCAAGGACAACCAGGACCTGTGGGGCAAAGCCTCTAGACAGATATTCAAATAGAATCCATTTCCTCTACTCTAGCCAGTAAGTACTACCCTACAAGTCCTCAGAACCCCAAAGGCCACCTTTCATCTGACACCCAGACCCTGGGGAAAGGACTTCTTTTTCCCATGGCAAATGGCCTCCCTTGGCAGCCACTCACCCTGGCAGAAAGTGGGAGCCTAGCTAGAATGATGCAATCGTTGCTGGATTTTTCCAAAAGAAAAGCTGGCAGCAACTAGGGCCCTGGAAGTACTTAGAGCCTCAAACGCCACCTTGAACATATTCCTGAGACCCTGGGGAAAGGACATCTTTTTCCCATGGAAAATGGCCTTCATTTGTGGCCACTTGGCCTGGCAGGCAGGGCAGTGCCAAGCCAGGAATCTACAAACTCTGCTGGATCCTTCCAGAACGAAAGCTGCCAGCAACTAGGACCCTGCAAGTCCTTAGAGCCCCAGATGCCACCTGTCATCTGACACCCAGAGCCTGGGCCAATGACTTCGTTTTCCCCATGGAAAATGGCCTCCATTTCTGGCCACTCGCCCTGACCAAGAGGGTGGTGCCCAGCAAGAAATTTGCAAGCTTTGCTGGATTGCTCCAAATCTAAAGCTGCCACTTGTTGTTGTTCTATTTCTCTAGAGTCCCATCATGCTGTTCTCAGATTGCTAAAGTCCATACCTCCTCGGTGTGTTCTTATGGCTGCAGATCTTCACAGCACAGACGCTTTCTTCTGCATGCTGTTCTTTCCCAGTTCAGGGCTCCTTCAAGGCTCTCCCTGAATGGCTACGCCGCCCCCTTTTATCCCAGTTCTCTTCAATGCTCACAGCTGCAGCCCATCAAGGACAACCAGGACCTGTGGGGCAAAGCCTCTAGACAGATATTCAAATAGAATCCATTTCCTCTACTCTAGCCAGTAAGTAGTACCCTACAAGTCCTCAGAACCCCAAAGGCCACCTTTCATCTGACACCCAGACCCTGGGGAAAGGACTTCTTTTTCCCATGGCAAATGGCCTCCCTTGGCAGCCACTCACCCTGGCAGAAAGTGGGAGCCTAGCTAGAATGATGCAATCGTTGCTGGATTTTTCCAAAAGAAAAGCTGGCAGCAACTAGGGCCCTGGAAGTACTTAGAGCCTCAAACGCCACCTTGAACATATTCCTGAGACCCTGGGGAAAGGACATCTTTTTCCCATGGAAAATGGCCTTCATTTGTGGCCACTTGGCCTGGCAGGCAGGGCAGTGCCAAGCCAGGAATCTACAAACTCTGCTGGATCCTTCCAGAACGAAAGCTGCCAGCAACTAGGACCCTGCAAGTCCTTAGAGCCCCAGATGCCACCTGTCATCTGACACCCAGAGCCTGGGCCAATGACTTCGTTTTCCCCATGGAAAATGGCCTCCATTTCTGGCCACTCGCCCTGACCAAGAGGGTGGTGCCCAGCAAGAAATTTGCAAGCTTTGCTGGATTGCTCCAAATCTAAAGCTGCCACTTGTTGTTGTTCTATTTCTCTAGAGTCCCATCATGCTGTTCTCAGATTGCTAAAGTCCATACCTCCTCGGTGTGTTCTTATGGCTGCAGATCTTCACAGCACAGACGCTTTCTTCTGCATGCTGTTCTTTCCCAGTTCAGGGCTCCTTCAAGGCTCTCCCTGAATGGCTACGCCGCCCCCTTTTATCCCAGTTCTCTTCAATGCTCACAGCTGCAGCCCATCAAGGACAACCAGGACCTGTGGGGCAAAGCCTCTAGACAGATATTCAAATAGAATCCATTTCCTCTACTCTAGCCAGTAAGTACTACCCTACAAGTCCTCAGAACCCCAAAGGCCACCTTTCATCTGACACCCAGACCCTGGGGAAAGGACTTCTTTTTCCCATGGCAAATGGCCTCCCTTGGCAGCCACTCACCCTGGCAGAAAGTGGGAGCCTAGCTAGAATGATGCAATCGTTGCTGGATTTTTCCAAAAGAAAAGCTGGCAGCAACTAGGGCCCTGGAAGTACTTAGAGCCTCAAACGCCACCTTGAACATATTCCTGAGACCCTGGGGAAAGGACATCTTTTTCCCATGGAAAATGGCCTTCATTTGTGGCCACTTGGCCTGGCAGGCAGGGCAGTGCCAAGCCAGGAATCTACAAACTCTGCTGGATCCTTCCAGAACGAAAGCTGCCAGCAACTAGGACCCTGCAAGTCCTTAGAGCCCCAGATGCCACCTGTCATCTGACACCCAGAGCCTGGGCCAATGACTTCGTTTTCCCCATGGAAAATGGCCTCCATTTCTGGCCACTCGCCCTGACCAAGAGGGTGGTGCCCAGCAAGAAATTTGCAAGCTTTGCTGGATTGCTCCAAATCTAAAGCTGCCACTTGTTGTTGTTCTATTTCTCTAGAGTCCCATCATGCTGTTCTCAGATTGCTAAAGTCCATACCTCCTCGGTGTGTTCTTATGGCTGCAGATCTTCACAGCACAGACGCTTTCTTCTGCATGCTGTTCTTTCCCAGTTCAGGGCTCCTTCAAGGCTCTCCCTGAATGGCTACGCCGCCCCCTTTTATCCCAGTTCTCTTCAATGCTCACAGCTGCAGCCCATCAAGGACAACCAGGACCTGTGGGGCAAAGCCTCTAGACAGATATTCAAATAGAATCCATTTCCTCTACTCTAGCCAGTAAGTACTACCCTACAAGTCCTCAGAACCCCAAAGGCCACCTTTCATCTGACACCCAGACCCTGGGGAAAGGACTTCTTTTTCCCATGGCAAATGGCCTCCCTTGGCAGCCACTCACCCTGGCAGAAAGTGGGAGCCTAGCTAGAATGATGCAATCGTTGCTGGATTTTTCCAAAAGAAAAGCTGGCAGCAACTAGGGCCCTGGAAGTACTTAGAGCCTCAAACGCCACCTTGAACATATTCCTGAGACCCTGGGGAAAGGACATCTTTTTCCCATGGAAAATGGCCTTCATTTGTGGCCACTTGGCCTGGCAGGCAGGGCAGTGCCAAGCCAGGAATCTACAAACTCTGCTGGATCCTTCCAGAACGAAAGCTGCCAGCAACTAGGACCCTGCAAGTCCTTAGAGCCCCAGATGCCACCTGTCATCTGACACCCAGAGCCTGGGCCAATGACTTCGTTTTCCCCATGGAAAATGGCCTCCATTTCTGGCCACTCGCCCTGACCAAGAGGGTGGTGCCCAGCAAGAAATTTGCAAGCTTTGCTGGATTGCTCCAAATCTAAAGCTGCCACTTGTTGTTGTTCTATTTCTCTAGAGTCCCATCATGCTGTTCTCAGATTGCTAAAGTCCATACCTCCTCGGTGTGTTCTTATGGCTGCAGATCTTCACAGCACAGACGCTTTCTTCTGCATGCTGTTCTTTCCCAGTTCAGGGCTCCTTCAAGGCTCTCCCTGAATGGCTACGCCGCCCCCTTTTATCCCAGTTCTCTTCAATGCTCACAGCTGCAGCCCATCAAGGACAACCAGGACCTGTGGGGCAAAGCCTCTAGACAGATATTCAAATAGAATCCATTTCCTCTACTCTAGCCAGTAAGTACTACCCTACAAGTCCTCAGAACCCCAAAGGCCACCTTTCATCTGACACCCAGACCCTGGGGAAAGGACTTCTTTTTCCCATGGCAAATGGCCTCCCTTGGCAGCCACTCACCCTGGCAGAAAGTGGGAGCCTAGCTAGAATGATGCAATCGTTGCTGGATTTTTCCAAAAGAAAAGCTGGCAGCAACTAGGGCCCTGGAAGTACTTAGAGCCTCAAACGCCACCTTGAACATATTCCTGAGACCCTGGGGAAAGGACATCTTTTTCCCATGGAAAATGGCCTTCATTTGTGGCCACTTGGCCTGGCAGGCAGGGCAGTGCCAAGCCAGGAATCTACAAACTCTGCTGGATCCTTCCAGAACGAAAGCTGCCAGCAACTAGGACCCTGCAAGTCCTTAGAGCCCCAGATGCCACCTGTCATCTGACACCCAGAGCCTGGGCCAATGACTTCGTTTTCCCCATGGAAAATGGCCTCCATTTCTGGCCACTCGCCCTGACCAAGAGGGTGGTGCCCAGCAAGAAATTTGCAAGCTTTGCTGGATTGCTCCAAATCTAAAGCTGCCACTTGTTGTTGTTCTATTTCTCTAGAGTCCCATCATGCTGTTCTCAGATTGCTAAAGTCCATACCTCCTCGGTGTGTTCTTATGGCTGCAGATCTTCACAGCACAGACGCTTTCTTCTGCATGCTGTTCTTTCCCAGTTCAGGGCTCCTTCAAGGCTCTCCCTGAATGGCTACGCCGCCCCCTTTTATCCCAGTTCTCTTCAATGCTCACAGCTGCAGCCCATCAAGGACAACCAGGACCTGTGGGGCAAAGCCTCTAGACAGATATTCAAATAGAATCCATTTCCTCTACTCTAGCCAGTAAGTAGTACCCTACAAGTCCTCAGAACCCCAAAGGCCACCTTTCATCTGACACCCAGACCCTGGGGAAAGGACTTCTTTTTCCCATGGCAAATGGCCTCCCTTGGCAGCCACTCACCCTGGCAGAAAGTGGGAGCCTAGCTAGAATGATGCAATCGTTGCTGGATTTTTCCAAAAGAAAAGCTGGCAGCAACTAGGGCCCTGGAAGTACTTAGAGCCTCAAACGCCACCTTGAACATATTCCTGAGACCCTGGGAAAGGACATCTTTTTCCCATGGAAAATGGCCTTCATTTGTGGCCACTTGGCCTGGCAGGCAGGGCAGTGCCAAGCCAGGAATCTACAAACTCTGCTGGATCCTTCCAGAACGAAAGCTGCCAGCAACTAGGACCCTGCAAGTCCTTAGAGCCCCAGATGCCACCTGTCATCTGACACCCAGAGCCTGGGCCAATGACTTCGTTTTCCCCATGGAAAATGGCCTCCATTTCTGGCCACTCGCCCTGACCAAGAGGGTGGTGCCCAGCAAGAAATTTGCAAGCTTTGCTGGATTGCTCCAAATCTAAAGCTGCCACTTGTTGTTGTTCTATTTCTCTAGAGTCCCATCATGCTGTTCTCAGATTGCTAAAGTCCATACCTCCTCGGTGTGTTCTTATGGCTGCAGATCTTCACAGCACAGACGCTTTCTTCTGCATGCTGTTCTTTCCCAGTTCAGGGCTCCTTCAAGGCTCTCCCTGAATGGCTACGCCGCCCCCTTTTATCCCAGTTCTCTTCAATGCTCACAGCTGCAGCCCATCAAGGACAACCAGGACCTGTGGGGCAAAGCCTCTAGACAGATATTCAAATAGAATCCATTTCCTCTACTCTAGCCAGTAAGTAGTACCCTACAAGTCCTCAGAACCCCAAAGGCCACCTTTCATCTGACACCCAGACCCTGGGGAAAGGACTTCTTTTTCCCATGGCAAATGGCCTCCCTTGGCAGCCACTCACCCTGGCAGAAAGTGGGAGCCTAGCTAGAATGATGCAATCGTTGCTGGATTTTTCCAAAAGAAAAGCTGGCAGCAACTAGGGCCCTGGAAGTACTTAGAGCCTCAAACGCCACCTTGAACATATTCCTGAGACCCTGGGAAAGGACATCTTTTTCCCATGGAAAATGGCCTTCATTTGTGGCCACTTGGCCTGGCAGGCAGGGCAGTGCCAAGCCAGGAATCTACAAACTCTGCTGGATCCTTCCAGAACGAAAGCTGCCAGCAACTAGGACCCTGCAAGTCCTTAGAGCCCCAGATGCCACCTGTCATCTGACACCCAGAGCCTGGGCCAATGACTTCGTTTTCCCCATGGAAAATGGCCTCCATTTCTGGCCACTCGCCCTGACCAAGAGGGTGGTGCCCAGCAAGAAATTTGCAAGCTTTGCTGGATTGCTCCAAATCTAAAGCTGCCACTTGTTGTTGTTCTATTTCTCTAGAGTCCCATCATGCTGTTCTCAGATTGCTAAAGTCCATACCTCCTCGGTGTGTTCTTATGGCTGCAGATCTTCACAGCACAGACGCTTTCTTCTGCATGCTGTTCTTTCCCAGTTCAGGGCTCCTTCAAGGCTCTCCCTGAATGGCTACGCCGCCCCCTTTTATCCCAGTTCTCTTCAATGCTCACAGCTGCAGCCCATCAAGGACAACCAGGACCTGTGGGGCAAAGCCTCTAGACAGATATTCAAATAGAATCCATTTCCTCTACTCTAGCCAGTAAGTAGTACCCTACAAGTCCTCAGAACCCCAAAGGCCACCTTTCATCTGACACCCAGACCCTGGGGAAAGGACTTCTTTTTCCCATGGCAAATGGCCTCCCTTGGCAGCCACTCACCCTGGCAGAAAGTGGGAGCCTAGCTAGAATGATGCAATCGTTGCTGGATTTTTCCAAAAGAAAAGCTGGCAGCAACTAGGGCCCTGGAAGTACTTAGAGCCTCAAACGCCACCTTGAACATATTCCTGAGACCCTGGGGAAAGGACTTCTTTTTCCCATGGAAAATGGCCTTCATTTGTGGCCACTTGGCCTGGCAGGCAGGGCAGTGCCAAGCCAGGAATCTACAAACTCTGCTGGATCCTTCCAGAACGAAAGCTGCCAGCAACTAGGACCCTGCAAGTCCTTAGAGCCCCAGATGCCACCTGTCATCTGACACCCAGAGCCTGGGCCAATGACTTCGTTTTCCCCATGGAAAATGGCCTCCATTTCTGGCCACTCGCCCTGACCAAGAGGGTGGTGCCCAGCAAGAAATTTGCAAGCTTTGCTGGATTGCTCCAAATCTAAAGCTGCCACTTGTTGTTGTTCTATTTCTCTAGAGTCCCATCATGCTGTTCTCAGATTGCTAAAGTCCATACCTCCTCGGTGTGTTCTTATGGCTGCAGATCTTCACAGCACAGACGCTTTCTTCTGCATGCTGTTCTTTCCCAGTTCAGGGCTCCTTCAAGGCTCTCCCTGAATGGCTACGCCGCCCCCTTTTATCCCAGTTCTCTTCAATGCTCACAGCTGCAGCCCATCAAGGACAACCAGGACCTGTGGGGCAAAGCCTCTAGACAGATATTCAAATAGAATCCATTTCCTCTACTCTAGCCAGTAAGTAGTACCCTACAAGTCCTCAGAACCCCAAAGGCCACCTTTCATCTGACACCCAGACCCTGGGGAAAGGACTTCTTTTTCCCATGGCAAATGGCCTCCCTTGGCAGCCACTCACCCTGGCAGAAAGTGGGAGCCTAGCTAGAATGATGCAATCGTTGCTGGATTTTTCCAAAAGAAAAGCTGGCAGCAACTAGGGCCCTGGAAGTACTTAGAGCCTCAAACGCCACCTTGAACATATTCCTGAGACCCTGGGGAAAGGACATCTTTTTCCCATGGAAAATGGCCTTCATTTGTGGCCACTTGGCCTGGCAGGCAGGGCAGTGCCAAGCCAGGAATCTACAAACTCTGCTGGATCCTTCCAGAACGAAAGCTGCCAGCAACTAGGACCCTGCAAGTCCTTAGAGCCCCAGATGCCACCTGTCATCTGACACCCAGAGCCTGGGCCAATGACTTCGTTTTCCCCATGGAAAATGGCCTCCATTTCTGGCCACTCGCCCTGACCAAGAGGGTGGTGCCCAGCAAGAAATTTGCAAGCTTTGCTGGATTGCTCCAAATCTAAAGCTGCCACTTGTTGTTGTTCTATTTCTCTAGAGTCCCATCATGCTGTTCTCAGATTGCTAAAGTCCATACCTCCTCGGTGTGTTCTTATGGCTGCAGATCTTCACAGCACAGACGCTTTCTTCTGCATGCTGTTCTTTCCCAGTTCAGGGCTCCTTCAAGGCTCTCCCTGAATGGCTACGCCGCCCCCTTTTATCCCAGTTCTCTTCAATGCTCACAGCTGCAGCCCATCAAGGACAACCAGGACCTGTGGGGCAAAGCCTCTAGACAGATATTCAAATAGAATCCATTTCCTCTACTCTAGCCAGTAAGTACTACCCTACAAGTCCTCAGAACCCCAAAGGCCACCTTTCATCTGACACCCAGACCCTGGGGAAAGGACTTCTTTTTCCCATGGCAAATGGCCTCCCTTGGCAGCCACTCACCCTGGCAGAAAGTGGGAGCCTAGCTAGAATGATGCAATCGTTGCTGGATTTTTCCAAAAGAAAAGCTGGCAGCAACTAGGGCCCTGGAAGTACTTAGAGCCTCAAACGCCACCTTGAACATATTCCTGAGACCCTGGGGAAAGGACTTCTTTTTCCCATGGAAAATGGCCTTCATTTGTGGCCACTTGGCCTGGCAGGCAGGGCAGTGCCAAGCCAGGAATCTACAAACTCTGCTGGATCCTTCCAGAACGAAAGCTGCCAGCAACTAGGACCCTGCAAGTCCTTAGAGCCCCAGATGCCACCTGTCATCTGACACCCAGAGCCTGGGCCAATGACTTCGTTTTCCCCATGGAAAATGGCCTCCATTTCTGGCCACTCGCCCTGACCAAGAGGGTGGTGCCCAGCAAGAAATTTGCAAGCTTTGCTGGATTGCTCCAAATCTAAAGCTGCCACTTGTTGTTGTTCTATTTCTCTAGAGTCCCATCATGCTGTTCTCAGATTGCTAAAGTCCATACCTCCTCGGTGTGTTCTTATGGCTGCAGATCTTCACAGCACAGACGCTTTCTTCTGCATGCTGTTCTTTCCCAGTTCAGGGCTCCTTCAAGGCTCTCCCTGAATGGCTACGCCGCCCCCTTTTATCCCAGTTCTCTTCAATGCTCACAGCTGCAGCCCATCAAGGACAACCAGGACCTGTGGGGCAAAGCCTCTAGACAGATATTCAAATAGAATCCATTTCCTCTACTCTAGCCAGTAAGTACTACCCTACAAGTCCTCAGAACCCCAAAGGCCACCTTTCATCTGACACCCAGACCCTGGGGAAAGGACTTCTTTTTCCCATGGCAAATGGCCTCCCTTGGCAGCCACTCACCCTGGCAGAAAGTGGGAGCCTAGCTAGAATGATGCAATCGTTGCTGGATTTTTCCAAAAGAAAAGCTGGCAGCAACTAGGGCCCTGGAAGTACTTAGAGCCTCAAACGCCACCTTGAACATATTACTGAGACCCTGGGGAAAGGACTTCGTTTTTCCCATGGAAAATGGCCTTCATTTGTGGCCACTTGCCTGGCAGGCAGGGCAGTGCCAAGCCAGGAATCTACAAACTCTGCTGGATCCTTCCAGAACGAAAGCTGCCAGCAACTAGGACCCTACAAGTCCTTACAGCCCCAGATGCCACCAGTCATCTGACACCCAGAGCCTGGGCCAATGACTTCGTTTTCCCCATGGAAAATGGCCTCCATTTCTGGCCACTCGCCCTGACCAAGAGGGTGGTGCCCAGCAAGAAATTTGCAAGCTTTGCTGGATTGCTCCAAATCTAAAGCTGCCACTTGTTGTTGTTCTATTTCTCTAGAGTCCCATCATGCTGTTCTCAGATTGCTAAAGTCCATACCTCCTCGGTGTGTTCTTATGGCTGCAGATCTTCACAGCACAGACGCTTTCTTCTGCATGCTGTTCTTTCCCAGTTCAGGGCTCCTTCAAGGCTCTCCCTGAATGGCTACGCCGCCCCCCTTTTATCCCAGTTCTCTTCAATGCTCACAGCTGCAGCCCATCAAGGACAACCAGGACCTGTGGGGACAGATATTCAAATAGAATCCATTTCCTCTACTCTAGCCAGTAAGTACTACCCTACAAGTCCTCAGAACCCCAAAGGCCACCTTTCATCTGACACCCAGACCCTGGGGAAAGGACTTCTTTTTCCCATGGCAAATGGCCTCCCTTGGCAGCCACTCACCCTGGCAGAAAGTGGGAGCCTAGCTAGCAATGATGCAATCGTTGCTGGATTTTTCCAAAAGAAAAGCTGCCAGCAACTAGGGCCCTGGAAGTACTTAGAGCCTCAAACGCCACCTTGAACATATTCCTGAGACCCTGGGGAAAGGACTTCGTTTTTCCCATGGAAATGGCCTTCATTTGTGGCCACTCTGGCCTGGCAGGCAGGGCAGTGCCAAGCCAGGAATCTACAAACTCTGCTGGATCCTTCCAGAACGAAAGCTGCCAGCAACTAGGACCCTGCAAGTCCTTAGAGCCCCAGATGCCACCAGTCATCTGACACCCAGAGCCTGGGCCAATGACTTCGTTTTCCCCATGGAAAATGGCCTCCATTTCTGGCCACTCGCCCTGACCAAGAGGGTGGTGCCCAGCAAGAAATTTGCAAGCTTTGCTGGATTGCTCCAAATCTAAAGCTACCACTTGTTGTTGTTCTATTTCTCTAGAGTCCCATCATGCTGTTCTCAGATTGCTAAAGTCCATACCTCCTCGGTGTGTTCTTATGGCTGCAGATCTTCACAGCACAGACGCTTTCTTCTGCATGCTGTTCTTTCCCAGTTCAGGGCTCCTTCAAGGCTCTCCCTGAATGGCTACGCCGCCCCCTTTTATCCCAGTTCTCTTCAATGCTCACAGCTGCAGCCCATCAAGGACAACCAGGACCTGTGGGACAGATATTCAAATAGAATCCATTTCCTCTACTCTAGCCAGTAAGTACTACCCTACAAGTCCTCAGAACCCCAAAGGCCACCTTTCATCTGACACCCAGACCCTGGGGAAAGGACTTCTTTTTCCCATGGCAAATGGCCTCCCTTGGCAGCCACTCACCCTGGCAGAAAGTGGGAGCCTAGCTAGAATGATGCAATCGTTGCTGGATTTTTCCAAAAGAAAAGCTGGCAGCAACTAGGGCCCTGGAAAGTACTTAGAGCCTCAAACGCCACCTTGAACATATTACTGAGACCCTGGGGAAAGGACTTCGTTTTTCCCATGGGAAAATGGCCTTCATTTGTGGCCACTCTGGCCTGGCAGGCAGGGCAGTGCCAAGCCAGGAATCTACAAACTCTGCTGGATCCTTCCAGAACGAAAGCTGCCAGCAACTAGGACCCTAGCAAGTCCTTACAGCCCCAGATGCCACCAGTCATCTGACACCCAGAGCCTGGGCCAATGACTTCGTTTTCCCCATGGAAAATGGCCTCCATTTCTGGCCACTCGCCCTGACCAAGAGGGTGGTGCCCAGCAAGAAATTTGCAAGCTTTGCTGGATTGCTCCAAATCTAAAGCTGCCACTTGTTGTTGTTCTATTTCTCTAGAGTCCCATCATGCTGTTCTCAGATTGCTAAAGTCCATACCTCCTCGGTGTGTTCTTATGGCTGCAGATCTTCACAGCACAGACGCTTTCTTCTGCATGCTGTTCTTTCCCAGTTCAGGGCTCCTTCAAGGCTCTCCCTGAATGGCTACGCCGCCCCCTTTTATCCCAGTTCTCTTCAATGCTCACAGCTGCAGCCCATCAAGGACAACCAGGACCTGTGGACAGATATTCAAATAGAATCCATTTCCTCTACTCTAGCCAGTAAGTACTACCCTACAAGTCCTCAGAACCCCAAAGGCCACCTTTCATCTGACACCCAGACCCTGGGGAAAGGACTTCTTTTTCCCATGGCAAATGGCCTCCCTTGGCAGCCACTCACCCTGGCAGAAAGTGGGAGCCTAGCTAGAATGATGCAATCGTTGCTGGATTTTTCCAAAAGAAAAGCTGGCCAGCAACTAGGGCCCTGGAAGTACTTAGAGCCTCAAACGCCACCTTGAACATATTCCTGAGACCCTGGGGAAAGGACTTCGTTTTTCCCATGGGGAAATGGCCTTCATTTGTGGCCACTTGCCTGGCAGGCAGGGCAGTGCCAAGCCAGGAATCTACAAACTATGCTGGATCCTTCCAGAACGAAAGCTGCCAGCAACTAGGACCCTGCAAGTCCTTAGAGCCCCAGACGCCACCTTTCATCTGACACCCAGAGCCTGGGCCAATGACTTCGTTTTCCCCATGGAAAATGGCCTCCATTTCTGGCCTCTCGCCCTGACCAAGAGGGTGGTGCCCAGCAAGAAATTTGCAAGCTTTGCTGGATTGCTCCAAATCTAAAGCTACCACTTGTTGTTGTTCTATTTCTCTAGAGTCCCATCATGCTGTTCTCAGATTGCTAAAGTCCATACCTCCTCGGTGTGTTCTTATGGCTGCAGATCTTCACAGCACAGACGCTTTCTTCTGCATGCTGTTCTTTCCCAGTTCAGGGCTCCTTCAAGGCTCTCCCTGAATGGCTACGCCGCCCCCTTTTATCCCAGTTCTCTTCAATGCTCACAGCTGCAGCCCATCAAGGACAACCAGGACCTGTGGGACAGATATTCAAATAGAATCCATTTCCTCTACTCTAGCCAGTAAGTACTACCCTACAAGTCCTCAGAACCCCAAAGGCCACCTTTCATCTGACACCCAGACCCTGGGGAAAGGACTTCTTTTTCCCATGGCAAATGGCCTCCCTTGGCAGCCACTCACCCTGGCAGAAAGTGGGAGCCTAGCTAGAATGATGCAATCGTTGCTGGATTTTTCCAAAAGAAAAGCTGCCAGCAACTAGGGCCCTGGAAGTACTTAGAGCCTCAAACGCCACCTTGAACATATTCCTGAGACCCTGGGGAAAGGACTTCGTTTTTCCCATGGAAAATGGCCTTCATTTGTGGCCACTCTGCCTGGCAGGCAGGGCAGTGCCAAGCCAGGAATCTACAAACTGTGCTGGATCCTTCCAGAACGAAAGCTGCCAGCAACTAGGACCCTGCAAGTCCTTAGAGCCCCAGATGCCACCAGTCATCTGACACCCAGAGCCTGGGCCAATGACTTCGTTTTCCCCATGGAAAATGGCCTCCATTTCTGGCCACTCGCCCTGACCAAGAGGGTGGTGCCCAGCAAGAAATTTGCAAGCTTTGCTGGATTGCTCCAAATCTAAAGCTACCACTTGTTGTTCTTCTATTTCTCTAGAGTCCCATCATGCTGTTCTCAGATTGCTAAAGTCCATACCTCCTCGGTGTGTTCTTATGGCTGCAGATCTTCACAGCACAGACGCTTTCTTCTGCATGCTGTTCTTTCCCAGTTCAGGGCTCCTTCAAGGCTCTCCCTGAATGGCTACGCCGCCCCCTTTTATCCCAGTTCTCTTCAATGCTCACAGCTGCAGCCCATCAAGGACAACCAGGACCTGTGGGACAGATATTCAAATAGAATCCATTTCCTCTACTCTAGCCAGTAAGTAGTACCCTACAAGTCCTCAGAACCCCAAAGGCCACCTTTCATCTGACACCGCAGACCCTGGGGAAAGGACTTCTTTTTCCCATGGCAAATGGCCTCCCTTGGCAGCCACTCACCCTGGCAGAAAGTGGGAGCCTAGCTAGAATGATGCAATCGTTGCTGGATTTTTCCAAAAGAAAAGCTGCAGCAACTAGGGCCCTGGAAGTACTTAGAGCCTCAAACGCCACCTTGAACATATTACTGAGACCCTGGGGAAAGGACTTCGTTTTTCCCATGGAAATGGCCTTCATTTGTGGCCACTTGGCCTGGCAGGGCAGGGCAGTGCCAAGCCAGGAATCTACAAACTCTGCTGGATCCTTCCAGAACGAAAGCTGCCAGCAACTAGGACCCTGCAAGTCCTTAGAGCCCCAGATGCCACCAGTCATCTGACACCCAGAGCCTGGGCCAATGACTTCGTTTTCCCCATGGAAAATGGCCTCCATTTCTGGCCACTCGCCCTGACCAAGAGGGGTGGTGCCCAGCAAGAAATTTGCAAGCTTTGCTGGATTGCTCCAAATCTAAAGCTACCACTTGTTGTTCTTCTATTTCTCTAGAGTCCCATCATGCTGTTCTCAGATTGCTAAAGTCCATACCTCCTCGGTGTGTTCTTATGGCTGCAGATCTTCACAGCACAGACGCTTTCTTCTGCATGCTGTTCTTTCCCAGTTCAGGGCTCCTTCAAGGCTCTCCCTGAATGGCTACGCCGCCCCCTTTTATCCCAGTTCTCTTCAATGCTCACAGCTGCAGCCCATCAAGGACAACCAGGACCTGTGGGACAGATATTCAAATAGAATCCATTTCCTCTACTCTAGCCAGTAAGTACTACCCTACAAGTCCTCAGAACCCCAAAGGCCACCTTTCATCTGACACCCAGACCCTGGGGAAAGGACTTCTTTTTCCCATGGCAAATGGCCTCCCTTGGCAGCCACTCACCCTGGCAGAAAGTGGGAGCCTAGCTAGAATGATGCAATCGTTGCTGGATTTTTCCAAAAGAAAAGCTGCCAGCAACTAGGGCCCTGGAAGTACTTAGAGCCCTCAAACGCCACCTTGAACATATTCCTGAGACCCTGGGGAAAGGACTTCGTTTTTCCCATGGAAAATGGCCTTCATTTGCTGGCCACTTGGCCTGGCAGGCAGGGCAGTGCCAAGCCAGGAATCTACAAACTCTGCTGGATCCTTCCAGAACGAAAGCTGCCAGCAACTAGGACCCTGCAAGTCCTTAGAGCCCCAGATGCCACCAGTCATCTGACACCCAGAGCCTGGGCCAATGACTTCGTTTTCCCCATGGAAAATGGCCTCCATTTCTGGCCACTCGCCCTGACCAAGAGGGTGGTGCCCAGCAAGAAATTTGCAAGCTTTGCTGGATTGCTCCAAATCTAAAGCTGACCACTTGTTGTTGTTCTATTTCTCTAGAGTCCCATCATGCTGTTCTCAGATTGCTAAAGTCCATACCTCCTCGGTGTGTTCTTATGGCTGCAGATCTTCACAGCACAGACGCTTTCTTCTGCATGCTGTTCTTTCCCAGTTCAGGGCTCCTTCAAGGCTCTCCCTGAATGGCTACGCCGCCCCCTTTTATCCCAGTTCTCTTCAATGCTCACAGCTGCAGCCCATCAAGGACAACCAGGACCTGTGGGGACAGATATTCAAATAGAATCCATTTCCTCTACTCTAGCCAGTAAGTAGTACCCTACAAGTCCTCAGAACCCCAAAGGCCACCTTTCATCTGACACCCAGACCCTGGGGAAAGGACTTCTTTTTCCCATGGCAAATGGCCTCCCTTGGCAGCCACTCACCCTGGCAGAAAGTGGGAGCCTAGCTAGAATGATGCAATCGTTGCTGGATTTTTCCAAAAGAAAAGCTGCAGCAACTAGGGCCCTGGAAGTACTTAGAGCCTCAAACGCCACCTTGAACATATTCCTGAGACCCTGGGGAAAGGACTTCGTTTTTCCCATGGGAAATGGCCTTCATTTGTGGCCACTCTGGCCTGGCAGGCAGGGCAGTGCCAAGCCAGGAATCTACAAACTCTGCTGGATCCTTCCAGAACGAAAGCTGCCAGCAACTAGGACCCTGCAAGTCCTTACAGCCCCAGATGCCACCAGTCATCTGACACCCAGAGCCTGGGCCAATGACTTCGTTTTCCCCATGGAAAATGGCCTCCATTTCTGGCCACTCGCCCTGACCAAGAGGGTGGTGCCCAGCAAGAAATTTGCAAGCTTTGCTGGATTGCTCCAAATCTAAAGCTACCACTTGTTGTTGTTCTATTTCTCTAGAGTCCCATCATGCTGTTCTCAGATTGCTAAAGTCCATACCTCCTCGGTGTGTTCTTATGGCTGCAGATCTTCACAGCACAGACGCTTTCTTCTGCATGCTGTTCTTTCCCAGTTCAGGGCTCCTTCAAGGCTCTCCCTGAATGGCTACGCCGCCCCCTTTTATCCCAGTTCTCTTCAATGCTCACAGCTGCAGCCCATCAAGGACAACCAGGACCTGTGGGACAGATATTCAAATAGAATCCATTTCCTCTACTCTAGCCAGTAAGTACTACCCTACAAGTCCTCAGAACCCCAAAGGCCACCTTTCATCTGACACCCAGACCCTGGGAAAGGACTTCTTTTTCCCATGGCAAATGGCCTCCCTTGGCAGCCACTCACCCTGGCAGAAAGTGGGAGCCTAGCTAGAATGATGCAATCGTTGCTGGATTTTTCCAAAAGAAAAGCTGCCAGCAACTAGGGCCCTGGAAGTACTTAGAGCCTCAAACGCCACCTTGAACATATTACTGAGACCCTGGGGAAAGGACTTCGTTTTTCCCATGGAAATGGCCTTCATTTGTGGCCACTTGGCCTGGCAGGCAGGGCAGTGCCAAGCCAGGAATCTACAAACTCTGCTGGATCCTTCCAGAACGAAAGCTGCCAGCAACTAGGACCCTGCAAGTCCTTAGAGCCCCAGACGCCACCAGTCATCTGACACCCAGAGCCTGGGCCAATGACTTCGTTTTCCCCATGGAAAATGGCCTCCATTTCTGGCCACTCGCCCTGACCAAGAGGGTGGTGCCCAGCAAGAAATTTGCAAGCTTTGCTGGATTGCTCCAAATCTAAAGCTGCCACTTGTTGTTGTTCTATTTCTCTAGAGTCCCATCATGCTGTTCTCAGATTGCTAAAGTCCATACCTCCTCGGTGTGTTCTTATGGCTGCAGCATCTTCACAGCACAGACGCTTTCTTCTGCATGCTGTTCTTTCCCAGCTTCAGGGCTCCTTCAAGGCTCTCCCTGAATGGCTACGCCGCCCCCTTTTATCCCAGTTCTCTTCAATGCTCACAGCTGCAGCCCATCAAGGACAACCAGGACCTGTGGGCAGCCTGACAGATATTCAAATAGAATCCATTTCCTCTACTCTAGCCAGTAAGTACTACCCTACAAGTCCTCAGAACCCCAAAGGCCACCTTTCATCTGACACCCAGACCCTGGGGAAAGGACTTCTTTTTCCCATGGCAAATGGCCTCCCTTGGCAGCCACTCACCCTGGCAGAAAGTGGGAGCCTAGCTAGAATGATGCAATCGTTGCTGGATTTTTCCAAAAGAAAAGCTGCCAGCAACTAGGGCCCTGGAAGTACTTAGAGCCTCAAACGCCACCTTGAACATATTACTGAGACCCTGGGGAAAGGACTTCGTTTTTTCCCATGGGAAATGGCCTTCATTTGTGGCCACTTGGCCTGGCAGGCAGGGCAGTGCCAAGCCAGGAATCTACAAACTCTGCTGGATCCTTCCAGAACGAAAGCTGCCAGCAACTAGGACCCTGCAAGTCCTTACAGCCCCAGATGCCACCAGTCATCTGACACCCAGAGCCTGGGCCAATGACTTCGTTTTCCCCATGGAAAATGGCCTCCATTTCTGGCCACTCGCCCTGACCAAGAGGGTGGTGCCCAGCAAGAAATTTGCAAGCTTTGCTGGATTGCTCCAAATCTAAAGCTGCCACTTGTTGTTGTTCTATTTCTCTAGAGTCCCATCATGCTGTTCTCAGATTGCTAAAGTCCATACCTCCTCGGTGTGTTCTTATGGCTGCAGATCTTCACAGCACAGACGCTTTCTTCTGCATGCTGTTCTTTCCCAGTTCAGGGCTCCTTCAAGGCTCTCCCTGAATGGCTACGCCGCCCCCTTTTATCCAGTTCTCTTCAATGCTCACAGCTGCAGCCCATCAAGGACAACCAGGACCTGTGGGACAGATATTCAAATAGAATCCATTTCCTCTACTCTAGCCAGTAAGTACTACCCTACAAGTCCTCAGAACCCCAAAGGCCACCTTTCATCTGACACCCAGACCCTGGGGAAAGGACTTCTTTTTCCCATGGCAAATGGCCTCCCTTGGCAGCCACTCACCCTGGCAGAAAGTGGGAGCCTAGCTAGAATGATGCAATCGTTGCTGGATTTTTCCAAAAGAAAAGCTGCCAGCAACTAGGGCCCTGGAAGTACTTAGAGCCTCAAACGCCACCTTGAACATATTACTGAGACCCTGGGGAAAGGACTTCGTTTTTCCCATGGGAAAATGGCCTTCATTTGTGGCCACTCTGCCTGGCAGGCAGGGCAGTGCCAAGCCAGGAATCTACAAACTCTGCTGGATCCTTCCAGAACGAAAGCTGCCAGCAACTAGGACCCTGCAAGTCCTTAGCAGCCCCAGATGCCACCAGTCATCTGACACCCAGAGCCTGGGCCAATGACTTCGTTTTCCCCATGGAAAATGGCCTCCATTTCTGGCCACTCGCCCTGACCAAGAGGGTGGTGCCCAGCAAGAAATTTGCAAGCTTTGCTGGATTGCTCCAAATCTAAAGCTACCACTTGTTGTTCTATTTCTCTAGAGTCCCATCATGCTGTTCTCAGATTGCTAAAGTCCATACCTCCTCGGTGTGTTCTTATGGCTGCAGATCTTCACAGCACAGACGCTTTCTTCTGCATGCTGTTCTTTCCCAGTTCAGGGCTCCTTCAAGGCTCTCCCTGAATGGCTACGCCGCCCCCTTTTATCCCAGTTCTCTTCAATGCTCACAGCTGCAGCCCATCAAGGACAACCAGGACCTGTGGGACAGATATTCAAATAGAATCCATTTCCTCTACTCTAGCCAGTAAGTAGCTACCCTACAAGTCCTCAGAACCCCAAAGGCCACCTTTCATCTGACACCCAGACCCTGGGGAAAGGACTTCTTTTTCCCCATGGCAAATGGCCTCCCTTGGCAGCCACTCACCCTGGCAGAAAGTGGGAGCCTAGCTAGAATGATGCAATCGTTGCTGGATTTTTCCAAAAGAAAAGCTGGCAGCAACTAGGGCCCTGGAAGTACTTAGAGCCTCAAACGCCACCTTGAACATATTACTGAGACCCTGGGGAAAGGACTTCGTTTTTTCCCATGGGAAATGGCCTTCATTTGTGGCCACTTGGCCTGGCAGGCAGGGCAGTGCCAAGCCAGGAATCTACAAACTCTGCTGGATCCTTCCAGAACGAAAGCTGCCAGCAACTAGGACCCTGCAAGTCCTTAGCAGCCCCAGATGCCACCAGTCATCTGACACCCAGAGCCTGGGCCAATGACTTTCGTTTTCCCCATGGAAAATGGCCTCCATTTCTGGCCACTCGCCCTGACCAAGAGGGTGGTGCCCAGCAAGAAATTTGCAAGCTTTGCTGGATTGCTCCAAATCTAAAGCTACCACTTGTTGTTCTTCTATTTCTCTAGAGTCCCATCATGCTGTTCTCAGATTGCTAAAGTCCATACCTCCTCGGTGTGTTCTTATGGCTGCAGATCTTCACAGCACAGACGCTTTCTTCTGCATGCTGTTCTTTCCCAGTTCAGGGCTCCTTCAAGGCTCTCCCTGAATGGCTACGCCGCCCCCTTTTATCCCAGTTCTCTTCAATGCTCACAGCTGCAGCCCATCAAGGACAACCAGGACCTGTGGGACAGATATTCAAATAGAATCCATTTCCTCTACTCTAGCCAGTAAGTACTACCCTACAAGTCCTCAGAACCCCAAAGGCCACCTTTCATCTGACACCCAGACCCTGGGGAAAGGACTTCTTTTTCCCATGGCAAATGGCCTCCCTTGGCAGCCACTCACCCTGGCAGAAAGTGGGAGCCTAGCTAGAATGATGCAATCGTTGCTGGATTTTTCCAAAGAAAAGCTGGCAGCAACTAGGGCCCTGGAAGTACTTAGAGCCTCAAACGCCACCTTGAACATATTCCTGAGACCCTGGGGAAAGGACTTCGTTTTTCCCATGGGAAATGGCCTTCATTTGTGGCCACTTGGCCTGGCAGGCAGGGCAGTGCCAAGCCAGGAATCTACAAACTCTGCTGGATCCTTCCAGAACGAAAGCTGCCAGCAACTAGGACCCTGCAAGTCCTTAGAGCCCCAGATGCCACCTTCATCTGACACCCAGAGCCTGGGCCAATGACTTCGTTTTCCCCATGGAAAATGGCCTCCATTTCTGGCCACTCGCCCTGACCAAGAGGGTGGTGCCCAGCAAGAAATTTGCAAGCTTTGCTGGATTGCTCCAAATCTAAAGCTACCACTTGTTGTTTTCTATTTCTCTAGAGTCCCATCATGCTGTTCTCAGATTGCTAAAGTCCATACCTCCTCGGTGTGTTCTTATGGCTGCAGATCTTCACAGCACAGACGCTTTCTTCTGCATGCTGTTCTTTCCCAGTTCAGGGCTCCTTCAAGGCTCTCCCTGAATGGCTACGCCGCCCCCTTTTATCCCAGTTCTCTTCAATGCTCACAGCTGCAGCCCATCAAGGACAACCAGGACCTGTGGGACAGATATTCAAATAGAATCCATTTCCTCTACTCTAGCCAGTAAGTACTACCCTACAAGTCCTCAGAACCCCAAAGGCCACCTTTCATCTGACACCCAGACCCTGGGGAAAGGACTTCTTTTTCCCATGGCAAATGGCCTCCCTTGGCAGCCACTCACCCTGGCAGAAAGTGGGAGCCTAGCTAGAATGATGCAATCGTTGCTGGATTTTTCCAAAAGAAAAGCTGGCAGCAACTAGGGCCCTGGAAGTACTTAGAGCCTCAAACGCCACCTTGAACATATTACTGAGACCCTGGGGAAAGGACTTCGTTTTTCCCATGGAAAATGGCCTTCATTTGTGGCCACTCTGCCTGGCAGGCAGGGCAGTGCCAAGCCAGGAATCTACAAACTGTGCTGGATCCTTCCAGAACGAAAGCTGCCAGCAACTAGGACCCTGCAAGTCCTTACAGCCCCAGATGCCACCAGTCATCTGACACCCAGAGCCTGGGCCAATGACTTCGTTTTCCCCATGGAAAATGGCCTCCATTTCTGGCCACTCGCCCTGACCAAGAGGGTGGTGCCCAGCAAGAAATTTGCAAGCTTTGCTGGATTGCTCCAAATCTAAAGCTACCACTTGTTGTTCTTCTATTTCTCTAGAGTCCCATCATGCTGTTCTCAGATTGCTAAAGTCCATACCTCCTCGGTGTGTTCTTATGGCTGCAGATCTTCACAGCACAGACGCTTTCTTCTGCATGCTGTTCTTTCCCAGTTCAGGGCTCCTTCAAGGCTCTCCCTGAATGGCTACGCCGCCCCCTTTTATCCCAGTTCTCTTCAATGCTCACAGCTGCAGCCCATCAAGGACAACCAGGACCTGTGGGACAGATATTCAAATAGAATCCATTTCCTCTACTCTAGCCAGTAAGTAGTACCCTACAAGTCCTCAGAACCCCAAAGGCCACCTTTCATCTGACACCCAGACCCTGGGGAAAGGACTTCTTTTTCCCATGGCAAATGGCCTCCCTTGGCAGCCACTCACCCTGGCAGAAAGTGGGAGCCTAGCTAGAATGATGCAATCGTTGCTGGATTTTTCCAAAAGAAAAGCTGCCAGCAACTAGGGCCCTGGAAGTACTTAGAGCCTCAAACGCCACCTTGAACATATTACTGAGACCCTGGGGAAAGGACTTCGTTTTTCCCATGGGAAATGGCCTTCATTTGTGGCCACTTGGCCTGGCAGGCAGGGCAGTGCCAAGCCAGGAATCTACAAACTCTGCTGGATCCTTCCAGAACGAAAGCTGCCAGCAACTAGGACCCTGCAAGTCCTTAGAGCCCCAGATGCCACCAGTCATCTGACACCCAGAGCCTGGGCCAATGACTTCGTTTTCCCCATGGAAAATGGCCTCCATTTCTGGCCACTCGCCCTGACCAAGAGGGTGGTGCCCAGCAAGAAATTTGCAAGCTTTGCTGGATTGCTCCAAATCTAAAGCTACCACTTGTTGTTCTATTTCTCTAGAGTCCCATCATGCTGTTCTCAGATTGCTAAAGTCCATACCTCCTCGGTGTGTTCTTATGGCTGCAGATCTTCACAGCACAGACGCTTTCTTCTGCATGCTGTTCTTTCCCAGTTCAGGGCTCCTTCAAGGCTCTCCCTGAATGGCTACGCCGCCCCCTTTTATCCCAGTTCTCTTCAATGCTCACAGCTGCAGCCCATCAAGGACAACCAGGACCTGTGGGACAGATATTCAAATAGAATCCATTTCCTCTACTCTAGCCAGTAAGTACTACCCTACAAGTCCTCAGAACCCCAAAGGCCACCTTTCATCTGACACCCAGACCCTGGGGAAAGGACTTCTTTTTCCCATGGCAAATGGCCTCCCTTGGCAGCCACTCACCCTGGCAGAAAGTGGGAGCCTAGCTAGAATGATGCAATCGTTGCTGGATTTTTCCAAAAGAAAAGCTGGCAGCAACTAGGGCCCTGGAAGTACTTAGAGCCTCAAACGCCACCTTGAACATATTCCTGAGACCCTGGGGAAAGGACTTCGTTTTTCCCATGGGAAATGGCCTTCATTTGTGGCCACTTGGCCTGGCAGGCAGGGCAGTGCCAAGCCAGGAATCTACAAACTATGCTGGATCCTTCCAGAACGAAAGCTGCCAGCAACTAGGACCCTGCAAGTCCTTAGAGCCCCAGACGCCACCTTTCATCTGACACCCAGAGCCTGGGCCAATGACTTCGTTTTCCCCATGGAAAATGGCCTCCATTTCTGGCCTCTCACCCTGACCAAGAGGGTGGTGCCCAGCAAGAAATTTGCAAGCTTTGCTGGATTGCTCCAAATCTAAAGCTACCACTTGTTGTTGTTCTATTTCTCTAGAGTCCCATCATGCTGTTCTCAGATTGCTAAAGTCCATACCTCCTCGGTGTGTTCTTATGGCTGCAGATCTTCACAGCACAGACGCTTTCTTCTGCATGCTGTTCTTTCCCAGTTCAGGGCTCCTTCAAGGCTCTCCCTGAATGGCTACGCCGCCCCCTTTTATCCCAGTTCTCTTCAATGCTCACAGCTGCAGCCCATCAAGGACAACCAGGACCTGTGGGACAGATATTCAAATAGAATCCATTTCCTCTACTCTAGCCAGTAAGTACTACCCTACAAGTCCTCAGAACCCCAAAGGCCACCTTTCATCTGACACCCAGACCCTGGGGAAAGGACTTCTTTTTCCCATGGCAAATGGCCTCCCTTGGCAGCCACTCACCCTGGCAGAAAGTGGGAGCCTAGCTAGAATGATGCAATCGTTGCTGGATTTTTCCAAAAGAAAAGCTGGCAGCAACTAGGGCCCTGGAAGTACTTAGAGCCTCAAACGCCACCTTGAACATATTCCTGAGACCCTGGGGAAAGGACTTCGTTTTTCCCATGGAAAATGGCCTTCATTTGTGGCCACTCTGCCTGGCAGGCAGGGCAGTGCCAAGCCAGGAATCTACAAACTGTGCTGGATCCTTCCAGAACGAAAGCTGCCAGCAACTAGGACCCTGCAAGTCCTTACAGCCCCAGATGCCACCAGTCATCTGACACCCAGAGCCTGGGCCAATGACTTCGTTTTCCCCATGGAAAATGGCCTCCATTTCTGGCCACTCGCCCTGACCAAGAGGGTGGTGCCCAGCAAGAAATTTGCAAGCTTTGCTGGATTGCTCCAAATCTAAAGCTACCACTTGTTGTTCTTCTATTTCTCTAGAGTCCCATCATGCTGTTCTCAGATTGCTAAAGTCCATACCTCCTCGGTGTGTTCTTATGGCTGCAGATCTTCACAGCACAGACGCTTTCTTCTGCATGCTGTTCTTTCCCAGTTCAGGGCTCCTTCAAGGCTCTCCCTGAATGGCTACGCCGCCCCCTTTTATCCCAGTTCTCTTCAATGCTCACAGCTGCAGCCCATCAAGGACAACCAGGACCTGTGGGACAGATATTCAAATAGAATCCATTTCCTCTACTCTAGCCAGTAAGTAGTACCCTACAAGTCCTCAGAACCCCAAAGGCCACCTTTCATCTGACACCCAGACCCTGGGGAAAGGACTTCTTTTTCCCATGGCAAATGGCCTCCCTTGGCAGCCACTCACCCTGGCAGAAAGTGGGAGCCTAGCTAGAATGATGCAATCGTTGCTGGATTTTTCCAAAAGAAAAGCTGCCAGCAACTAGGGCCCTGGAAGTACTTAGAGCCTCAAACGCCACCTTGAACATATTACTGAGACCCTGGGGAAAGGACTTCGTTTTTCCCATGGGAAATGGCCTTCATTTGTGGCCACTTGGCCTGGCAGGCAGGGCAGTGCCAAGCCAGGAATCTACAAACTATGCTGGATCCTTCCAGAACGAAAGCTGCCAGCAACTAGGACCCTGCAAGTCCTTAGAGCCCCAGACGCCACCTTTCATCTGACACCCAGAGCCTGGGCCAATGACTTCGTTTTCCCCATGGAAAATGGCCTCCATTTCTGGCCTCTCACCCTGACCAAGAGGGTGGTGCCCAGCAAGAAATTTGCAAGCTTTGCTGGATTGCTCCAAATCTAAAGCTACCACTTGTTGTTGTTCTATTTCTCTAGAGTCCCATCATGCTGTTCTCAGATTGCTAAAGTCCATACCTCCTCGGTGTGTTCTTATGGCTGCAGATCTTCACAGCACAGACGCTTTCTTCTGCATGCTGTTCTTTCCCAGTTCAGGGCTCCTTCAAGGCTCTCCCTGAATGGCTACGCCGCCCCCTTTTATCCCAGTTCTCTTCAATGCTCACAGCTGCAGCCCATCAAGGACAACCAGGACCTGTGGGACAGATATTCAAATAGAATCCATTTCCTCTACTCTAGCCAGTAAGTACTACCCTACAAGTCCTCAGAACCCCAAAGGCCACCTTTCATCTGACACCCAGACCCTGGGGAAAGGACTTCTTTTTCCCATGGCAAATGGCCTCCCTTGGCAGCCACTCACCCTGGCAGAAAGTGGGAGCCTAGCTAGAATGATGCAATCGTTGCTGGATTTTTCCAAAAGAAAAGCTGGCAGCAACTAGGGCCCTGGAAGTACTTAGAGCCTCAAACGCCACCTTGAACATATTCCTGAGACCCTGGGGAAAGGACTTCGTTTTTCCCATGGAAAATGGCCTTCATTTGTGGCCACTCTGCCTGGCAGGCAGGGCAGTGCCAAGCCAGGAATCTACAAACTGTGCTGGATCCTTCCAGAACGAAAGCTGCCAGCAACTAGGACCCTGCAAGTCCTTACAGCCCCAGATGCCACCAGTCATCTGACACCCAGAGCCTGGGCCAATGACTTCGTTTTCCCCATGGAAAATGGCCTCCATTTCTGGCCACTCGCCCTGACCAAGAGGGTGGTGCCCAGCAAGAAATTTGCAAGCTTTGCTGGATTGCTCCAAATCTAAAGCTACCACTTGTTGTTCTTCTATTTCTCTAGAGTCCCATCATGCTGTTCTCAGATTGCTAAAGTCCATACCTCCTCGGTGTGTTCTTATGGCTGCAGATCTTCACAGCACAGACGCTTTCTTCTGCATGCTGTTCTTTCCCAGTTCAGGGCTCCTTCAAGGCTCTCCCTGAATGGCTACGCCGCCCCCTTTTATCCCAGTTCTCTTCAATGCTCACAGCTGCAGCCCATCAAGGACAACCAGGACCTGTGGGACAGATATTCAAATAGAATCCATTTCCTCTACTCTAGCCAGTAAGTAGTACCCTACAAGTCCTCAGAACCCCAAAGGCCACCTTTCATCTGACACCCAGACCCTGGGGAAAGGACTTCTTTTTCCCATGGCAAATGGCCTCCCTTGGCAGCCACTCACCCTGGCAGAAAGTGGGAGCCTAGCTAGAATGATGCAATCGTTGCTGGATTTTTCCAAAAGAAAAGCTGCCAGCAACTAGGGCCCTGGAAGTACTTAGAGCCTCAAACGCCACCTTGAACATATTCCTGAGACCCTGGGGAAAGGACTTCGTTTTTCCCATGGGAAATGGCCTTCATTTGTGGCCACTTGGCCTGGCAGGCAGGGCAGTGCCAAGCCAGGAATCTACAAACTCTGCTGGATCCTTCCAGAACGAAAGCTGCCAGCAACTAGGACCCTGCAAGTCCTTAGAGCCCCAGATGCCACCAGTCATCTGACACCCAGAGCCTGGGCCAATGACTTCGTTTTCCCCATGGAAAATGGCCTCCATTTCTGGCCACTCGCCCTGACCAAGAGGGTGGTGCCCAGCAAGAAATTTGCAAGCTTTGCTGGATTGCTCCAAATCTAAAGCTACCACTTGTTGTTCTTCTATTTCTCTAGAGTCCCATCATGCTGTTCTCAGATTGCTAAAGTCCATACCTCCTCGGTGTGTTCTTATGGCTGCAGATCTTCACAGCACAGACGCTTTCTTCTGCATGCTGTTCTTTCCCAGTTCAGGGCTCCTTCAAGGCTCTCCCTGAATGGCTACGCCGCCCCCTTTTATCCCAGTTCTCTTCAATGCTCACAGCTGCAGCCCATCAAGGACAACCAGGACCTGTGGGACAGATATTCAAATAGAATCCATTTCCTCTACTCTAGCCAGTAAGTAGTACCCTACAAGTCCTCAGAACCCCAAAGGCCACCTTTCATCTGACACCCAGACCCTGGGGAAAGGACTTCTTTTTCCCATGGCAAATGGCCTCCCTTGGCAGCCACTCACCCTGGCAGAAAGTGGGAGCCTAGCTAGAATGATGCAATCGTTGCTGGATTTTTCCAAAAGAAAAGCTGGCAGCAACTAGGGCCCTGGAAGTACTTAGAGCCTCAAACGCCACCTTGAACATATTCCTGAGACCCTGGGGAAAGGACTTCGTTTTTCCCATGGGAAATGGCCTTCATTTGTGGCCACTTGGCCTGGCAGGCAGGGCAGTGCCAAGCCAGGAATCTACAAACTCTGCTGGATCCTTCCAGAACGAAAGCTGCCAGCAACTAGGACCCTGCAAGTCCTTAGAGCCCCAGATGCCACCAGTCATCTGACACCCAGAGCCTGGGCCAATGACTTCGTTTTCCCCATGGAAAATGGCCTCCATTTCTGGCCACTCGCCCTGACCAAGAGGGTGGTGCCCAGCAAGAAATTTGCAAGCTTTGCTGGATTGCTCCAAATCTAAAGCTACCACTTGTTGTTGTTCTATTTCTCTAGAGTCCCATCATGCTGTTCTCAGATTGCTAAAGTCCATACCTCCTCGGTGTGTTCTTATGGCTGCAGATCTTCACAGCACAGACGCTTTCTTCTGCATGCTGTTCTTTCCCAGTTCAGGGCTCCTTCAAGGCTCTCCCTGAATGGCTACGCCGCCCCCTTTTATCCCAGTTCTCTTCAATGCTCACAGCTGCAGCCCATCAAGGACAACCAGGACCTGTGGGACAGATATTCAAATAGAATCCATTTCCTCTACTCTAGCCAGTAAGTACTACCCTACAAGTCCTCAGAACCCCAAAGGCCACCTTTCATCTGACACCCAGACCCTGGGGAAAGGACTTCTTTTTCCCATGGCAAATGGCCTCCCTTGGCAGCCACTCACCCTGGCAGAAAGTGGGAGCCTAGCTAGAATGATGCAATCGTTGCTGGATTTTTCCAAAAGAAAAGCTGGCAGCAACTAGGGCCCTGGAAGTACTTAGAGCCTCAAACGCCACCTTGAACATATTCCTGAGACCCTGGGGAAAGGACTTCGTTTTTCCCATGGGAAATGGCCTTCATTTGTGGCCACTCTGCCTGGCAGGCAGGGCAGTGCCAAGCCAGGAATCTACAAACTCTGCTGGATCCTTCCAGAACGAAAGCTGCCAGCAACTAGGACCCTGCAAGTCCTTACAGCCCCAGATGCCACCAGTCATCTGACACCCAGAGCCTGGGCCAATGACTTCGTTTTCCCCATGGAAAATGGCCTCCATTTCTGGCCACTCGCCCTGACC
The DNA here is from genome assembly GCF_051311805.1 of Agelaius phoeniceus. Lineage (NCBI taxonomy): Eukaryota > Metazoa > Chordata > Aves > Passeriformes > Icteridae > Agelaius > Agelaius phoeniceus. The sequence goes on along the minus strand of NW_027509881.1, from coordinate 49,888 downwards.
AAGAGGGTGGTGCCCAGCAAGAAATTTGCAAGCTTTGCTGGATTGCTCCAAATCTAAAGCTACCACTTGTTGTTGTTCTATTTCTCTAGAGTCCCATCATGCTGTTCTCAGATTGCTAAAGTCCATACCTCCTCGGTGTGTTCTTATGGCTGCAGATCTTCACAGCACAGACGCTTTCTTCTGCATGCTGTTCTTTCCCAGTTCAGGGCTCCTTCAAGGCTCTCCCTGAATGGCTACGCCGCCCCCTTTTATCCCAGTTCTCTTCAATGCTCACAGCTGCAGCCCATCAAGGACAACCAGGACCTGTGGGACAGATATTCAAATAGAATCCATTTCCTCTACTCTAGCCAGTAAGTAGTACCCTACAAGTCCTCAGAACCCCAAAGGCCACCTTTCATCTGACACCCAGACCCTGGGGAAAGGACTTCTTTTTCCCATGGCAAATGGCCTCCCTTGGCAGCCACTCACCCTGGCAGAAAGTGGGAGCCTAGCTAGAATGATGCAATCGTTGCTGGATTTTTCCAAAAGAAAAGCTGGCAGCAACTAGGGCCCTGGAAGTACTTAGAGCCTCAAACGCCACCTTGAACATATTCCTGAGACCCTGGGGAAAGGACTTCGTTTTTCCCATGGAAAATGGCCTTCATTTGTGGCCACTCTGCCTGGCAGGCAGGGCAGTGCCAAGCCAGGAATCTACAAACTGTGCTGGATCCTTCCAGAACGAAAGCTGCCAGCAACTAGGACCCTGCAAGTCCTTACAGCCCCAGATGCCACCAGTCATCTGACACCCAGAGCCTGGGCCAATGACTTCGTTTTCCCCATGGAAAATGGCCTCCATTTCTGGCCACTCGCCCTGACCAAGAGGGTGGTGCCCAGCAAGAAATTTGCAAGCTTTGCTGGATTGCTCCAAATCTAAAGCTACCACTTGTTGTTCTTCTATTTCTCTAGAGTCCCATCATGCTGTTCTCAGATTGCTAAAGTCCATACCTCCTCGGTGTGTTCTTATGGCTGCAGATCTTCACAGCACAGACGCTTTCTTCTGCATGCTGTTCTTTCCCAGTTCAGGGCTCCTTCAAGGCTCTCCCTGAATGGCTACGCCGCCCCCTTTTATCCCAGTTCTCTTCAATGCTCACAGCTGCAGCCCATCAAGGACAACCAGGACCTGTGGGACAGATATTCAAATAGAATCCATTTCCTCTACTCTAGCCAGTAAGTAGTACCCTACAAGTCCTCAGAACCCCAAAGGCCACCTTTCATCTGACACCCAGACCCTGGGGAAAGGACTTCTTTTTCCCATGGCAAATGGCCTCCCTTGGCAGCCACTCACCCTGGCAGAAAGTGGGAGCCTAGCTAGAATGATGCAATCGTTGCTGGATTTTTCCAAAAGAAAAGCTGCCAGCAACTAGGGCCCTGGAAGTACTTAGAGCCTCAAACGCCACCTTGAACATATTACTGAGACCCTGGGGAAAGGACTTCGTTTTTCCCATGGGAAATGGCCTTCATTTGTGGCCACTCGGCCTGGCAGGCAGGGCAGTGCCAAGCCAGGAATCTACAAACTCTGCTGGATCCTTCCAGAACGAAAGCTGCCAGCAACTAGGACCCTGCAAGTCCTTAGAGCCCCAGATGCCACCAGTCATCTGACACCCAGAGCCTGGGCCAATGACTTCGTTTTCCCCATGGAAAATGGCCTCCATTTCTGGCCACTCGCCCTGACCAAGAGGGTGGTGCCCAGCAAGAAATTTGCAAGCTTTGCTGGATTGCTCCAAATCTAAAGCTACCACTTGTTGTTGTTCTATTTCTCTAGAGTCCCATCATGCTGTTCTCAGATTGCTAAAGTCCATACCTCCTCGGTGTGTTCTTATGGCTGCAGATCTTCACAGCACAGACGCTTTCTTCTGCATGCTGTTCTTTCCCAGTTCAGGGCTCCTTCAAGGCTCTCCCTGAATGGCTACGCCGCCCCCTTTTATCCCAGTTCTCTTCAATGCTCACAGCTGCAGCCCATCAAGGACAACCAGGACCTGTGGGACAGATATTCAAATAGAATCCATTTCCTCTACTCTAGCCAGTAAGTAGTACCCTACAAGTCCTCAGAACCCCAAAGGCCACCTTTCATCTGACACCCAGACCCTGGGGAAAGGACTTCTTTTTCCCATGGCAAATGGCCTCCCTTGGCAGCCACTCACCCTGGCAGAAAGTGGGAGCCTAGCTAGAATGATGCAATCGTTGCTGGATTTTTCCAAAAGAAAAGCTGGCAGCAACTAGGGCCCTGGAAGTACTTAGAGCCTCAAACGCCACCTTGAACATATTCCTGAGACCCTGGGGAAAGGACTTCGTTTTTCCCATGGGAAATGGCCTTCATTTGTGGCCACTTGGCCTGGCAGGCAGGGCAGTGCCAAGCCAGGAATCTACAAACTCTGCTGGATCCTTCCAGAACGAAAGCTGCCAGCAACTAGGACCCTGCAAGTCCTTAGAGCCCCAGATGCCACCAGTCATCTGACACCCAGAGCCTGGGCCAATGACTTCGTTTTCCCCATGGAAAATGGCCTCCATTTCTGGCCACTCGCCCTGACCAAGAGGGTGGTGCCCAGCAAGAAATTTGCAAGCTTTGCTGGATTGCTCCAAATCTAAAGCTACCACTTGTTGTTGTTCTATTTCTCTAGAGTCCCATCATGCTGTTCTCAGATTGCTAAAGTCCATACCTCCTCGGTGTGTTCTTATGGCTGCAGATCTTCACAGCACAGACGCTTTCTTCTGCATGCTGTTCTTTCCCAGTTCAGGGCTCCTTCAAGGCTCTCCCTGAATGGCTACGCCGCCCCCTTTTATCCCAGTTCTCTTCAATGCTCACAGCTGCAGCCCATCAAGGACAACCAGGACCTGTGGGACAGATATTCAAATAGAATCCATTTCCTCTACTCTAGCCAGTAAGTACTACCCTACAAGTCCTCAGAACCCCAAAGGCCACCTTTCATCTGACACCCAGACCCTGGGGAAAGGACTTCTTTTTCCCATGGCAAATGGCCTCCCTTGGCAGCCACTCACCCTGGCAGAAAGTGGGAGCCTAGCTAGAATGATGCAATCGTTGCTGGATTTTTCCAAAAGAAAAGCTGCCAGCAACTAGGGCCCTGGAAGTACTTAGAGCCTCAAACGCCACCTTGAACATATTCCTGAGACCCTGGGGAAAGGACTTCGTTTTTCCCATGGGAAATGGCCTTCATTTGTGGCCACTCTGCCTGGCAGGCAGGGCAGTGCCAAGCCAGGAATCTACAAACTCTGCTGGATCCTTCCAGAACGAAAGCTGCCAGCAACTAGGACCCTGCAAGTCCTTAGAGCCCCAGATGCCACCAGTCATCTGACACCCAGAGCCTGGGCCAATGACTTCGTTTTCCCCATGGAAAATGGCCTCCATTTCTGGCCACTCGCCCTGACCAAGAGGGTGGTGCCCAGCAAGAAATTTGCAAGCTTTGCTGGATTGCTCCAAATCTAAAGCTACCACTTGTTGTTGTTCTATTTCTCTAGAGTCCCATCATGCTGTTCTCAGATTGCTAAAGTCCATACCTCCTCGGTGTGTTCTTATGGCTGCAGATCTTCACAGCACAGACGCTTTCTTCTGCATGCTGTTCTTTCCCAGTTCAGGGCTCCTTCAAGGCTCTCCCTGAATGGCTACGCCGCCCCCTTTTATCCCAGTTCTCTTCAATGCTCACAGCTGCAGCCCATCAAGGACAACCAGGACCTGTGGGACAGATATTCAAATAGAATCCATTTCCTCTACTCTAGCCAGTAAGTACTACCCTACAAGTCCTCAGAACCCCAAAGGCCACCTTTCATCTGACACCCAGACCCTGGGGAAAGGACTTCTTTTTCCCATGGCAAATGGCCTCCCTTGGCAGCCACTCACCCTGGCAGAAAGTGGGAGCCTAGCTAGAATGATGCAATCGTTGCTGGATTTTTCCAAAAGAAAAGCTGGCAGCAACTAGGGCCCTGGAAGTACTTAGAGCCTCAAACGCCACCTTGAACATATTCCTGAGACCCTGGGGAAAGGACTTCGTTTTTCCCATGGGAAATGGCCTTCATTTGTGGCCACTTGGCCTGGCAGGCAGGGCAGTGCCAAGCCAGGAATCTACAAACTGTGCTGGATCCTTCCAGAACGAAAGCTGCCAGCAACTAGGACCCTGCAAGTCCTTAGAGCCCCAGACGCCACCTGTCATCTGACACCCAGAGCCTGGGCCAATGACTTCGTTTTCCCCATGGAAAATGGCCTCCATTTCTGGCCACTCGCCCTGACCAAGAGGGTGGTGCCCAGCAAGAAATTTGCAAGCTTTGCTGGATTGCTCCAAATCTAAAGCTGCCACTTGTTGTTGTTCTATTTCTCTAGAGTCCCATCATGCTGTTCTCAGATTGCTAAAGTCCATACCTCCTCGGTGTGTTCTTATGGCTGCAGATCTTCACAGCACAGACGCTTTCTTCTGCATGCTGTTCTTTCCCAGTTCAGGGCTCCTTCAAGGCTCTCCCTGAATGGCTACGCCGCCCCCTTTTATCCCAGTTCTCTTCAATGCTCACAGCTGCAGCCCATCAAGGACAACCAGGACCTGTGGGGCAAAGCCTCTAGACAGATATTCAAATAGAATCCATTTCCTCTACTCTAGCCAGTAAGTAGTACCCTACAAGTCCTCAGAACCCCAAAGGCCACCTTTCATCTGACACCCAGACCCTGGGGAAAGGACTTCTTTTTCCCATGGCAAATGGCCTCCCTTGGCAGCCACTCACCCTGGCAGAAAGTGGGAGCCTAGCTAGAATGATGCAATCGTTGCTGGATTTTTCCAAAAGAAAAGCTGCCAGCAACTAGGGCCCTGGAAGTACTTAGAGCCTCAAACGCCACCTTGAACATATTACTGAGACCCTGGGGAAAGGACTTCGTTTTTCCCATGGAAAATGGCCTTCATTTGTGGCCACTTGGCCTGGCAGGCAGGGCAGTGCCAAGCCAGGAATCTACAAACTCTGCTGGATCCTTCCAGAACGAAAGCTGCCAGCAACTAGGACCCTGCAAGTCCTTAGAGCCCCAGATGCCACCAGTCATCTGACACCCAGAGCCTGGGCCAATGACTTCGTTTTCCCCATGGAAAATGGCCTCCATTTCTGGCCACTCGCCCTGACCAAGAGGGTGGTGCCCAGCAAGAAATTTGCAAGCTTTGCTGGATTGCTCCAAATCTAAAGCTGCCACTTGTTGTTGTTCTATTTCTCTAGAGTCCCATCATGCTGTTCTCAGATTGCTAAAGTCCATACCTCCTCGGTGTGTTCTTATGGCTGCAGATCTTCACAGCACAGACGCTTTCTTCTGCATGCTGTTCTTTCCCAGTTCAGGGCTCCTTCAAGGCTCTCCCTGAATGGCTACGCCGCCCCCTTTTATCCCAGTTCTCTTCAATGCTCACAGCTGCAGCCCATCAAGGACAACCAGGACCTGTGGGACAGATATTCAAATAGAATCCATTTCCTCTACTCTAGCCAGTAAGTACTACCCTACAAGTCCTCAGAACCCCAAAGGCCACCTTTCATCTGACACCCAGACCCTGGGGAAAGGACTTCTTTTTCCCATGGCAAATGGCCTCCCTTGGCAGCCACTCACCCTGGCAGAAAGTGGGAGCCTAGCTAGAATGATGCAATCGTTGCTGGATTTTTCCAAAAGAAAAGCTGCCAGCAACTAGGGCCCTGGAAGTACTTAGAGCCTCAAACGCCACCTTGAACATATTACTGAGACCCTGGGGAAAGGACTTCGTTTTTCCCATGGAAAATGGCCTTCATTTGTGGCCACTCTGCCTGGCAGGCAGGGCAGTGCCAAGCCAGGAATCTACAAACTCTGCTGGATCCTTCCAGAACGAAAGCTGCCAGCAACTAGGACCCTGCAAGTCCTTACAGCCCCAGATGCCACCAGTCATCTGACACCCAGAGCCTGGGCCAATGACTTCGTTTTCCCCATGGAAAATGGCCTCCATTTCTGGCCACTCGCCCTGACCAAGAGGGTGGTGCCCAGCAAGAAATTTGCAAGCTTTGCTGGATTGCTCCAAATCTAAAGCTACCACTTGTTGTTCTATTTCTCTAGAGTCCCATCATGCTGTTCTCAGATTGCTAAAGTCCATACCTCCTCGGTGTGTTCTTATGGCTGCAGATCTTCACAGCACAGACGCTTTCTTCTGCATGCTGTTCTTTCCCAGTTCAGGGCTCCTTCAAGGCTCTCCCTGAATGGCTACGCCGCCCCCTTTTATCCCAGTTCTCTTCAATGCTCACAGCTGCAGCCCATCAAGGACAACCAGGACCTGTGGGACAGATATTCAAATAGAATCCATTTCCTCTACTCTAGCCAGTAAGTACTACCCTACAAGTCCTCAGAACCCCAAAGGCCACCTTTCATCTGACACCCAGACCCTGGGGAAAGGACTTCTTTTTCCCATGGCAAATGGCCTCCCTTGGCAGCCACTCACCCTGGCAGAAAGTGGGAGCCTAGCTAGAATGATGCAATCGTTGCTGGATTTTTCCAAAAGAAAAGCTGGCAGCAACTAGGGCCCTGGAAGTACTTAGAGCCTCAAACGCCACCTTGAACATATTCCTGAGACCCTGGGGAAAGGACTTCGTTTTTCCCATGGGAAATGGCCTTCATTTGTGGCCACTTGGCCTGGCAGGCAGGGCAGTGCCAAGCCAGGAATCTACAAACTCTGCTGGATCCTTCCAGAACGAAAGCTGCCAGCAACTAGGACCCTGCAAGTCCTTACAGCCCCAGATGCCACCAGTCATCTGACACCCAGAGCCTGGGCCAATGACTTCGTTTTCCCCATGGAAAATGGCCTCCATTTCTGGCCACTCGCCCTGACCAAGAGGGTGGTGCCCAGCAAGAAATTTGCAAGCTTTGCTGGATTGCTCCAAATCTAAAGCTGCCACTTGTTGTTGTTCTATTTCTCTAGAGTCCCATCATGCTGTTCTCAGATTGCTAAAGTCCATACCTCCTCGGTGTGTTCTTATGGCTGCAGATCTTCACAGCACAGACGCTTTCTTCTGCATGCTGTTCTTTCCCAGTTCAGGGCTCCTTCAAGGCTCTCCCTGAATGGCTACGCCGCCCCCTTTTATCCCAGTTCTCTTCAATGCTCACAGCTGCAGCCCATCAAGGACAACCAGGACCTGTGGGACAGATATTCAAATAGAATCCATTTCCTCTACTCTAGCCAGTAAGTACTACCCTACAAGTCCTCAGAACCCCAAAGGCCACCTTTCATCTGACACCCAGACCCTGGGGAAAGGACTTCTTTTTCCCATGGCAAATGGCCTCCCTTGGCAGCCACTCACCCTGGCAGAAAGTGGGAGCCTAGCTAGAATGATGCAATCGTTGCTGGATTTTTCCAAAAGAAAAGCTGGCAGCAACTAGGGCCCTGGAAGTACTTAGAGCCTCAAACGCCACCTTGAACATATTCCTGAGACCCTGGGGAAAGGACTTCGTTTTTCCCATGGGAAATGGCCTTCATTTGTGGCCACTTGGCCTGGCAGGCAGGGCAGTGCCAAGCCAGGAATCTACAAACTATGCTGGATCCTTCCAGAACGAAAGCTGCCAGCAACTAGGACCCTGCAAGTCCTTAGAGCCCCAGACGCCACCTTTCATCTGACACCCAGAGCCTGGGCCAATGACTTCGTTTTCCCCATGGAAAATGGCCTCCATTTCTGGCCTCTCGCCCTGACCAAGAGGGTGGTGCCCAGCAAGAAATTTGCAAGCTTTGCTGGATTGCTCCAAATCTAAAGCTACCACTTGTTGTTGTTCTATTTCTCTAGAGTCCCATCATGCTGTTCTCAGATTGCTAAAGTCCATACCTCCTCGGTGTGTTCTTATGGCTGCAGATCTTCACAGCACAGACGCTTTCTTCTGCATGCTGTTCTTTCCCAGTTCAGGGCTCCTTCAAGGCTCTCCCTGAATGGCTACGCCGCCCCCTTTTATCCCAGTTCTCTTCAATGCTCACAGCTGCAGCCCATCAAGGACAACCAGGACCTGTGGGACAGATATTCAAATAGAATCCATTTCCTCTACTCTAGCCAGTAAGTACTACCCTACAAGTCCTCAGAACCCCAAAGGCCACCTTTCATCTGACACCCAGACCCTGGGGAAAGGACTTCTTTTTCCCATGGCAAATGGCCTCCCTTGGCAGCCACTCACCCTGGCAGAAAGTGGGAGCCTAGCTAGAATGATGCAATCGTTGCTGGATTTTTCCAAAAGAAAAGCTGCCAGCAACTAGGGCCCTGGAAGTACTTAGAGCCTCAAACGCCACCTTGAACATATTCCTGAGACCCTGGGGAAAGGACTTCGTTTTTCCCATGGAAAATGGCCTTCATTTGTGGCCACTCTGCCTGGCAGGCAGGGCAGTGCCAAGCCAGGAATCTACAAACTCTGCTGGATCCTTCCAGAACGAAAGCTGCCAGCAACTAGGACCCTGCAAGTCCTTAGAGCCCCAGATGCCACCAGTCATCTGACACCCAGAGCCTGGGCCAATGACTTCGTTTTCCCCATGGAAAATGGCCTCCATTTCTGGCCACTCGCCCTGACCAAGAGGGTGGTGCCCAGCAAGAAATTTGCAAGCTTTGCTGGATTGCTCCAAATCTAAAGCTACCACTTGTTGCTCTTCTATTTCTCTAGAGTCCCATCATGCTGTTCTCAGATTGCTAAAGTCCATACCTCCTCGGTGTGTTCTTATGGCTGCAGATCTTCACAGCACAGACGCTTTCTTCTGCATGCTGTTCTTTCCCAGTTCAGGGCTCCTTCAAGGCTCTCCCTGAATGGCTACGCCGCCCCCTTTTATCCCAGTTCTCTTCAATGCTCACAGCTGCAGCCCATCAAGGACAACCAGGACCTGTGGGACAGATATTCAAATAGAATCCATTTCCTCTACTCTAGCCAGTAAGTACTACCCTACAAGTCCTCAGAACCCCAAAGGCCACCTTTCATCTGACACCCAGACCCTGGGGAAAGGACTTCTTTTTCCCATGGCAAATGGCCTCCCTTGGCAGCCACTCACCCTGGCAGAAAGTGGGAGCCTAGCTAGAATGATGCAATCGTTGCTGGATTTTTCCAAAAGAAAAGCTGGCAGCAACTAGGGCCCTGGAAGTACTTAGAGCCTCAAACGCCACCTTGAACATATTCCTGAGACCCTGGGGAAAGGACTTCGTTTTTCCCATGGGAAATGGCCTTCATTTGTGGCCACTTGGCCTGGCAGGCAGGGCAGTGCCAAGCCAGGAATCTACAAACTCTGCTGGATCCTTCCAGAACGAAAGCTGCCAGCAACTAGGACCCTGCAAGTCCTTAGAGCCCCAGATGCCACCAGTCATCTGACACCCAGAGCCTGGGCCAATGACTTCGTTTTCCCCATGGAAAATGGCCTCCATTTCTGGCCACTCGCCCTGACCAAGAGGGTGGTGCCCAGCAAGAAATTTGCAAGCTTTGCTGGATTGCTCCAAATCTAAAGCTACCACTTGTTGTTCTTCTATTTCTCTAGAGTCCCATCATGCTGTTCTCAGATTGCTAAAGTCCATACCTCCTCGGTGTGTTCTTATGGCTGCAGATCTTCACAGCACAGACGCTTTCTTCTGCATGCTGTTCTTTCCCAGTTCAGGGCTCCTTCAAGGCTCTCCCTGAATGGCTACGCCGCCCCCTTTTATCCCAGTTCTCTTCAATGCTCACAGCTGCAGCCCATCAAGGACAACCAGGACCTGTGGGACAGATATTCAAATAGAATCCATTTCCTCTACTCTAGCCAGTAAGTACTACCCTACAAGTCCTCAGAACCCCAAAGGCCACCTTTCATCTGACACCCAGACCCTGGGGAAAGGACTTCTTTTTCCCATGGCAAATGGCCTCCCTTGGCAGCCACTCACCCTGGCAGAAAGTGGGAGCCTAGCTAGAATGATGCAATCGTTGCTGGATTTTTCCAAAAGAAAAGCTGGCAGCAACTAGGGCCCTGGAAGTACTTAGAGCCTCAAACGCCACCTTGAACATATTACTGAGACCCTGGGGAAAGGACTTCGTTTTTCCCATGGAAAATGGCCTTCATTTGTGGCCACTTGGCCTGGCAGGCAGGGCAGTGCCAAGCCAGGAATCTACAAACTCTGCTGGATCCTTCCAGAACGAAAGCTGCCAGCAACTAGGACCCTGCAAGTCCTTACAGCCCCAGATGCCACCAGTCATCTGACACCCAGAGCCTGGGCCAATGACTTCGTTTTCCCCATGGAAAATGGCCTCCATTTCTGGCCACTCGCCCTGACCAAGAGGGTGGTGCCCAGCAAGAAATTTGCAAGCTTTGCTGGATTGCTCCAAATCTAAAGCTGCCACTTGTTGTTGTTCTATTTCTCTAGAGTCCCATCATGCTGTTCTCAGATTGCTAAAGTCCATACCTCCTCGGTGTGTTCTTATGGCTGCAGATCTTCACAGCACAGACGCTTTCTTCTGCATGCTGTTCTTTCCCAGTTCAGGGCTCCTTCAAGGCTCTCCCTGAATGGCTACGCCGCCCCCTTTTATCCCAGTTCTCTTCAATGCTCACAGCTGCAGCCCATCAAGGACAACCAGGACCTGTGGGACAGATATTCAAATAGAATCCATTTCCTCTACTCTAGCCAGTAAGTACTACCCTACAAGTCCTCAGAACCCCAAAGGCCACCTTTCATCTGACACCCAGACCCTGGGGAAAGGACTTCTTTTTCCCATGGCAAATGGCCTCCCTTGGCAGCCACTCACCCTGGCAGAAAGTGGGAGCCTAGCTAGAATGATGCAATCGTTGCTGGATTTTTCCAAAAGAAAAGCTGCCAGCAACTAGGGCCCTGGAAGTACTTAGAGCCTCAAACGCCACCTTGAACATATTCCTGAGACCCTGGGGAAAGGACTTCGTTTTTCCCATGGGAAATGGCCTTCATTTGTGGCCACTTGGCCTGGCAGGCAGGGCAGTGCCAAGCCAGGAATCTACAAACTATGCTGGATCCTTCCAGAACGAAAGCTGCCAGCAACTAGGACCCTGCAAGTCCTTAGAGCCCCAGACGCCACCTTTCATCTGACACCCAGAGCCTGGGCCAATGACTTCGTTTTCCCCATGGAAAATGGCCTCCATTTCTGGCCTCTCACCCTGACCAAGAGGGTGGTGCCCAGCAAGAAATTTGCAAGCTTTGCTGGATTGCTCCAAATCTAAAGCTACCACTTGTTGTTCTTCTATTTCTCTAGAGTCCCATCATGCTGTTCTCAGATTGCTAAAGTCCATACCTCCTCGGTGTGTTCTTATGGCTGCAGATCTTCACAGCACAGACGCTTTCTTCTGCATGCTGTTCTTTCCCAGTTCAGGGCTCCTTCAAGGCTCTCCCTGAATGGCTACGCCGCCCCCTTTTATCCCAGTTCTCTTCAATGCTCACAGCTGCAGCCCATCAAGGACAACCAGGACCTGTGGGACAGATATTCAAATAGAATCCATTTCCTCTACTCTAGCCAGTAAGTACTACCCTACAAGTCCTCAGAACCCCAAAGGCCACCTTTCATCTGACACCCAGACCCTGGGGAAAGGACTTCTTTTTCCCATGGCAAATGGCCTCCCTTGGCAGCCACTCACCCTGGCAGAAAGTGGGAGCCTAGCTAGAATGATGCAATCGTTGCTGGATTTTTCCAAAAGAAAAGCTGCCAGCAACTAGGGCCCTGGAAGTACTTAGAGCCTCAAACGCCACCTTGAACATATTCCTGAGACCCTGGGGAAAGGACTTCGTTTTTCCCATGGAAAATGGCCTTCATTTGTGGCCACTCTGCCTGGCAGGCAGGGCAGTGCCAAGCCAGGAATCTACAAACTGTGCTGGATCCTTCCAGAACGAAAGCTGCCAGCAACTAGGACCCTGCAAGTCCTTAGAGCCCCAGATGCCACCAGTCATCTGACACCCAGAGCCTGGGCCAATGACTTCGTTTTCCCCATGGAAAATGGCCTCCATTTCTGGCCACTCGCCCTGACCAAGAGGGTGGTGCCCAGCAAGAAATTTGCAAGCTTTGCTGGATTGCTCCAAATCTAAAGCTACCACTTGTTGTTCTTCTATTTCTCTAGAGTCCCATCATGCTGTTCTCAGATTGCTAAAGTCCATACCTCCTCGGTGTGTTCTTATGGCTGCAGATCTTCACAGCACAGACGCTTTCTTCTGCATGCTGTTCTTTCCCAGTTCAGGGCTCCTTCAAGGCTCTCCCTGAATGGCTACGCCGCCCCCTTTTATCCCAGTTCTCTTCAATGCTCACAGCTGCAGCCCATCAAGGACAACCAGGACCTGTGGGACAGATATTCAAATAGAATCCATTTCCTCTACTCTAGCCAGTAAGTACTACCCTACAAGTCCTCAGAACCCCAAAGGCCACCTTTCATCTGACACCCAGACCCTGGGGAAAGGACTTCTTTTTCCCATGGCAAATGGCCTCCCTTGGCAGCCACTCACCCTGGCAGAAAGTGGGAGCCTAGCTAGAATGATGCAATCGTTGCTGGATTTTTCCAAAAGAAAAGCTGGCAGCAACTAGGGCCCTGGAAGTACTTAGAGCCTCAAACGCCACCTTGAACATATTCCTGAGACCCTGGGGAAAGGACTTCGTTTTTCCCATGGGAAATGGCCTTCATTTGTGGCCACTTGGCCTGGCAGGCAGGGCAGTGCCAAGCCAGGAATCTACAAACTGTGCTGGATCCTTCCAGAACGAAAGCTGCCAGCAACTAGGACCCTGCAAGTCCTTACAGCCCCAGATGCCACCAGTCATCTGACACCCAGAGCCTGGGCCAATGACTTCGTTTTCCCCATGGAAAATGGCCTCCATTTCTGGCCACTCGCCCTGACCAAGAGGGTGGTGCCCAGCAAGAAATTTGCAAGCTTTGCTGGATTGCTCCAAATCTAAAGCTACCACTTGTTGTTGTTCTATTTCTCTAGAGTCCCATCATGCTGTTCTCAGATTGCTAAAGTCCATACCTCCTCGGTGTGTTCTTATGGCTGCAGATCTTCACAGCACAGACGCTTTCTTCTGCATGCTGTTCTTTCCCAGTTCAGGGCTCCTTCAAGGCTCTCCCTGAATGGCTACGCCGCCCCCTTTTATCCCAGTTCTCTTCAATGCTCACAGCTGCAGCCCATCAAGGACAACCAGGACCTGTGGGACAGATATTCAAATAGAATCCATTTCCTCTACTCTAGCCAGTAAGTACTACCCTACAAGTCCTCAGAACCCCAAAGGCCACCTTTCATCTGACACCCAGACCCTGGGGAAAGGACTTCTTTTTCCCATGGCAAATGGCCTCCCTTGGCAGCCACTCACCCTGGCAGAAAGTGGGAGCCTAGCTAGAATGATGCAATCGTTGCTGGATTTTTCCAAAAGAAAAGCTGGCAGCAACTAGGGCCCTGCAAGTACTTAGAGCCTCAAACGCCACCTTGAACATATTACTGAGACCCTGGGGAAAGGACTTCGTTTTTCCCATGGAAAATGGCCTTCATTTGTGGCCACTCTGCCTGGCAGGCAGGGCAGTGCCAAGCCAGGAATCTACAAACTCTGCTGGATCCTTCCAGAACGAAAGCTGCCAGCAACTAGGACCCTGCAAGTCCTTACAGCCCCAGATGCCACCAGTCATCTGACACCCAGAGCCTGGGCCAATGACTTCGTTTTCCCCATGGAAAATGGCCTCCATTTCTGGCCACTCGCCCTGACCAAGAGGGTGGTGCCCAGCAAGAAATTTGCAAGCTTTGCTGGATTGCTCCAAATCTAAAGCTACCACTTGTTGTTCTATTTCTCTAGAGTCCCATCATGCTGTTCTCAGATTGCTAAAGTCCATACCTCCTCGGTGTGTTCTTATGGCTGCAGATCTTCACAGCACAGACGCTTTCTTCTGCATGCTGTTCTTTCCCAGTTCAGGGCTCCTTCAAGGCTCTCCCTGAATGGCTACGCCGCCCCCTTTTATCCCAGTTCTCTTCAATGCTCACAGCTGCAGCCCATCAAGGACAACCAGGACCTGTGGGACAGATATTCAAATAGAATCCATTTCCTCTACTCTAGCCAGTAAGTACTACCCTACAAGTCCTCAGAACCCCAAAGGCCACCTTTCATCTGACACCCAGACCCTGGGGAAAGGACTTCTTTTTCCCATGGCAAATGGCCTCCCTTGGCAGCCACTCACCCTGGCAGAAAGTGGGAGCCTAGCTAGAATGATGCAATCGTTGCTGGATTTTTCCAAAAGAAAAGCTGCCAGCAACTAGGGCCCTGGAAGTACTTAGAGCCTCAAACGCCACCTTGAACATATTCCTGAGACCCTGGGGAAAGGACTTCGTTTTTCCCATGGGAAATGGCCTTCATTTGTGGCCACTTGGCCTGGCAGGCAGGGCAGTGCCAAGCCAGGAATCTACAAACTATGCTGGATCCTTCCAGAACGAAAGCTGCCAGCAACTAGGACCCTGCAAGTCCTTAGAGCCCCAGACGCCACCTTTCATCTGACACCCAGAGCCTGGGCCAATGACTTCGTTTTCCCCATGGAAAATGGCCTCCATTTCTGGCCTCTCACCCTGACCAAGAGGGTGGTGCCCAGCAAGAAATTTGCAAGCTTTGCTGGATTGCTCCAAATCTAAAGCTACCACTTGTTGTTCTTCTATTTCTCTAGAGTCCCATCATGCTGTTCTCAGATTGCTAAAGTCCATACCTCCTCGGTGTGTTCTTATGGCTGCAGATCTTCACAGCACAGACGCTTTCTTCTGCATGCTGTTCTTTCCCAGTTCAGGGCTCCTTCAAGGCTCTCCCTGAATGGCTACGCCGCCCCCTTTTATCCCAGTTCTCTTCAATGCTCACAGCTGCAGCCCATCAAGGACAACCAGGACCTGTGGGACAGATATTCAAATAGAATCCATTTCCTCTACTCTAGCCAGTAAGTACTACCCTACAAGTCCTCAGAACCCCAAAGGCCACCTTTCATCTGACACCCAGACCCTGGGGAAAGGACTTCTTTTTCCCATGGCAAATGGCCTCCCTTGGCAGCCACTCACCCTGGCAGAAAGTGGGAGCCTAGCTAGAATGATGCAATCGTTGCTGGATTTTTCCAAAAGAAAAGCTGGCAGCAACTAGGGCCCTGGAAGTACTTAGAGCCTCAAACGCCACCTTGAACATATTCCTGAGACCCTGGGGAAAGGACTTCGTTTTTCCCATGGGAAATGGCCTTCATTTGTGGCCACTTGGCCTGGCAGGCAGGGCAGTGCCAAGCCAGGAATCTACAAACTATGCTGGATCCTTCCAGAACGAAAGCTGCCAGCAACTAGGACCCTGCAAGTCCTTAGAGCCCCAGACGCCACCTTTCATCTGACACCCAGAGCCTGGGCCAATGACTTCGTTTTCCCCATGGAAAATGGCCTCCATTTCTGGCCTCTCACCCTGACCAAGAGGGTGGTGCCCAGCAAGAAATTTGCAAGCTTTGCTGGATTGCTCCAAATCTAAAGCTACCACTTGTTGTTGTTCTATTTCTCTAGAGTCCCATCATGCTGTTCTCAGATTGCTAAAGTCCATACCTCCTCGGTGTGTTCTTATGGCTGCAGATCTTCACAGCACAGACGCTTTCTTCTGCATGCTGTTCTTTCCCAGTTCAGGGCTCCTTCAAGGCTCTCCCTGAATGGCTACGCCGCCCCCTTTTATCCCAGTTCTCTTCAATGCTCACAGCTGCAGCCCATCAAGGACAACCAGGACCTGTGGGACAGATATTCAAATAGAATCCATTTCCTCTACTCTAGCCAGTAAGTAGTACCCTACAAGTCCTCAGAACCCCAAAGGCCACCTTTCATCTGACACCCAGACCCTGGGGAAAGGACTTCTTTTTCCCATGGCAAATGGCCTCCCTTGGCAGCCACTCACCCTGGCAGAAAGTGGGAGCCTAGCTAGAATGATGCAATCGTTGCTGGATTTTTCCAAAAGAAAAGCTGGCAGCAACTAGGGCCCTGGAAGTACTTAGAGCCTCAAACGCCACCTTGAACATATTCCTGAGACCCTGGGGAAAGGACTTCGTTTTTCCCATGGAAAATGGCCTTCATTTGTGGCCACTTGGCCTGGCAGGCAGGGCAGTGCCAAGCCAGGAATCTACAAACTCTGCTGGATCCTTCCAGAACGAAAGCTGCCAGCAACTAGGACCCTGCAAGTCCTTAGAGCCCCAGATGCCACCAGTCATCTGACACCCAGAGCCTGGGCCAATGACTTCGTTTTCCCCATGGAAAATGGCCTCCATTTCTGGCCACTCGCCCTGACCAAGAGGGTGGTGCCCAGCAAGAAATTTGCAAGCTTTGCTGGATTGCTCCAAATCTAAAGCTACCACTTGTTGTTGTTCTATTTCTCTAGAGTCCCATCATGCTGTTCTCAGATTGCTAAAGTCCATACCTCCTCGGTGTGTTCTTATGGCTGCAGATCTTCACAGCACAGACGCTTTCTTCTGCATGCTGTTCTTTCCCAGTTCAGGGCTCCTTCAAGGCTCTCCCTGAATGGCTACGCCGCCCCCTTTTATCCCAGTTCTCTTCAATGCTCACAGCTGCAGCCCATCAAGGACAACCAGGACCTGTGGGACAGATATTCAAATAGAATCCATTTCCTCTACTCTAGCCAGTAAGTACTACCCTACAAGTCCTCAGAACCCCAAAGGCCACCTTTCATCTGACACCCAGACCCTGGGGAAAGGACTTCTTTTTCCCATGGCAAATGGCCTCCCTTGGCAGCCACTCACCCTGGCAGAAAGTGGGAGCCTAGCTAGAATGATGCAATCGTTGCTGGATTTTTCCAAAAGAAAAGCTGGCAGCAACTAGGGCCCTGGAAGTACTTAGAGCCTCAAACGCCACCTTGAACATATTCCTGAGACCCTGGGGAAAGGACTTCGTTTTTCCCATGGGAAATGGCCTTCATTTGTGGCCACTTGGCCTGGCAGGCAGGGCAGTGCCAAGCCAGGAATCTACAAACTCTGCTGGATCCTTCCAGAACGAAAGCTGCCAGCAACTAGGACCCTGCAAGTCCTTACAGCCCCAGATGCCACCAGTCATCTGACACCCAGAGCCTGGGCCAATGACTTCGTTTTCCCCATGGAAAATGGCCTCCATTTCTGGCCACTCGCCCTGACCAAGAGGGTGGTGCCCAGCAAGAAATTTGCAAGCTTTGCTGGATTGCTCCAAATCTAAAGCTACCACTTGTTGTTCTTCTATTTCTCTAGAGTCCCATCATGCTGTTCTCAGATTGCTAAAGTCCATACCTCCTCGGTGTGTTCTTATGGCTGCAGATCTTCACAGCACAGACGCTTTCTTCTGCATGCTGTTCTTTCCCAGTTCAGGGCTCCTTCAAGGCTCTCCCTGAATGGCTACGCCGCCCCCTTTTATCCCAGTTCTCTTCAATGCTCACAGCTGCAGCCCATCAAGGACAACCAGGACCTGTGGGACAGATATTCAAATAGAATCCATTTCCTCTACTCTAGCCAGTAAGTACTACCCTACAAGTCCTCAGAACCCCAAAGGCCACCTTTCATCTGACACCCAGACCCTGGGGAAAGGACTTCTTTTTCCCATGGCAAATGGCCTCCCTTGGCAGCCACTCACCCTGGCAGAAAGTGGGAGCCTAGCTAGAATGATGCAATCGTTGCTGGATTTTTCCAAAAGAAAAGCTGGCAGCAACTAGGGCCCTGGAAGTACTTAGAGCCTCAAACGCCACCTTGAACATATTACTGAGACCCTGGGGAAAGGACTTCGTTTTTCCCATGGAAAATGGCCTTCATTTGTGGCCACTCTGCCTGGCAGGCAGGGCAGTGCCAAGCCAGGAATCTACAAACTCTGCTGGATCCTTCCAGAACGAAAGCTGCCAGCAACTAGGACCCTGCAAGTCCTTACAGCCCCAGATGCCACCAGTCATCTGACACCCAGAGCCTGGGCCAATGACTTCGTTTTCCCCATGGAAAATGGCCTCCATTTCTGGCCACTCGCCCTGACCAAGAGGGTGGTGCCCAGCAAGAAATTTGCAAGCTTTGCTGGATTGCTCCAAATCTAAAGCTACCACTTGTTGTTCTATTTCTCTAGAGTCCCATCATGCTGTTCTCAGATTGCTAAAGTCCATACCTCCTCGGTGTGTTCTTATGGCTGCAGATCTTCACAGCACAGACGCTTTCTTCTGCATGCTGTTCTTTCCCAGTTCAGGGCTCCTTCAAGGCTCTCCCTGAATGGCTACGCCGCCCCCTTTTATCCCAGTTCTCTTCAATGCTCACAGCTGCAGCCCATCAAGGACAACCAGGACCTGTGGGACAGATATTCAAATAGAATCCATTTCCTCTACTCTAGCCAGTAAGTACTACCCTACAAGTCCTCAGAACCCCAAAGGCCACCTTTCATCTGACACCCAGACCCTGGGGAAAGGACTTCTTTTTCCCATGGCAAATGGCCTCCCTTGGCAGCCACTCACCCTGGCAGAAAGTGGGAGCCTAGCTAGAATGATGCAATCGTTGCTGGATTTTTCCAAAAGAAAAGCTGGCAGCAACTAGGGCCCTGGAAGTACTTAGAGCCTCAAACGCCACCTTGAACATATTCCTGAGACCCTGGGGAAAGGACTTCGTTTTTCCCATGGAAAATGGCCTTCATTTGTGGCCACTTGGCCTGGCAGGCAGGGCAGTGCCAAGCCAGGAATCTACAAACTCTGCTGGATCCTTCCAGAACGAAAGCTGCCAGCAACTAGGACCCTGCAAGTCCTTAGAGCCCCAGATGCCACCAGTCATCTGACACCCAGAGCCTGGGCCAATGACTTCGTTTTCCCCATGGAAAATGGCCTCCATTTCTGGCCACTCGCCCTGACCAAGAGGGTGGTGCCCAGCAAGAAATTTGCAAGCTTTGCTGGATTGCTCCAAATCGAAAGCTGCCACTTGTTGTTGTTCTATTTCTCTAGAGTCCCATCATGCTGTTCTCAGATTGCTAAAGTCCATACCTCCTCGGTGTGTTCTTATGGCTGCAGATCTTCACAGCACAGACGCTTTCTTCTGCATGCTGTTCTTTCCCAGTTCAGGGCTCCTTCAAGGCTCTCCCTGAATGGCTACGCCGCCCCCTTTTATCCCAGTTCTCTTCAATGCTCACAGCTGCAGCCCATCAAGGACAACCAGGACCTGTGGGGCAAAGCCTCTAGACAGATATTCAAATAGAATCCATTTCCTCTACTCTAGCCAGTAAGTACTACCCTACAAGTCCTCAGAACCCCAAAGGCCACCTTTCATCTGACACCCAGACCCTGGGGAAAGGACTTCTTTTTCCCATGGCAAATGGCCTCCCTTGGCAGCCACTCACCCTGGCAGAAAGTGGGAGCCTAGCTAGAATGATGCAATCGTTGCTGGATTTTTCCAAAAGAAAAGCTGGCAGCAACTAGGGCCCTGGAAGTACTTAGAGCCTCAAACGCCACCTTGAACATATTCCTGAGACCCTGGGGAAAGGACTTCGTTTTTCCCATGGGAAATGGCCTTCATTTGTGGCCACTTGGCCTGGCAGGCAGGGCAGTGCCAAGCCAGGAATCTACAAACTATGCTGGATCCTTCCAGAACGAAAGCTGCCAGCAACTAGGACCCTGCAAGTCCTTAGAGCCCCAGACGCCACCTTTCATCTGACACCCAGAGCCTGGGCCAATGACTTCGTTTTCCCCATGGAAAATGGCCTCCATTTCTGGCCTCTCACCCTGACCAAGAGGGTGGTGCCCAGCAAGAAATTTGCAAGCTTTGCTGGATTGCTCCAAATCTAAAGCTACCACTTGTTGTTGTTCTATTTCTCTAGAGTCCCATCATGCTGTTCTCAGATTGCTAAAGTCCATACCTCCTCGGTGTGTTCTTATGGCTGCAGATCTTCACAGCACAGACGCTTTCTTCTGCATGCTGTTCTTTCCCAGTTCAGGGCTCCTTCAAGGCTCTCCCTGAATGGCTACGCCGCCCCCTTTTATCCCAGTTCTCTTCAATGCTCACAGCTGCAGCCCATCAAGGACAACCAGGACCTGTGGGACAGATATTCAAATAGAATCCATTTCCTCTACTCTAGCCAGTAAGTACTACCCTACAAGTCCTCAGAACCCCAAAGGCCACCTTTCATCTGACACCCAGACCCTGGGGAAAGGACTTCTTTTTCCCATGGCAAATGGCCTCCCTTGGCAGCCACTCACCCTGGCAGAAAGTGGGAGCCTAGCTAGAATGATGCAATCGTTGCTGGATTTTTCCAAAAGAAAAGCTGCCAGCAACTAGGGCCCTGGAAGTACTTAGAGCCTCAAACGCCACCTTGAACATATTCCTGAGACCCTGGGGAAAGGACTTCGTTTTTCCCATGGAAAATGGCCTTCATTTGTGGCCACTCTGCCTGGCAGGCAGGGCAGTGCCAAGCCAGGAATCTACAAACTGTGCTGGATCCTTCCAGAACGAAAGCTGCCAGCAACTAGGACCCTGCAAGTCCTTAGAGCCCCAGATGCCACCAGTCATCTGACACCCAGAGCCTGGGCCAATGACTTCGTTTTCCCCATGGAAAATGGCCTCCATTTCTGGCCACTCGCCCTGACCAAGAGGGTGGTGCCCAGCAAGAAATTTGCAAGCTTTGCTGGATTGCTCCAAATCTAAAGCTACCACTTGTTGTTCTTCTATTTCTCTAGAGTCCCATCATGCTGTTCTCAGATTGCTAAAGTCCATACCTCCTCGGTGTGTTCTTATGGCTGCAGATCTTCACAGCACAGACGCTTTCTTCTGCATGCTGTTCTTTCCCAGTTCAGGGCTCCTTCAAGGCTCTCCCTGAATGGCTACGCCGCCCCCTTTTATCCCAGTTCTCTTCAATGCTCACAGCTGCAGCCCATCAAGGACAACCAGGACCTGTGGGACAGATATTCAAATAGAATCCATTTCCTCTACTCTAGCCAGTAAGTACTACCCTACAAGTCCTCAGAACCCCAAAGGCCACCTTTCATCTGACACCCAGACCCTGGGGAAAGGACTTCTTTTTCCCATGGCAAATGGCCTCCCTTGGCAGCCACTCACCCTGGCAGAAAGTGGGAGCCTAGCTAGAATGATGCAATCGTTGCTGGATTTTTCCAAAAGAAAAGCTGCCAGCAACTAGGGCCCTGGAAGTACTTAGAGCCTCAAACGCCACCTTGAACATATTACTGAGACCCTGGGGAAAGGACTTCGTTTTTCCCATGGAAAATGGCCTTCATTTGTGGCCACTCTGCCTGGCAGGCAGGGCAGTGCCAAGCCAGGAATCTACAAACTCTGCTGGATCCTTCCAGAACGAAAGCTGCCAGCAACTAGGACCCTGCAAGTCCTTACAGCCCCAGATGCCACCAGTCATCTGACACCCAGAGCCTGGGCCAATGACTTCGTTTTCCCCATGGAAAATGGCCTCCATTTCTGGCCACTCGCCCTGACCAAGAGGGTGGTGCCCAGCAAGAAATTTGCAAGCTTTGCTGGATTGCTCCAAATCTAAAGCTACCACTTGTTGTTCTTCTATTTCTCTAGAGTCCCATCATGCTGTTCTCAGATTGCTAAAGTCCATACCTCCTCGGTGTGTTCTTATGGCTGCAGATCTTCACAGCACAGACGCTTTCTTCTGCATGCTGTTCTTTCCCAGTTCAGGGCTCCTTCAAGGCTCTCCCTGAATGGCTACGCCGCCCCCTTTTATCCCAGTTCTCTTCAATGCTCACAGCTGCAGCCCATCAAGGACAACCAGGACCTGTGGGACAGATATTCAAATAGAATCCATTTCCTCTACTCTAGCCAGTAAGTACTACCCTACAAGTCCTCAGAACCCCAAAGGCCACCTTTCATCTGACACCCAGACCCTGGGGAAAGGACTTCTTTTTCCCATGGCAAATGGCCTCCCTTGGCAGCCACTCACCCTGGCAGAAAGTGGGAGCCTAGCTAGAATGATGCAATCGTTGCTGGATTTTTCCAAAAGAAAAGCTGCCAGCAACTAGGGCCCTGGAAGTACTTAGAGCCTCAAACGCCACCTTGAACATATTCCTGAGACCCTGGGGAAAGGACTTCGTTTTTCCCATGGGAAATGGCCTTCATTTGTGGCCACTTGGCCTGGCAGGCAGGGCAGTGCCAAGCCAGGAATCTACAAACTCTGCTGGATCCTTCCAGAACGAAAGCTGCCAGCAACTAGGACCCTGCAAGTCCTTACAGCCCCAGATGCCACCAGTCATCTGACACCCAGAGCCTGGGCCAATGACTTCGTTTTCCCCATGGAAAATGGCCTCCATTTCTGGCCACTCGCCCTGACCAAGAGGGTGGTGCCCAGCAAGAAATTTGCAAGCTTTGCTGGATTGCTCCAAATCTAAAGCTACCACTTGTTGTTGTTCTATTTCTCTAGAGTCCCATCATGCTGTTCTCAGATTGCTAAAGTCCATACCTCCTCGGTGTGTTCTTATGGCTGCAGATCTTCACAGCACAGACGCTTTCTTCTGCATGCTGTTCTTTCCCAGTTCAGGGCTCCTTCAAGGCTCTCCCTGAATGGCTACGCCGCCCCCTTTTATCCCAGTTCTCTTCAATGCTCACAGCTGCAGCCCATCAAGGACAACCAGGACCTGTGGGACAGATATTCAAATAGAATCCATTTCCTCTACTCTAGCCAGTAAGTACTACCCTACAAGTCCTCAGAACCCCAAAGGCCACCTTTCATCTGACACCCAGACCCTGGGGAAAGGACTTCTTTTTCCCATGGCAAATGGCCTCCCTTGGCAGCCACTCACCCTGGCAGAAAGTGGGAGCCTAGCTAGAATGATGCAATCGTTGCTGGATTTTTCCAAAAGAAAAGCTGGCAGCAACTAGGGCCCTGGAAGTACTTAGAGCCTCAAACGCCACCTTGAACATATTCCTGAGACCCTGGGGAAAGGACTTCGTTTTTCCCATGGGAAATGGCCTTCATTTGTGGCCACTCTGCCTGGCAGGCAGGGCAGTGCCAAGCCAGGAATCTACAAACTCTGCTGGATCCTTCCAGAACGAAAGCTGCCAGCAACTAGGACCCTGCAAGTCCTTAGAGCCCCAGATGCCACCAGTCATCTGACACCCAGAGCCTGGGCCAATGACTTCGTTTTCCCCATGGAAAATGGCCTCCATTTCTGGCCACTCGCCCTGACCAAGAGGGTGGTGCCCAGCAAGAAATTTGCAAGCTTTGCTGGATTGCTCCAAATCTAAAGCTACCACTTGTTGTTGTTCTATTTCTCTAGAGTCCCATCATGCTGTTCTCAGATTGCTAAAGTCCATACCTCCTCGGTGTGTTCTTATGGCTGCAGATCTTCACAGCACAGACGCTTTCTTCTGCATGCTGTTCTTTCCCAGTTCAGGGCTCCTTCAAGGCTCTCCCTGAATGGCTACGCCGCCCCCTTTTATCCCAGTTCTCTTCAATGCTCACAGCTGCAGCCCATCAAGGACAACCAGGACCTGTGGGGCAAAGCCTCTAGACAGATATTCAAATAGAATCCATTTCCTCTACTCTAGCCAGTAAGTACTACCCTACAAGTCCTCAGAACCCCAAAGGCCACCTTTCATCTGACACCCAGACCCTGGGGAAAGGACTTCTTTTTCCCATGGCAAATGGCCTCCCTTGGCAGCCACTCACCCTGGCAGAAAGTGGGAGCCTAGCTAGAATGATGCAATCGTTGCTGGATTTTTCCAAAAGAAAAGCTGCCAGCAACTAGGGCCCTGGAAGTACTTAGAGCCTCAAACGCCACCTTGAACATATTACTGAGACCCTGGGGAAAGGACTTCGTTTTTCCCATGGAAAATGGCCTTCATTTGTGGCCACTCTGCCTGGCAGGCAGGGCAGTGCCAAGCCAGGAATCTACAAACTCTGCTGGATCCTTCCAGAACGAAAGCTGCCAGCAACTAGGACCCTGCAAGTCCTTACAGCCCCAGATGCCACCAGTCATCTGACACCCAGAGCCTGGGCCAATGACTTCGTTTTCCCCATGGAAAATGGCCTCCATTTCTGGCCACTCGCCCTGACCAAGAGGGTGGTGCCCAGCAAGAAATTTGCAAGCTTTGCTGGATTGCTCCAAATCTAAAGCTACCACTTGTTGTTCTTCTATTTCTCTAGAGTCCCATCATGCTGTTCTCAGATTGCTAAAGTCCATACCTCCTCGGTGTGTTCTTATGGCTGCAGATCTTCACAGCACAGACGCTTTCTTCTGCATGCTGTTCTTTCCCAGTTCAGGGCTCCTTCAAGGCTCTCCCTGAATGGCTACGCCGCCCCCTTTTATCCCAGTTCTCTTCAATGCTCACAGCTGCAGCCCATCAAGGACAACCAGGACCTGTGGGACAGATATTCAAATAGAATCCATTTCCTCTACTCTAGCCAGTAAGTACTACCCTACAAGTCCTCAGAACCCCAAAGGCCACCTTTCATCTGACACCCAGACCCTGGGGAAAGGACTTCTTTTTCCCATGGCAAATGGCCTCCCTTGGCAGCCACTCACCCTGGCAGAAAGTGGGAGCCTAGCTAGAATGATGCAATCGTTGCTGGATTTTTCCAAAAGAAAAGCTGCCAGCAACTAGGGCCCTGGAAGTACTTAGAGCCTCAAACGCCACCTTGAACATATTCCTGAGACCCTGGGGAAAGGACTTCGTTTTTCCCATGGGAAATGGCCTTCATTTGTGGCCACTTGGCCTGGCAGGCAGGGCAGTGCCAAGCCAGGAATCTACAAACTCTGCTGGATCCTTCCAGAACGAAAGCTGCCAGCAACTAGGACCCTGCAAGTCCTTACAGCCCCAGATGCCACCAGTCATCTGACACCCAGAGCCTGGGCCAATGACTTCGTTTTCCCCATGGAAAATGGCCTCCATTTCTGGCCACTCGCCCTGACCAAGAGGGTGGTGCCCAGCAAGAAATTTGCAAGCTTTGCTGGATTGCTCCAAATCTAAAGCTACCACTTGTTGTTGTTCTATTTCTCTAGAGTCCCATCATGCTGTTCTCAGATTGCTAAAGTCCATACCTCCTCGGTGTGTTCTTATGGCTGCAGATCTTCACAGCACAGACGCTTTCTTCTGCATGCTGTTCTTTCCCAGTTCAGGGCTCCTTCAAGGCTCTCCCTGAATGGCTACGCCGCCCCCTTTTATCCCAGTTCTCTTCAATGCTCACAGCTGCAGCCCATCAAGGACAACCAGGACCTGTGGGACAGATATTCAAATAGAATCCATTTCCTCTACTCTAGCCAGTAAGTACTACCCTACAAGTCCTCAGAACCCCAAAGGCCACCTTTCATCTGACACCCAGACCCTGGGGAAAGGACTTCTTTTTCCCATGGCAAATGGCCTCCCTTGGCAGCCACTCACCCTGGCAGAAAGTGGGAGCCTAGCTAGAATGATGCAATCGTTGCTGGATTTTTCCAAAAGAAAAGCTGGCAGCAACTAGGGCCCTGGAAGTACTTAGAGCCTCAAACGCCACCTTGAACATATTCCTGAGACCCTGGGGAAAGGACTTCGTTTTTCCCATGGGAAATGGCCTTCATTTGTGGCCACTCTGCCTGGCAGGCAGGGCAGTGCCAAGCCAGGAATCTACAAACTCTGCTGGATCCTTCCAGAACGAAAGCTGCCAGCAACTAGGACCCTGCAAGTCCTTAGAGCCCCAGATGCCACCAGTCATCTGACACCCAGAGCCTGGGCCAATGACTTCGTTTTCCCCATGGAAAATGGCCTCCATTTCTGGCCACTCGCCCTGACCAAGAGGGTGGTGCCCAGCAAGAAATTTGCAAGCTTTGCTGGATTGCTCCAAATCTAAAGCTACCACTTGTTGTTGTTCTATTTCTCTAGAGTCCCATCATGCTGTTCTCAGATTGCTAAAGTCCATACCTCCTCGGTGTGTTCTTATGGCTGCAGATCTTCACAGCACAGACGCTTTCTTCTGCATGCTGTTCTTTCCCAGTTCAGGGCTCCTTCAAGGCTCTCCCTGAATGGCTACGCCGCCCCCTTTTATCCCAGTTCTCTTCAATGCTCACAGCTGCAGCCCATCAAGGACAACCAGGACCTGTGGGACAGATATTCAAATAGAATCCATTTCCTCTACTCTAGCCAGTAAGTAGTACCCTACAAGTCCTCAGAACCCCAAAGGCCACCTTTCATCTGACACCCAGACCCTGGGGAAAGGACTTCTTTTTCCCATGGCAAATGGCCTCCCTTGGCAGCCACTCACCCTGGCAGAAAGTGGGAGCCTAGCTAGAATGATGCAATCGTTGCTGGATTTTTCCAAAAGAAAAGCTGGCAGCAACTAGGGCCCTGGAAGTACTTAGAGCCTCAAACGCCACCTTGAACATATTCCTGAGACCCTGGGGAAAGGACTTCGTTTTTCCCATGGGAAATGGCCTTCATTTGTGGCCACTCTGCCTGGCAGGCAGGGCAGTGCCAAGCCAGGAATCTACAAACTCTGCTGGATCCTTCCAGAACGAAAGCTGCCAGCAACTAGGACCCTGCAAGTCCTTAGAGCCCCAGATGCCACCAGTCATCTGACACCCAGAGCCTGGGCCAATGACTTCGTTTTCCCCATGGAAAATGGCCTCCATTTCTGGCCACTCGCCCTGACCAAGAGGGTGGTGCCCAGCAAGAAATTTGCAAGCTTTGCTGGATTGCTCCAAATCTAAAGCTACCACTTGTTGTTGTTCTATTTCTCTAGAGTCCCATCATGCTGTTCTCAGATTGCTAAAGTCCATACCTCCTCGGTGTGTTCTTATGGCTGCAGATCTTCACAGCACAGACGCTTTCTTCTGCATGCTGTTCTTTCCCAGTTCAGGGCTCCTTCAAGGCTCTCCCTGAATGGCTACGCCGCCCCCTTTTATCCCAGTTCTCTTCAATGCTCACAGCTGCAGCCCATCAAGGACAACCAGGACCTGTGGGGCAAAGCCTCTAGACAGATATTCAAATAGAATCCATTTCCTCTACTCTAGCCAGTAAGTACTACCCTACAAGTCCTCAGAACCCCAAAGGCCACCTTTCATCTGACACCCAGACCCTGGGGAAAGGACTTCTTTTTCCCATGGCAAATGGCCTCCCTTGGCAGCCACTCACCCTGGCAGAAAGTGGGAGCCTAGCTAGAATGATGCAATCGTTGCTGGATTTTTCCAAAAGAAAAGCTGCCAGCAACTAGGGCCCTGGAAGTACTTAGAGCCTCAAACGCCACCTTGAACATATTACTGAGACCCTGGGGAAAGGACTTCGTTTTTCCCATGGAAAATGGCCTTCATTTGTGGCCACTCTGCCTGGCAGGCAGGGCAGTGCCAAGCCAGGAATCTACAAACTCTGCTGGATCCTTCCAGAACGAAAGCTGCCAGCAACTAGGACCCTGCAAGTCCTTACAGCCCCAGATGCCACCAGTCATCTGACACCCAGAGCCTGGGCCAATGACTTCGTTTTCCCCATGGAAAATGGCCTCCATTTCTGGCCACTCGCCCTGACCAAGAGGGTGGTGCCCAGCAAGAAATTTGCAAGCTTTGCTGGATTGCTCCAAATCTAAAGCTACCACTTGTTGTTCTTCTATTTCTCTAGAGTCCCATCATGCTGTTCTCAGATTGCTAAAGTCCATACCTCCTCGGTGTGTTCTTATGGCTGCAGATCTTCACAGCACAGACGCTTTCTTCTGCATGCTGTTCTTTCCCAGTTCAGGGCTCCTTCAAGGCTCTCCCTGAATGGCTACGCCGCCCCCTTTTATCCCAGTTCTCTTCAATGCTCACAGCTGCAGCCCATCAAGGACAACCAGGACCTGTGGGACAGATATTCAAATAGAATCCATTTCCTCTACTCTAGCCAGTAAGTACTACCCTACAAGTCCTCAGAACCCCAAAGGCCACCTTTCATCTGACACCCAGACCCTGGGGAAAGGACTTCTTTTTCCCATGGCAAATGGCCTCCCTTGGCAGCCACTCACCCTGGCAGAAAGTGGGAGCCTAGCTAGAATGATGCAATCGTTGCTGGATTTTTCCAAAAGAAAAGCTGCCAGCAACTAGGGCCCTGGAAGTACTTAGAGCCTCAAACGCCACCTTGAACATATTCCTGAGACCCTGGGGAAAGGACTTCGTTTTTCCCATGGGAAATGGCCTTCATTTGTGGCCACTTGGCCTGGCAGGCAGGGCAGTGCCAAGCCAGGAATCTACAAACTCTGCTGGATCCTTCCAGAACGAAAGCTGCCAGCAACTAGGACCCTGCAAGTCCTTACAGCCCCAGATGCCACCAGTCATCTGACACCCAGAGCCTGGGCCAATGACTTCGTTTTCCCCATGGAAAATGGCCTCCATTTCTGGCCACTCGCCCTGACCAAGAGGGTGGTGCCCAGCAAGAAATTTGCAAGCTTTGCTGGATTGCTCCAAATCTAAAGCTACCACTTGTTGTTGTTCTATTTCTCTAGAGTCCCATCATGCTGTTCTCAGATTGCTAAAGTCCATACCTCCTCGGTGTGTTCTTATGGCTGCAGATCTTCACAGCACAGACGCTTTCTTCTGCATGCTGTTCTTTCCCAGTTCAGGGCTCCTTCAAGGCTCTCCCTGAATGGCTACGCCGCCCCCTTTTATCCCAGTTCTCTTCAATGCTCACAGCTGCAGCCCATCAAGGACAACCAGGACCTGTGGGACAGATATTCAAATAGAATCCATTTCCTCTACTCTAGCCAGTAAGTACTACCCTACAAGTCCTCAGAACCCCAAAGGCCACCTTTCATCTGACACCCAGACCCTGGGGAAAGGACTTCTTTTTCCCATGGCAAATGGCCTCCCTTGGCAGCCACTCACCCTGGCAGAAAGTGGGAGCCTAGCTAGAATGATGCAATCGTTGCTGGATTTTTCCAAAAGAAAAGCTGGCAGCAACTAGGGCCCTGGAAGTACTTAGAGCCTCAAACGCCACCTTGAACATATTCCTGAGACCCTGGGGAAAGGACTTCGTTTTTCCCATGGGAAATGGCCTTCATTTGTGGCCACTCTGCCTGGCAGGCAGGGCAGTGCCAAGCCAGGAATCTACAAACTCTGCTGGATCCTTCCAGAACGAAAGCTGCCAGCAACTAGGACCCTGCAAGTCCTTAGAGCCCCAGATGCCACCAGTCATCTGACACCCAGAGCCTGGGCCAATGACTTCGTTTTCCCCATGGAAAATGGCCTCCATTTCTGGCCACTCGCCCTGACCAAGAGGGTGGTGCCCAGCAAGAAATTTGCAAGCTTTGCTGGATTGCTCCAAATCTAAAGCTACCACTTGTTGTTGTTCTATTTCTCTAGAGTCCCATCATGCTGTTCTCAGATTGCTAAAGTCCATACCTCCTCGGTGTGTTCTTATGGCTGCAGATCTTCACAGCACAGACGCTTTCTTCTGCATGCTGTTCTTTCCCAGTTCAGGGCTCCTTCAAGGCTCTCCCTGAATGGCTACGCCGCCCCCTTTTATCCCAGTTCTCTTCAATGCTCACAGCTGCAGCCCATCAAGGACAACCAGGACCTGTGGGACAGATATTCAAATAGAATCCATTTCCTCTACTCTAGCCAGTAAGTACTACCCTACAAGTCCTCAGAACCCCAAAGGCCACCTTTCATCTGACACCCAGACCCTGGGGAAAGGACTTCTTTTTCCCATGGCAAATGGCCTCCCTTGGCAGCCACTCACCCTGGCAGAAAGTGGGAGCCTAGCTAGAATGATGCAATCGTTGCTGGATTTTTCCAAAAGAAAAGCTGGCAGCAACTAGGGCCCTGGAAGTACTTAGAGCCTCAAACGCCACCTTGAACATATTCCTGAGACCCTGGGGAAAGGACTTCGTTTTTCCCATGGGAAATGGCCTTCATTTGTGGCCACTTGGCCTGGCAGGCAGGGCAGTGCCAAGCCAGGAATCTACAAACTGTGCTGGATCCTTCCAGAACGAAAGCTGCCAGCAACTAGGACCCTGCAAGTCCTTAGAGCCCCAGACGCCACCTGTCATCTGACACCCAGAGCCTGGGCCAATGACTTCGTTTTCCCCATGGAAAATGGCCTCCATTTCTGGCCACTCGCCCTGACCAAGAGGGTGGTGCCCAGCAAGAAATTTGCAAGCTTTGCTGGATTGCTCCAAATCTAAAGCTGCCACTTGTTGTTGTTCTATTTCTCTAGAGTCCCATCATGCTGTTCTCAGATTGCTAAAGTCCATACCTCCTCGGTGTGTTCTTATGGCTGCAGATCTTCACAGCACAGACGCTTTCTTCTGCATGCTGTTCTTTCCCAGTTCAGGGCTCCTTCAAGGCTCTCCCTGAATGGCTACGCCGCCCCCTTTTATCCCAGTTCTCTTCAATGCTCACAGCTGCAGCCCATCAAGGACAACCAGGACCTGTGGGGCAAAGCCTCTAGACAGATATTCAAATAGAATCCATTTCCTCTACTCTAGCCAGTAAGTACTACCCTACAAGTCCTCAGAACCCCAAAGGCCACCTTTAATCTGACACCCAGACCCTGGGGAAAGGACTTCTTTTTCCCATGGCAAATGGCCTCCCTTGGCAGCCACTCACCCTGGCAGAAAGTGGGAGCCTAGCTAGAATGATGCAATCGTTGCTGGATTTTTCCAAAAGAAAAGCTGGCAGCAACTAGGGCCCTGGAAGTACTTAGAGCCTCAAACGCCACCTTGAACATATTACTGAGACCCTGGGGAAAGGACTTCGTTTTTCCCATGGAAAATGGCCTTCATTTGTGGCCACTTGGCCTGGCAGGCAGGGCAGTGCCAAGCCAGGAATCTACAAACTCTGCTGGATCCTTCCAGAACGAAAGCTGCCAGCAACTAGGACCCTGCAAGTCCTTACAGCCCCAGATGCCACCAGTCATCTGACACCCAGAGCCTGGGCCAATGACTTCGTTTTCCCCATGGAAAATGGCCTCCATTTCTGGCCACTCGCCCTGACCAAGAGGGTGGTGCCCAGCAAGAAATTTGCAAGCTTTGCTGGATTGCTCCAAATCTAAAGCTGCCACTTGTTGTTGTTCTATTTCTCTAGAGTCCCATCATGCTGTTCTCAGATTGCTAAAGTCCATACCTCCTCGGTGTGTTCTTATGGCTGCAGATCTTCACAGCACAGACGCTTTCTTCTGCATGCTGTTCTTTCCCAGTTCAGGGCTCCTTCAAGGCTCTCCCTGAATGGCTACGCCGCCCCCTTTTATCCCAGTTCTCTTCAATGCTCACAGCTGCAGCCCATCAAGGACAACCAGGACCTGTGGGACAGATATTCAAATAGAATCCATTTCCTCTACTCTAGCCAGTAAGTACTACCCTACAAGTCCTCAGAACCCCAAAGGCCACCTTTCATCTGACACCCAGACCCTGGGGAAAGGACTTCTTTTTCCCATGGCAAATGGCCTCCCTTGGCAGCCACTCACCCTGGCAGAAAGTGGGAGCCTAGCTAGAATGATGCAATCGTTGCTGGATTTTTCCAAAAGAAAAGCTGCCAGCAACTAGGGCCCTGGAAGTACTTAGAGCCTCAAACGCCACCTTGAACATATTACTGAGACCCTGGGGAAAGGACTTCGTTTTTCCCATGGAAAATGGCCTTCATTTGTGGCCACTCTGCCTGGCAGGCAGGGCAGTGCCAAGCCAGGAATCTACAAACTCTGCTGGATCCTTCCAGAACGAAAGCTGCCAGCAACTAGGACCCTGCAAGTCCTTACAGCCCCAGATGCCACCAGTCATCTGACACCCAGAGCCTGGGCCAATGACTTCGTTTTCCCCATGGAAAATGGCCTCCATTTCTGGCCACTCGCCCTGACCAAGAGGGTGGTGCCCAGCAAGAAATTTGCAAGCTTTGCTGGATTGCTCCAAATCTAAAGCTACCACTTGTTGTTCTTCTATTTCTCTAGAGTCCCATCATGCTGTTCTCAGATTGCTAAAGTCCATACCTCCTCGGTGTGTTCTTATGGCTGCAGATCTTCACAGCACAGACGCTTTCTTCTGCATGCTGTTCTTTCCCAGTTCAGGGCTCCTTCAAGGCTCTCCCTGAATGGCTACGCCGCCCCCTTTTATCCCAGTTCTCTTCAATGCTCACAGCTGCAGCCCATCAAGGACAACCAGGACCTGTGGGACAGATATTCAAATAGAATCCATTTCCTCTACTCTAGCCAGTAAGTACTACCCTACAAGTCCTCAGAACCCCAAAGGCCACCTTTCATCTGACACCCAGACCCTGGGGAAAGGACTTCTTTTTCCCATGGCAAATGGCCTCCCTTGGCAGCCACTCACCCTGGCAGAAAGTGGGAGCCTAGCTAGAATGATGCAATCGTTGCTGGATTTTTCCAAAAGAAAAGCTGCCAGCAACTAGGGCCCTGGAAGTACTTAGAGCCTCAAACGCCACCTTGAACATATTCCTGAGACCCTGGGGAAAGGACTTCGTTTTTCCCATGGGAAATGGCCTTCATTTGTGGCCACTTGGCCTGGCAGGCAGGGCAGTGCCAAGCCAGGAATCTACAAACTCTGCTGGATCCTTCCAGAACGAAAGCTGCCAGCAACTAGGACCCTGCAAGTCCTTACAGCCCCAGATGCCACCAGTCATCTGACACCCAGAGCCTGGGCCAATGACTTCGTTTTCCCCATGGAAAATGGCCTCCATTTCTGGCCACTCGCCCTGACCAAGAGGGTGGTGCCCAGCAAGAAATTTGCAAGCTTTGCTGGATTGCTCCAAATCTAAAGCTACCACTTGTTGTTGTTCTATTTCTCTAGAGTCCCATCATGCTGTTCTCAGATTGCTAAAGTCCATACCTCCTCGGTGTGTTCTTATGGCTGCAGATCTTCACAGCACAGACGCTTTCTTCTGCATGCTGTTCTTTCCCAGTTCAGGGCTCCTTCAAGGCTCTCCCTGAATGGCTACGCCGCCCCCTTTTATCCCAGTTCTCTTCAATGCTCACAGCTGCAGCCCATCAAGGACAACCAGGACCTGTGGGACAGATATTCAAATAGAATCCATTTCCTCTACTCTAGCCAGTAAGTACTACCCTACAAGTCCTCAGAACCCCAAAGGCCACCTTTCATCTGACACCCAGACCCTGGGGAAAGGACTTCTTTTTCCCATGGCAAATGGCCTCCCTTGGCAGCCACTCACCCTGGCAGAAAGTGGGAGCCTAGCTAGAATGATGCAATCGTTGCTGGATTTTTCCAAAAGAAAAGCTGGCAGCAACTAGGGCCCTGGAAGTACTTAGAGCCTCAAACGCCACCTTGAACATATTCCTGAGACCCTGGGGAAAGGACTTCGTTTTTCCCATGGGAAATGGCCTTCATTTGTGGCCACTCTGCCTGGCAGGCAGGGCAGTGCCAAGCCAGGAATCTACAAACTCTGCTGGATCCTTCCAGAACGAAAGCTGCCAGCAACTAGGACCCTGCAAGTCCTTAGAGCCCCAGATGCCACCAGTCATCTGACACCCAGAGCCTGGGCCAATGACTTCGTTTTCCCCATGGAAAATGGCCTCCATTTCTGGCCACTCGCCCTGACCAAGAGGGTGGTGCCCAGCAAGAAATTTGCAAGCTTTGCTGGATTGCTCCAAATCTAAAGCTACCACTTGTTGTTGTTCTATTTCTCTAGAGTCCCATCATGCTGTTCTCAGATTGCTAAAGTCCATACCTCCTCGGTGTGTTCTTATGGCTGCAGATCTTCACAGCACAGACGCTTTCTTCTGCATGCTGTTCTTTCCCAGTTCAGGGCTCCTTCAAGGCTCTCCCTGAATGGCTACGCCGCCCCCTTTTATCCCAGTTCTCTTCAATGCTCACAGCTGCAGCCCATCAAGGACAACCAGGACCTGTGGGGCAAAGCCTCTAGACAGATATTCAAATAGAATCCATTTCCTCTACTCTAGCCAGTAAGTACTACCCTACAAGTCCTCAGAACCCCAAAGGCCACCTTTCATCTGACACCCAGACCCTGGGGAAAGGACTTCTTTTTCCCATGGCAAATGGCCTCCCTTGGCAGCCACTCACCCTGGCAGAAAGTGGGAGCCTAGCTAGAATGATGCAATCGTTGCTGGATTTTTCCAAAAGAAAAGCTGCCAGCAACTAGGGCCCTGGAAGTACTTAGAGCCTCAAACGCCACCTTGAACATATTACTGAGACCCTGGGGAAAGGACTTCGTTTTTCCCATGGAAAATGGCCTTCATTTGTGGCCACTCTGCCTGGCAGGCAGGGCAGTGCCAAGCCAGGAATCTACAAACTCTGCTGGATCCTTCCAGAACGAAAGCTGCCAGCAACTAGGACCCTGCAAGTCCTTACAGCCCCAGATGCCACCAGTCATCTGACACCCAGAGCCTGGGCCAATGACTTCGTTTTCCCCATGGAAAATGGCCTCCATTTCTGGCCACTCGCCCTGACCAAGAGGGTGGTGCCCAGCAAGAAATTTGCAAGCTTTGCTGGATTGCTCCAAATCTAAAGCTACCACTTGTTGTTCTTCTATTTCTCTAGAGTCCCATCATGCTGTTCTCAGATTGCTAAAGTCCATACCTCCTCGGTGTGTTCTTATGGCTGCAGATCTTCACAGCACAGACGCTTTCTTCTGCATGCTGTTCTTTCCCAGTTCAGGGCTCCTTCAAGGCTCTCCCTGAATGGCTACGCCGCCCCCTTTTATCCCAGTTCTCTTCAATGCTCACAGCTGCAGCCCATCAAGGACAACCAGGACCTGTGGGACAGATATTCAAATAGAATCCATTTCCTCTACTCTAGCCAGTAAGTACTACCCTACAAGTCCTCAGAACCCCAAAGGCCACCTTTCATCTGACACCCAGACCCTGGGGAAAGGACTTCTTTTTCCCATGGCAAATGGCCTCCCTTGGCAGCCACTCACCCTGGCAGAAAGTGGGAGCCTAGCTAGAATGATGCAATCGTTGCTGGATTTTTCCAAAAGAAAAGCTGCCAGCAACTAGGGCCCTGGAAGTACTTAGAGCCTCAAACGCCACCTTGAACATATTCCTGAGACCCTGGGGAAAGGACTTCGTTTTTCCCATGGGAAATGGCCTTCATTTGTGGCCACTTGGCCTGGCAGGCAGGGCAGTGCCAAGCCAGGAATCTACAAACTCTGCTGGATCCTTCCAGAACGAAAGCTGCCAGCAACTAGGACCCTGCAAGTCCTTACAGCCCCAGATGCCACCAGTCATCTGACACCCAGAGCCTGGGCCAATGACTTCGTTTTCCCCATGGAAAATGGCCTCCATTTCTGGCCACTCGCCCTGACCAAGAGGGTGGTGCCCAGCAAGAAATTTGCAAGCTTTGCTGGATTGCTCCAAATCTAAAGCTACCACTTGTTGTTGTTCTATTTCTCTAGAGTCCCATCATGCTGTTCTCAGATTGCTAAAGTCCATACCTCCTCGGTGTGTTCTTATGGCTGCAGATCTTCACAGCACAGACGCTTTCTTCTGCATGCTGTTCTTTCCCAGTTCAGGGCTCCTTCAAGGCTCTCCCTGAATGGCTACGCCGCCCCCTTTTATCCCAGTTCTCTTCAATGCTCACAGCTGCAGCCCATCAAGGACAACCAGGACCTGTGGGACAGATATTCAAATAGAATCCATTTCCTCTACTCTAGCCAGTAAGTACTACCCTACAAGTCCTCAGAACCCCAAAGGCCACCTTTCATCTGACACCCAGACCCTGGGGAAAGGACTTCTTTTTCCCATGGCAAATGGCCTCCCTTGGCAGCCACTCACCCTGGCAGAAAGTGGGAGCCTAGCTAGAATGATGCAATCGTTGCTGGATTTTTCCAAAAGAAAAGCTGGCAGCAACTAGGGCCCTGGAAGTACTTAGAGCCTCAAACGCCACCTTGAACATATTCCTGAGACCCTGGGGAAAGGACTTCGTTTTTCCCATGGGAAATGGCCTTCATTTGTGGCCACTCTGCCTGGCAGGCAGGGCAGTGCCAAGCCAGGAATCTACAAACTCTGCTGGATCCTTCCAGAACGAAAGCTGCCAGCAACTAGGACCCTGCAAGTCCTTAGAGCCCCAGATGCCACCAGTCATCTGACACCCAGAGCCTGGGCCAATGACTTCGTTTTCCCCATGGAAAATGGCCTCCATTTCTGGCCACTCGCCCTGACCAAGAGGGTGGTGCCCAGCAAGAAATTTGCAAGCTTTGCTGGATTGCTCCAAATCTAAAGCTACCACTTGTTGTTGTTCTATTTCTCTAGAGTCCCATCATGCTGTTCTCAGATTGCTAAAGTCCATACCTCCTCGGTGTGTTCTTATGGCTGCAGATCTTCACAGCACAGACGCTTTCTTCTGCATGCTGTTCTTTCCCAGTTCAGGGCTCCTTCAAGGCTCTCCCTGAATGGCTACGCCGCCCCCTTTTATCCCAGTTCTCTTCAATGCTCACAGCTGCAGCCCATCAAGGACAACCAGGACCTGTGGGACAGATATTCAAATAGAATCCATTTCCTCTACTCTAGCCAGTAAGTAGTACCCTACAAGTCCTCAGAACCCCAAAGGCCACCTTTCATCTGACACCCAGACCCTGGGGAAAGGACTTCTTTTTCCCATGGCAAATGGCCTCCCTTGGCAGCCACTCACCCTGGCAGAAAGTGGGAGCCTAGCTAGAATGATGCAATCGTTGCTGGATTTTTCCAAAAGAAAAGCTGGCAGCAACTAGGGCCCTGGAAGTACTTAGAGCCTCAAACGCCACCTTGAACATATTCCTGAGACCCTGGGGAAAGGACTTCGTTTTTCCCATGGGAAATGGCCTTCATTTGTGGCCACTCTGCCTGGCAGGCAGGGCAGTGCCAAGCCAGGAATCTACAAACTCTGCTGGATCCTTCCAGAACGAAAGCTGCCAGCAACTAGGACCCTGCAAGTCCTTAGAGCCCCAGATGCCACCAGTCATCTGACACCCAGAGCCTGGGCCAATGACTTCGTTTTCCCCATGGAAAATGGCCTCCATTTCTGGCCACTCGCCCTGACCAAGAGGGTGGTGCCCAGCAAGAAATTTGCAAGCTTTGCTGGATTGCTCCAAATCTAAAGCTACCACTTGTTGTTGTTCTATTTCTCTAGAGTCCCATCATGCTGTTCTCAGATTGCTAAAGTCCATACCTCCTCGGTGTGTTCTTATGGCTGCAGATCTTCACAGCACAGACGCTTTCTTCTGCATGCTGTTCTTTCCCAGTTCAGGGCTCCTTCAAGGCTCTCCCTGAATGGCTACGCCGCCCCCTTTTATCCCAGTTCTCTTCAATGCTCACAGCTGCAGCCCATCAAGGACAACCAGGACCTGTGGGGCAAAGCCTCTAGACAGATATTCAAATAGAATCCATTTCCTCTACTCTAGCCAGTAAGTACTACCCTACAAGTCCTCAGAACCCCAAAGGCCACCTTTCATCTGACACCCAGACCCTGGGGAAAGGACTTCTTTTTCCCATGGCAAATGGCCTCCCTTGGCAGCCACTCACCCTGGCAGAAAGTGGGAGCCTAGCTAGAATGATGCAATCGTTGCTGGATTTTTCCAAAAGAAAAGCTGCCAGCAACTAGGGCCCTGGAAGTACTTAGAGCCTCAAACGCCACCTTGAACATATTACTGAGACCCTGGGGAAAGGACTTCGTTTTTCCCATGGAAAATGGCCTTCATTTGTGGCCACTCTGCCTGGCAGGCAGGGCAGTGCCAAGCCAGGAATCTACAAACTCTGCTGGATCCTTCCAGAACGAAAGCTGCCAGCAACTAGGACCCTGCAAGTCCTTACAGCCCCAGATGCCACCAGTCATCTGACACCCAGAGCCTGGGCCAATGACTTCGTTTTCCCCATGGAAAATGGCCTCCATTTCTGGCCACTCGCCCTGACCAAGAGGGTGGTGCCCAGCAAGAAATTTGCAAGCTTTGCTGGATTGCTCCAAATCTAAAGCTACCACTTGTTGTTCTTCTATTTCTCTAGAGTCCCATCATGCTGTTCTCAGATTGCTAAAGTCCATACCTCCTCGGTGTGTTCTTATGGCTGCAGATCTTCACAGCACAGACGCTTTCTTCTGCATGCTGTTCTTTCCCAGTTCAGGGCTCCTTCAAGGCTCTCCCTGAATGGCTACGCCGCCCCCTTTTATCCCAGTTCTCTTCAATGCTCACAGCTGCAGCCCATCAAGGACAACCAGGACCTGTGGGACAGATATTCAAATAGAATCCATTTCCTCTACTCTAGCCAGTAAGTACTACCCTACAAGTCCTCAGAACCCCAAAGGCCACCTTTCATCTGACACCCAGACCCTGGGGAAAGGACTTCTTTTTCCATGGCAAATGGCCTCCCTTGGCAGCCACTCACCCTGGCAGAAAGTGGGAGCCTAGCTAGAATGATGCAATCGTTGCTGGATTTTTCCAAAAGAAAAGCTGCCAGCAACTAGGGCCCTGGAAGTACTTAGAGCCTCAAACGCCACCTTGAACATATTCCTGAGACCCTGGGGAAAGGACTTCGTTTTTCCCATGGGAAATGGCCTTCATTTGTGGCCACTTGGCCTGGCAGGCAGGGCAGTGCCAAGCCAGGAATCTACAAACTCTGCTGGATCCTTCCAGAACGAAAGCTGCCAGCAACTAGGACCCTGCAAGTCCTTACAGCCCCAGATGCCACCAGTCATCTGACACCCAGAGCCTGGGCCAATGACTTCGTTTTCCCCATGGAAAATGGCCTCCATTTCTGGCCACTCGCCCTGACCAAGAGGGTGGTGCCCAGCAAGAAATTTGCAAGCTTTGCTGGATTGCTCCAAATCTAAAGCTACCACTTGTTGTTGTTCTATTTCTCTAGAGTCCCATCATGCTGTTCTCAGATTGCTAAAGTCCATACCTCCTCGGTGTGTTCTTATGGCTGCAGATCTTCACAGCACAGACGCTTTCTTCTGCATGCTGTTCTTTCCCAGTTCAGGGCTCCTTCAAGGCTCTCCCTGAATGGCTACGCCGCCCCCTTTTATCCCAGTTCTCTTCAATGCTCACAGCTGCAGCCCATCAAGGACAACCAGGACCTGTGGGACAGATATTCAAATAGAATCCATTTCCTCTACTCTAGCCAGTAAGTACTACCCTACAAGTCCTCAGAACCCCAAAGGCCACCTTTCATCTGACACCCAGACCCTGGGGAAAGGACTTCTTTTTCCCATGGCAAATGGCCTCCCTTGGCAGCCACTCACCCTGGCAGAAAGTGGGAGCCTAGCTAGAATGATGCAATCGTTGCTGGATTTTTCCAAAAGAAAAGCTGGCAGCAACTAGGGCCCTGGAAGTACTTAGAGCCTCAAACGCCACCTTGAACATATTCCTGAGACCCTGGGGAAAGGACTTCGTTTTTCCCATGGGAAATGGCCTTCATTTGTGGCCACTCTGCCTGGCAGGCAGGGCAGTGCCAAGCCAGGAATCTACAAACTCTGCTGGATCCTTCCAGAACGAAAGCTGCCAGCAACTAGGACCCTGCAAGTCCTTAGAGCCCCAGATGCCACCAGTCATCTGACACCCAGAGCCTGGGCCAATGACTTCGTTTTCCCCATGGAAAATGGCCTCCATTTCTGGCCACTCGCCCTGACCAAGAGGGTGGTGCCCAGCAAGAAATTTGCAAGCTTTGCTGGATTGCTCCAAATCTAAAGCTACCACTTGTTGTTGTTCTATTTCTCTAGAGTCCCATCATGCTGTTCTCAGATTGCTAAAGTCCATACCTCCTCGGTGTGTTCTTATGGCTGCAGATCTTCACAGCACAGACGCTTTCTTCTGCATGCTGTTCTTTCCCAGTTCAGGGCTCCTTCAAGGCTCTCCCTGAATGGCTACGCCGCCCCCTTTTATCCCAGTTCTCTTCAATGCTCACAGCTGCAGCCCATCAAGGACAACCAGGACCTGTGGGACAGATATTCAAATAGAATCCATTTCCTCTACTCTAGCCAGTAAGTACTACCCTACAAGTCCTCAGAACCCCAAAGGCCACCTTTCATCTGACACCCAGACCCTGGGGAAAGGACTTCTTTTTCCCATGGCAAATGGCCTCCCTTGGCAGCCACTCACCCTGGCAGAAAGTGGGAGCCTAGCTAGAATGATGCAATCGTTGCTGGATTTTTCCAAAAGAAAAGCTGGCAGCAACTAGGGCCCTGGAAGTACTTAGAGCCTCAAACGCCACCTTGAACATATTCCTGAGACCCTGGGGAAAGGACTTCGTTTTTCCCATGGGAAATGGCCTTCATTTGTGGCCACTTGGCCTGGCAGGCAGGGCAGTGCCAAGCCAGGAATCTACAAACTGTGCTGGATCCTTCCAGAACGAAAGCTGCCAGCAACTAGGACCCTGCAAGTCCTTAGAGCCCCAGACGCCACCTGTCATCTGACACCCAGAGCCTGGGCCAATGACTTCGTTTTCCCCATGGAAAATGGCCTCCATTTCTGGCCACTCGCCCTGACCAAGAGGGTGGTGCCCAGCAAGAAATTTGCAAGCTTTGCTGGATTGCTCCAAATCTAAAGCTGCC
Organism: Agelaius phoeniceus; assembly: GCF_051311805.1. Taxonomy (NCBI): domain Eukaryota; kingdom Metazoa; phylum Chordata; class Aves; order Passeriformes; family Icteridae; genus Agelaius; species Agelaius phoeniceus. The sequence continues at coordinate 9,511 of NW_027509881.1, read as the reverse complement.
ACTTGTTGTTGTTCTATTTCTCTAGAGTCCCATCATGCTGTTCTCAGATTGCTAAAGTCCATACCTCCTCGGTGTGTTCTTATGGCTGCAGATCTTCACAGCACAGACGCTTTCTTCTGCATGCTGTTCTTTCCCAGTTCAGGGCTCCTTCAAGGCTCTCCCTGAATGGCTACGCCGCCCCCTTTTATCCCAGTTCTCTTCAATGCTCACAGCTGCAGCCCATCAAGGACAACCAGGACCTGTGGGACAGATATTCAAATAGAATCCATTTCCTCTACTCTAGCCAGTAAGTACTACCCTACAAGTCCTCAGAACCCCAAAGGCCACCTTTCATCTGACACCCAGACCCTGGGGAAAGGACTTCTTTTTCCCATGGCAAATGGCCTCCCTTGGCAGCCACTCACCCTGGCAGAAAGTGGGAGCCTAGCTAGAATGATGCAATCGTTGCTGGATTTTTCCAAAAGAAAAGCTGCCAGCAACTAGGGCCCTGGAAGTACTTAGAGCCTCAAACGCCACCTTGAACATATTACTGAGACCCTGGGGAAAGGACTTCGTTTTTCCCATGGAAAATGGCCTTCATTTGTGGCCACTCTGCCTGGCAGGCAGGGCAGTGCCAAGCCAGGAATCTACAAACTCTGCTGGATCCTTCCAGAACGAAAGCTGCCAGCAACTAGGACCCTGCAAGTCCTTACAGCCCCAGATGCCACCAGTCATCTGACACCCAGAGCCTGGGCCAATGACTTCGTTTTCCCCATGGAAAATGGCCTCCATTTCTGGCCACTCGCCCTGACCAAGAGGGTGGTGCCCAGCAAGAAATTTGCAAGCTTTGCTGGATTGCTCCAAATCTAAAGCTACCACTTGTTGTTCTATTTCTCTAGAGTCCCATCATGCTGTTCTCAGATTGCTAAAGTCCATACCTCCTCGGTGTGTTCTTATGGCTGCAGATCTTCACAGCACAGACGCTTTCTTCTGCATGCTGTTCTTTCCCAGTTCAGGGCTCCTTCAAGGCTCTCCCTGAATGGCTACGCCGCCCCTTTTATCCCAGTTCTCTTCAATGCTCACAGCTGCAGCCCATCAAGGACAACCAGGACCTGTGGGACAGATATTCAAATAGAATCCATTTCCTCTACTCTAGCCAGTAAGTACTACCCTACAAGTCCTCAGAACCCCAAAGGCCACCTTTCATCTGACACCCAGACCCTGGGGAAAGGACTTCTTTTTCCCATGGCAAATGGCCTCCCTTGGCAGCCACTCACCCTGGCAGAAAGTGGGAGCCTAGCTAGAATGATGCAATCGTTGCTGGATTTTTCCAAAAGAAAAGCTGGCAGCAACTAGGGCCCTGGAAGTACTTAGAGCCTCAAACGCCACCTTGAACATATTCCTGAGACCCTGGGGAAAGGACTTCGTTTTTCCCATGGGAAATGGCCTTCATTTGTGGCCACTTGGCCTGGCAGGCAGGGCAGTGCCAAGCCAGGAATCTACAAACTCTGCTGGATCCTTCCAGAACGAAAGCTGCCAGCAACTAGGACCCTGCAAGTCCTTAGAGCCCCAGACGCCACCTGTCATCTGACACCCAGAGCCTGGGCCAATGACTTCGTTTTCCCCATGGAAAATGGCCTCCATTTCTGGCCACTCGCCCTGACCAAGAGGGTGGTGCCCAGCAAGAAATTTGCAAGCTTTGCTGGATTGCTCCAAATCTAAAGCTGCCACTTGTTGTTGTTCTATTTCTCTAGAGTCCCATCATGCTGTTCTCAGATTGCTAAAGTCCATACCTCCTCGGTGTGTTCTTATGGCTGCAGATCTTCACAGCACAGACGCTTTCTTCTGCATGCTGTTCTTTCCCAGTTCAGGGCTCCTTCAAGGCTCTCCCTGAATGGCTACGCCGCCCCCTTTTATCCCAGTTCTCTTCAATGCTCACAGCTGCAGCCCATCAAGGACAACCAGGACCTGTGGGGCAAAGCCTCTAGACAGATATTCAAATAGAATCCATTTCCTCTACTCTAGCCAGTAAGTAGTACCCTACAAGTCCTCAGAACCCCAAAGGCCACCTTTCATCTGACACCCAGACCCTGGGGAAAGGACTTCTTTTTCCCATGGCAAATGGCCTCCCTTGGCAGCCACTCACCCTGGCAGAAAGTGGGAGCCTAGCTAGAATGATGCAATCGTTGCTGGATTTTTCCAAAAGAAAAGCTGGCAGCAACTAGGGCCCTGGAAGTACTTAGAGCCTCAAACGCCACCTTGAACATATTACTGAGACCCTGGGGAAAGGACTTCGTTTTTCCCATGGAAAATGGCCTTCATTTGTGGCCACTTGGCCTGGCAGGCAGGGCAGTGCCAAGCCAGGAATCTACAAACTCTGCTGGATCCTTCCAGAACGAAAGCTGCCAGCAACTAGGACCCTGCAAGTCCTTACAGCCCCAGATGCCACCAGTCATCTGACACCCAGAGCCTGGGCCAATGACTTCGTTTTCCCCATGGAAAATGGCCTCCATTTCTGCCACTCGCCCTGACCAAGAGGGTGGTGCCCAGCAAGAAATTTGCAAGCTTTGCTGGATTGCTCCAAATCTAAAGCTGCCACTTGTTGTTGTTCTATTTCTCTAGAGTCCCATCATGCTGTTCTCAGATTGCTAAAGTCCATACCTCCTCGGTGTGTTCTTATGGCTGCAGATCTTCACAGCACAGACGCTTTCTTCTGCATGCTGTTCTTTCCAGTTCAGGGCTCCTTCAAGGCTCTCCCTGAATGGCTACGCCGCCCCCTTTTATCCCAGTTCTCTTCAATGCTTCACAGCTGCAGCCCATCAAGGACAACCAGGACCTGTGGGACAGATATTCAAATAGAATCCATTTCCTCTACTCTAGCCAGTAAGTACTACCCTACAAGTCCTCAGAACCCCAAAGGCCACCTTTCATCTGACACCCAGACCCTGGGGAAAGGACTTCTTTTTCCCATGGCAAATGGCCTCCCTTGGCAGCCACTCACCCTGGCAGAAAGTGGGAGCCTAGCTAGAATGATGCAATCGTTGCTGGATTTTTCCAAAAGAAAAGCTGCCAGCAACTAGGGCCCTGGAAGTACTTAGAGCCTCAAACGCCACCTTGAACATATTCCTGAGACCCTGGGGAAAGGACTTCGTTTTTCCCATGGAAAATGGCCTTCATTTGTGGCCACTCTGCCTGGCAGGCAGGGCAGTGCCAAGCCAGGAATCTACAAACTCTGCTGGATCCTTCCAGAACGAAAGCTGCCAGCAACTAGGACCCTGCAAGTCCTTACAGCCCCAGATGCCACCAGTCATCTGACACCCAGAGCCTGGGCCAATGACTTCGTTTTCCCCATGGAAAATGGCCTCCATTTCTGGCCACTCGCCCTGACCAAGAGGGTGGTGCCCAGCAAGAAATTTGCAAGCTTTGCTGGATTGCTCCAAATCTAAAGCTGCCACTTGTTGTTGTTCTATTTCTCTAGAGTCCCATCATGCTGTTCTCAGATTGCTAAAGTCCATACCTCCTCGGTGTGTTCTTATGGCTGCAGATCTTCACAGCACAGACGCTTTCTTCTGCATGCTGTTCTTTCCCAGTTCAGGGCTCCTTCAAGGCTCTCCCTGAATGGCTACGCCGCCCCCTTTTATCCCAGTTCTCTTCAATGCTCACAGCTGCAGCCCATCAAGGACAACCAGGACCTGTGGGACAGATATTCAAATAGAATCCATTTCCTCTACTCTAGCCAGTAAGTACTACCCTACAAGTCCTCAGAACCCCAAAGGCCACCTTTCATCTGACACCCAGACCCTGGGGAAAGGACTTCTTTTTCCCATGGCAAATGGCCTCCCTTGGCAGCCACTCACCCTGGCAGAAAGTGGGAGCCTAGCTAGAATGATGCAATCGTTGCTGGATTTTTCCAAAAGAAAAGCTGCCAGCAACTAGGGCCCTGGAAGTACTTAGAGCCTCAAACGCCACCTTGAACATATTACTGAGACCCTGGGGAAAGGACTTCGTTTTTCCCATGGAAAATGGCCTTCATTTGTGGCCACTCTGCCTGGCAGGCAGGGCAGTGCCAAGCCAGGAATCTACAAACTCTGCTGGATCCTTCCAGAACGAAAGCTGCCAGCAACTAGGACCCTGCAAGTCCTTACAGCCCCAGATGCCACCAGTCATCTGACACCCAGAGCCTGGGCCAATGACTTCGTTTTCCCATGGAAAATGGCCTCCATTTCTGGCCACTCGCCCTGACCAAGAGGGTGGTGCCCAGCAAGAAATTTGCAAGCTTTGCTGGATTGCTCCAAATCTAAAGCTACCACTTGTTGTTCTATTTCTCTAGAGTCCCATCATGCTGTTCTCAGATTGCTAAAGTCCATACCTCCTCGGTGTGTTCTTATGGCTGCAGATCTTCACAGCACAGACGCTTTCTTCTGCATGCTGTTCTTTCCCAGTTCAGGGCTCCTTCAAGGCTCTCCCTGAATGGCTACGCCGCCCCCTTTTATCCCAGTTCTCTTCAATGCTCACAGCTGCAGCCCATCAAGGACAACCAGGACCTGTGGGACAGATATTCAAATAGAATCCATTTCCTCTACTCTAGCCAGTAAGTACTACCCTACAAGTCCTCAGAACCCCAAAGGCCACCTTTCATCTGACACCCAGACCCTGGGGAAAGGACTTCTTTTTCCCATGGCAAATGGCCTCCCTTGGCAGCCACTCACCCTGGCAGAAAGTGGGAGCCTAGCTAGAATGATGCAATCGTTGCTGGATTTTTCCAAAAGAAAAGCTGCCAGCAACTAGGGCCCTGGAAGTACTTAGAGCCTCAAACGCCACCTTGAACATATTCCTGAGACCCTGGGGAAAGGACTTCGTTTTTCCCATGGGAAATGGCCTTCATTTGTGGCCACTTGGCCTGGCAGGCAGGGCAGTGCCAAGCCAGGAATCTACAAACTCTGCTGGATCCTTCCAGAACGAAAGCTGCCAGCAACTAGGACCCTGCAAGTCCTTAGAGCCCCAGACGCCACCTGTCATCTGACACCCAGAGCCTGGGCCAATGACTTCGTTTTCCCCATGGAAAATGGCCTCCATTTCTGGCCACTCGCCCTGACCAAGAGGGTGGTGCCCAGCAAGAAATTTGCAAGCTTTGCTGGATTGCTCCAAATCTAAAGCTGCCACTTGTTGTTGTTCTATTTCTCTAGAGTCCCATCATGCTGTTCTCAGATTGCTAAAGTCCATACCTCCTCGGTGTGTTCTTATGGCTGCAGATCTTCACAGCACAGACGCTTTCTTCTGCATGCTGTTCTTTCCCAGTTCAGGGCTCCTTCAAGGCTCTCCCTGAATGGCTACGCCGCCCCCTTTTATCCCAGTTCTCTTCAATGCTCACAGCTGCAGCCCATCAAGGACAACCAGGACCTGTGGGGCAAAGCCTCTAGACAGATATTCAAATAGAATCCATTTCTCTACTCTAGCCAGTAAGTAGTACCCTACAAGTCCTCAGAACCCCAAAGGCCACCTTTCATCTGACACCCAGACCCTGGGGAAAGGACTTCTTTTTCCCATGGCAAATGGCCTCCCTTGGCAGCCACTCACCCTGGCAGAAAGGGGAGCCTAGCTAGAATGATGCAATCGTTGCTGGATTTTTCCAAAAGAAAAGCTGGCAGCAACTAGGGCCCTGGAAGTACTTAGAGCCTCAAACGCCACCTTGAACATATTACTGAGACCCTGGGGAAAGGACTTCGTTTTTCCCATGGAAAATGGCCTTCATTTGTGGCCACTTGGCCTGGCAGGCAGGGCAGTGCCAAGCCAGGAATCTACAAACTCTGCTGGATCCTTCCAGAACGAAAGCTGCCAGCAACTAGGACCCTGCAAGTCCTTACAGCCCCAGATGCCACCAGTCATCTGACACCCAGAGCCTGGGCCAATGACTTCGTTTTCCCCATGGAAAATGGCCTCCATTTCTGGCCACTCGCCCTGACCAAGAGGGTGGTGCCCAGCAAGAAATTTGCAAGCTTTGCTGGATTGCTCCAAATCTAAAGCTGCCACTTGTTGTTGTTCTATTTCTCTAGAGTCCCATCATGCTGTTCTCAGATTGCTAAAGTCCATACCTCCTCGGTGTGTTCTTATGGCTGCAGATCTTCACAGCACAGACGCTTTCTTCTGCATGCTGTTCTTTCCCAGTTCAGGGCTCCTTCAAGGCTCTCCCTGAATGGCTACGCCGCCCCCTTTTATCCCAGTTCTCTTCAATGCTCACAGCTGCAGCCCATCAAGGACAACCAGGACCTGTGGGACAGATATTCAAATAGAATCCATTTCCTCTACTCTAGCCAGTAAGTACTACCCTACAAGTCCTCAGAACCCCAAAGGCCACCTTTCATCTGACACCCAGACCCTGGGGAAAGGACTTCTTTTCCCATGGCAAATGGCCTCCCTTGGCAGCCACTCACCCTGGCAGAAAGTGGGAGCCTAGCTAGAATGATGCAATCGTTGCTGGATTTTTCCAAAAGAAAAGCTGCCAGCAACTAGGGCCCTGGAAGTACTTAGAGCCTCAAACGCCACCTTGAACATATTCCTGAGACCCTGGGGAAAGGACTTCGTTTTTCCCATGGAAAATGGCCTTCATTTGTGGCCACTCTGCCTGGCAGGCAGGGCAGTGCCAAGCCAGGAATCTACAAACTCTGCTGGATCCTTCCAGAACGAAAGCTGCCAGCAACTAGGACCCTGCAAGTCCTTACAGCCCCAGATGCCACCAGTCATCTGACACCCAGAGCCTGGGCCAATGACTTCGTTTTCCCCATGGAAAATGGCCTCCATTTCTGGCCACTCGCCCTGACCAAGAGGGTGGTGCCCAGCAAGAAATTTGCAAGCTTTGCTGGATTGCTCCAAATCTAAAGCTACCACTTGTTGTTCTATTTCTCTAGAGTCCCATCATGCTGTTCTCAGATTGCTAAAGTCCATACCTCCTCGGTGTGTTCTTATGGCTGCAGATCTTCACAGCACAGACGCTTTCTTCTGCATGCTGTTCTTTCCAGTTCAGGGCTCCTTCAAGGCTCTCCCTGAATGGCTACGCCGCCCCCTTTTATCCCAGTTCTCTTCAATGCTCACAGCTGCAGCCCATCAAGGACAACCAGGACCTGTGGGACAGATATTCAAATAGAATCCATTTCCTCTACTCTAGCCAGTAAGTACTACCCTACAAGTCCTCAGAACCCCAAAGGCCACCTTTCATCTGACACCCAGACCCTGGGGAAAGGACTTCTTTTTCCCATGGCAAATGGCCTCCCTTGGCAGCCACTCACCCTGGCAGAAAGTGGGAGCCTAGCTAGAATGATGCAATCGTTGCTGGATTTTTCCAAAAGAAAAGCTGCCAGCAACTAGGGCCCTGGAAGTACTTAGAGCCTCAAACGCCACCTTGAACATATTCCTGAGACCCTGGGGAAAGGACTTCGTTTTTCCCATGGAAAATGGCCTTCATTTGTGGCCACTCTGCCTGGCAGGCAGGGCAGTGCAAGCCAGGAATCTACAAACTGTGCTGGATCCTTCCAGAACGAAAGCTGCCAGCAACTAGGACCCTGCAAGTCCTTAGAGCCCCAGATGCCACCAGTCATCTGACACCCAGAGCCTGGGCCAATGACTTCGTTTTCCCCATGGAAAATGGCCTCCATTTCTGGCCACTCGCCCTGACCAAGAGGGTGGTGCCCAGCAAGAAATTTGCAAGCTTTGCTGGATTGCTCCAAATCTAAAGCTACCACTTGTTGTTCTATTTCTCTAGAGTCCCATCATGCTGTTCTCAGATTGCTAAAGTCCATACCTCCTCGGTGTGTTCTTATGGCTGCAGATCTTCACAGCACAGACGCTTTCTTCTGCATGCTGTTCTTTCCCAGTTCAGGGCTCCTTCAAGGCTCTCCCTGAATGGCTACGCCGCCCCCTTTTATCCCAGTTCTCTTCAATGCTCACAGCTGCAGCCCATCAAGGACAACCAGGACCTGTGGGACAGATATTCAAATAGAATCCATTTCCTCTACTCTAGCCAGTAAGTACTACCCTACAAGTCCTCAGAACCCCAAAGGCCACCTTTCATCTGACACCCAGACCCTGGGGAAAGGACTTCTTTTTCCCATGGCAAATGGCCTCCCTTGGCAGCCACTCACCCTGGCAGAAAGTGGGAGCCTAGCTAGAATGATGCAATCGTTGCTGGATTTTTCCAAAAGAAAAAGCTGCCAGCAACTAGGGCCCTGGAAGTACTTAGAGCCTCAAACGCCACCTTGAACATATTCCTGAGACCCTGGGGAAAGGACTTCGTTTTTCCCATGGGAAATGGCCTTCATTTGTGGCCACTTGGCCTGGCAGGCAGGGCAGTGCCAAGCCAGGAATCTACAAACTATGCTGGATCCTTCCAGAACGAAAGCTGCCAGCAACTAGGACCCTGCAAGTCCTTAGAGCCCCAGATGCCACCAGTCATCTGACACCCAGAGCCTGGGCCAATGACTTCGTTTTCCCCATGGAAAATGGCCTCCATTTCTGGCCACTCGCCCTGACCAAGAGGGTGGTGCCCAGCAAGAAATTTGCAAGCTTTGCTGGATTGCTCCAAATCTAAAGCTACCACTTGTTGTTGTTCTATTTCTCTAGAGTCCCATCATGCTGTTCTCAGATTGCTAAAGTCCATACCTCCTCGGTGTGTTCTTATGGCTGCAGATCTTCACAGCACAGACGCTTTCTTCTGCATGCTGTTCTTTCCCAGTTCAGGGCTCCTTCAAGGCTCTCCCTGAATGGCTACGCCGCCCCCTTTTATCCCAGTTCTCTTCAATGCTCACAGCTGCAGCCCATCAAGGACAACCAGGACCTGTGGGGCAAAGCCTCTAGACAGATATTCAAATAGAATCCATTTCCTCTACTCTAGCCAGTAAGTAGTACCCTACAAGTCCTCAGAACCCCAAAGGCCACCTTTCATCTGACACCCAGACCCTGGGGAAAGGACTTCTTTTTCCCATGGCAAATGGCCTCCCTTGGCAGCCACTCACCCTGGCAGAAAGTGGGAGCCTAGCTAGAATGATGCAATCGTTGCTGGATTTTTCCAAAAGAAAAGCTGGCAGCAACTAGGGCCCTGGAAGTACTTAGAGCCTCAAACGCCACCTTGAACATATTACTGAGACCCTGGGAAAGGACTTCGTTTTTCCCATGGAAAATGGCCTTCATTTGTGGCCACTTGGCCTGGCAGGCAGGGCAGTGCCAAGCCAGGAATCTACAAACTCTGCTGGATCCTTCCAGAACGAAAGCTGCCAGCAACTAGGACCCTGCAAGTCCTTACAGCCCCAGATGCCACCAGTCATCTGACACCCAGAGCCTGGGCCAATGACTTCGTTTTCCCCATGGAAAATGGCCTCCATTTCTGGCCACTCGCCCTGACCAAGAGGGTGGTGCCCAGCAAGAAATTTGCAAGCTTTGCTGGATTGCTCCAAATCTAAAGCTACCACTTGTTGTTGTTCTATTTCTCTAGAGTCCCATCATGCTGTTCTCAGATTGCTAAAGTCCATACCTCCTCGGTGTA